>NW_006399846.1:9718095-9732480 GCF_000299155.1 Elephantulus edwardii | reverse complement strand
AAAAGTTGCAAATAGAGATATCATTTGACCCAGCAATTCCATTACTGGGAATATATCCCAAAGAGACCATAACTGACATCCAAGCAGATATATGCACACCATGTTTATCGCAGCTCTGTTCACAATAGCAAGGAGTTGGAAACAACCCAGGTGCCCATCAACAAACGAATGGGTAGAGAAGTTGTGGTATATTCACACAATGGAATCCTATGCTACATTGAAAAACAAGGAACTCATTCAATACTATTAAAAATGGGTGAGCCTGGAGGACATTAAGCTGAGTGAAATATCTCAGTCGCAAAAGGACAAATATTGCATGGTGCCACTGCTGTAAAATGGGACTGATATCAGGGTGGGGATAAGACTGAGAAAAACTGGATAAATTGTGTGTACTGCACTGAAACAGATGAGGGACTGAATAATTTAAAAGCGATGTATGATAGGGTATTATGGTTATCACAAGAGTCCGCAATTAAGGTTGCATAGTGGAATGTACTTGGGGCGGTGGGAGGGGTGCAGGGGGATTGTGTACCAGGGAGGGAGTCTTTCTTCTACTTTTGAAAGAGAGGAGTGAACTGGGGGGCAGTGGGAGAGGGCTGGGCAGGGAGAGAAGTGCAGCAATGAATGAATGGACATCCATATTCTCTGTAAATGTTCATTAAAATTATTTTAAAAAAATAAATTTTTTTTTAAAAAAGGGAGCTCTAATGATCTAATGGTAAGAATCTGCCTTGCAATCAATCCCTAAGGCACATGGTTCATAATTCGCCCACTGCTCCAAGGGAGAGGGATGGGTAATCGCCTCTGAAAACTGCTGGAGGATCAGCTTTGAGTAGGTTCCAATTCGATGGTGCACGGCACTAACATTCTTTGGAAAAGGTAATCATACCTAGAAAGGTGGAGGGTCTGCGAAGGAGAGGAAGGCTTTCAATGAGATGGATTGATATGGTGTCTGCACAGTGGGCTCAAATGTGTCAATGGCTCAGAATAAGACATCATTCAGATCTCTTACTTATAGGCCTTTATGAGTCATACTCTACCAAACAGCACTTAACAATAGTATACCTAAAGTGTGTGAGACAGAAGTAGGTAAGAGAATGGAATTATTAGACCTGCATTTACTCTATCGGTCTATCACTATAGGTGCTTGGTTTTTAATGTATTATTATTGTTTCCTTTTAAAAGGAACAGGCCTGGGGCAAGTTCAGGCCCTAACTGAGAAATGGTGGTAGGTTGAGACCTATTGTAAGATTTTTAAGTGATTCCAGGGTTGTCCAGGTGTCCTGATTTAAAGGCTGCGTCTTGAGTCAGGAAATTGTATCTTGTTCTGAGGTTTATTGTAATAAAGTACACAGTCCTAGGGGATGGTACTGCTGGCTCCATGAATCACTTTACAGGCTGGCTGTAGTGACCGAAACCTGTGATTTATTTATGCCATAACACAGTAGGAATGGCAAATATGTAAGCCACACAGGGTCTCTGGGATGGGTCTGTAACTAGGAAACTGCCGAAATCCAGAAAATGAGATGGGGCAGCACCAGTAGAAGCTCACGATGTGTCCAGGACATCTTTTCCTATTGTATAGGGATGTGCAATTAAGCATCTTTCTAGAAATGTGTCCTTGGGCCTTTTCTGTGCTTTGTTTTAGACCATCCAGGTTTTGATTCATTGCTTACATATCTGAAATATAGCTCTGAACTTAATCTGCTAGTGCTGTTGTCACTAATATTTTATCCTGGACTTAGTGCTACAACATAGACTTCACATGGATGCTTTCGATTGTTAACTGATCAGTTTTTCATATAGTTTTGTTCTCCATTTAGAAATTACCATGTTGGACTATTAAACCCATTACCAGCCAGTTTTCATTTGTATCTGAACTTAGATTGATGGTATTTCAATAAGATTAGCATTCAACCCAACATTTTTTAAATTTTATTATTTTTGTGTGCATGCACCGTCAAATTAGATCTGACTGGTACAGGAGGAGATTGTCCCTCCTTCCCTGGCAAAGCATCTGGTGGATTCGAACCGTAGAATTCAACCCAACATTTTAAACTTCGTATGATTCCCTAGTCCAAGTAAAATCTTTAGGATTTATTTGGAGTAGCCAAATTTTGAACCAGAATTTATAACACAATAATTTTTTAAAATTTTAACCTGTTTTGTTTCTTAATTTGAACATGTTTTAATTTGAGAGAATTATATATTCACTGGAAAAACAAGGAAAAGAATAATGGTAACATCCTACAAGATATGATACCATCTATGGTAGTAGAGCCAGATTGGCACCAATAATGTCACATACAAAATATTTCTATTATCACATGATCCTACAGTTGTCCTTGCATTGCCATACCCATTTTTCATTTCACAAATGATGCATAAATGGAATCATATAGACTATAGTCTCTGGAGAGTTATCTGGATTGTTGCATCTGTCAGTAGTATGTGCCTTCTGAATATAGACCATATTCCATAATATGGATGTTTAACCATTTGCCCATTGTGATGGACATCTGGATTATTTCCACTTTAAAGCTGTTTGTGTGTTCTGCCCTATTGCCTTTTCTACTAAGAAACTTTTCTTTTTTAGCATACTGTAGACTTGGTGGAGGGCCTAGGTATTTAAAATTTGGTTGGGCCCGAGGGCCTGGTGTTAATTATGTTTGGGACTAACATTCTTCTAAGTGGTACAGCACTGGTCTGTCCATTTTCTGTACTGAGGTAACTGTGATGCTGTAATGCTAAACACTGTGCCACTGGTGTGTCAAAAGCCATAATGGTTACCCACGATGGAAGTGTTTGGTGGACTCCCAGATTAAGACAAATTTGGAAGCAGGAGTAGCATCTACTTCCTAAACAACATGCCTCCAGAAACTCTATGAGTTTAGACAAACAACGATAGTTACAGAACAGGGTTCTGGATTTTTGTTCATAGAGTCATTATGAGTCATGTTTGATTCAGTGACACTTAACAACAACAGATAAGCTAGAAACTCACTCATTGCTGTCTAGTAGGGAACAACTCATAGCTAACCTTGCAGCAAGTTTCTAAGACTAAATTGTCCAGGAGAAGATTGCCTACCTTTCTTCCTCTGACCCACTGGTGAATCCAGACCATAAGAGAAGTGTGGTCTTTGGGTTAGTTATCAGGGTAACCCTGGTCTATCCCCCGAGAGCTCCCTATTCTAAATACTAATCTGTTAGAGTCCTTTGGTGGTAACATTGTTTGCAGTGCATCAGGCTCCAAGCCAAGGCCAAACAGAATCCAAATCTACTAGTCACTAGAAAGATGGACTGGCTTCCATTAAGATTTACCGACTTGGAAATCTAATGGAGGGTCACTGTGAGTCTCAACCAACTCGGCAGTGAGTCTTTTGTATATGATTTACAAATGTTTTCTCTCAGTCTGTACCAGTATCTTCATTTTCTAAACAAGGCCTCTTATCTTATTCTGGTTTGGGAAAAATAAGCAAACAGAAAGCCACTGCTGTCTAGTCAGTTTCGACTAACAGTAACCCTTCATCAAGTCTTTAAGGCTATAAATCCTTTTTGTTTTAGGAATAGATAATCCATCTACCTCCCATGGACCAGCTGGTGGATTCAAAACCACTGACCTTTCTGTTAAAAGCCAAACTCATTATACAGACATCAAGCCACCAGGAATCTTTAAGTGTGATGTTAATTATTTGAAATTTTTAAGCCACATATGTTTGGGTTTTTAAATAATTGTACACCTTTGTTTTTCAAGAAAATTATTCAGAATACATAGATTTATATGCTTAAGCTCTTGGTTTTATAGAAAGAAGGACATGACTCATTAAATGTCATGGGTGAAACTGCAAATATAAGCTCTGTCTCACATTAGGCATGTGGCCAGGAGAGACTAGTCCTTGGAGAAAGACATCATTCTCAGAAGGGTGGAGGGACAGCACAAGAGAGGAAGATCCCAAATAAGATGGATTGATACAGTATCTGGGGCAAGGGGAGTTGATGTGTCGGAATTAGTAAGACTGGCTCAGGACAGGGAAGGGTTCAGAGCTGTAATACATTGGATAGCTATATATCACAGGCAACTCAACAGCACATAACAGCAACAACAGCATACTATTTTGGTTGGTTTTTATTTAAGCCTCTTGTTTAGAGTCAGCAAGACCTCAGGGAGGGACTTTGTATTTAAAAGTCAGTTGTTACAAATATTTTAGAGGAACATGCTATGTGGTACAGCACTCTTCTGTCAAAATGCTGTACTGTGGTAACCTGGGCTTGCTGTGATGCTGAACCTTGTGCTATTGGGGTGTCATATGCCGTAACGGTTACCCATGGTGAACAGTGTTTGGTGCAGCTCCCAGTTTAAGACAGGTTAGGAAGCAGGAGTGGCATCCACTTCCTAAACCACATGTCTCTGGAAATTCTATGAACTTTGAGGAACTTTTAAAAAGGCTTTAGGTCTTTTGTTCATAGGGTCGCTATGAGTCATGTTCAACTCAAAGGCTATCAACAACAACAACAATAATGGGGAAACTGTTCAAACATACATGACTACCAGCTGATAGAGAGAGAGGGTTTATTTTTCCATATTACTTCCTAAATGTCATTCCTAAATAATATTTTAAAGAAAATTAGCCAGTTCTGCTTTTCATATTATTGTGCAGTTAATTTTAAAAACTGCTAGTAGTTTGCAGAAGAATCAGTGCCTTTGAGTTGTTGTGTTGGAGAAGATGACTGAATATCCCATGGGCTACCAAGAGGGCAAACAGGTATGTCTTGGAGAAGGTGGTATCAGGGTGCTTCTTGAAGGCAAGAATGGTGAAACTCACATCCTTTAGGCCCGTTGTTAGGAAAAGCCAGTCCTTGGGAGAAGGACATCATGCTAGGAAAGGTGGAGAATCACATTAACAAAGGAAGGGCCTCACTAAGGCAGATTGACAGTGACTGTAAGAGTGGGCCCATGTATGTCAGAAATGGTAAAGACAGCACAGTGTAGGGCAGATCCGTTGTTCAGTGGGTTGATGTCAATTTGAAGGCACATAACAGTTAACAAATACTGCTTTGGGAAAGTGAAGAGGACTTATAGCATTAAAGAAAACAAAAATGACAACCTTCAGTATAACGCAACATCAAGAATTCAAAAATCTGTACAACTAAACTCATAGACAACATCATGATTAATTAAAAAAAAAAGATTGGCATTATTGGTTATTTCCTTTTACCTAGATCTACATAACGGCACATAACAACAACAACAGCAATCGATGCTCATTGTAGTAGCGATCATAAAATCAAAAAGTATATTGCAGTGGGCTTATTACACTGGTCCATCAAAGAGTTCTTTACCAAAGAGCAAGGGTGTCGGTTTAAAGACATGCTGCACGTGACTTAAGCCATAATTTTTTCCAGTTGCTTCGTGTGAAAGTTGGACAGGAATAAAAGAGACCAAAGAAGACTTAATACCAATTTTTATTTTCATTTTATACTGGTTTACATACGGAGTTCATATACGTTATTTTTCACAGTGGATCTTTCCCCTTCCCTTTACCCGTCCCTCCCTCCACCCATCAAATTGTTGTGTTAGAAAAGAGTATTGATTATACTGTGGACTGCCAAAAGACCAAACAAATCAATTTTGGAAGAAGGGCACCGTGGGTGCTCCTTAGAGGGAAGAAAGGCAAAACATCATCTCGTAAACTTTTGGCATATTATCAGGAAGTGTCATTTCTTAGCAAAATCATCATGTTTGGAAAAGTAGAGGGTCAGCAAAGTAGTGGAAAACCCTCATCCAGATGTACTGACAAAATGACTACAACAGAAGGCTTCAATATAGCAGACTCTGAGGATGGTGCTGGATTGAGCAGGATTTCTTTGTGTTTTGCAGAATGTTGAGTCAGAAGTTGCTTTGATGGCACTTAACAGTAACAACATGCATTGCTCCAATACCCACACTTCTCTGTTTGTTGCCATTGAGTTAATTCCAGTTAACAGAGTAGATTGTTCTGCCAATTTGAACTCAACACAGTATATACAATGTTATACTCTCTCCAGAGCTTTAAAGACCTCAGTCCTCCCCCACCACATCTCCTCACAAAGCTTCTTGGATTGACCAGCTTTCATCCATAAGACTTCTGCATGCCACCCTGTTCCAGCACTAAATCCACATCCTGATTTTCTTAATGCTTGGTATGGTCCTTGTCACATAGAAGGTATTTAATAAATATGTACCAAAGTGAAGCAACAGAGGCAAAAGGGGTTAGAAAATGGCCATTTTATGTGAAAAGAATTTAAAAAGCACTGGGAAAGGAAAGAACAGCATATATTTGAGGACCATGAGAAATTTCTATATGTCTTGAGCACCAAGCTGGAAAATTTAGGTTGATGCCAAATTGTAAATGGTTTGCATGCCATCATGTATAGTTTGTGAACTTACATATTTAACTTGTGAACTTTTATATTTATTCACCAAAAATTCATAGAATGGGGAATTTTTATAGCTGGAATATACTTAAAATTTCTTATTCTAGGAAGCATCAAGTTGAGATATCTCTGTAAGTGCCAAATGCATTCTTACTCTCCTGTATCTTAGGTCTTGGGCTTTAAAAGCAAATAGTCTCAGATATGCTCATTCACAAAGTAACTACAGAACTTTGAGGTTATTAATATATATAGTTAGAAATTATCAGCTACTTTGTTGAACACTGTAATACTTTTATATTTCCTGTTCATTCTTATACATTCTTTTTTTTCTTTCTTTCAAAATACATACAAATATTGTGGCTGTTATTGTTATTAGCTGTCACCAAGTATGATTCATAGAGACTGGACCAACAGATATGAATGCTGTCCTATCATGTGACATCTTCATCTCCAACACACTTCAGCCCATTACTGAGGGTCTTTCCCTTTCATTGGCCTTCCACCTTCCAAAGCATAATGGTCCTTCCCAAGAAAAAGCCCCCTGTTGCAACATGCCTAAGTATGTGAAACGAAACTTCATGCCATGTGCTTCTCCTCTGATCTTGTTAGTATTATGCACTACTGTGACTTCTGATGAGTACCACATCCATCTATAACTTGGGTCCTTAACTCCAAGCCCATCAGTCCCAACTGCATACTAAGAGTCTCCTCTGACATTTGTATACACATACTCAGTTCATACAGTTATTATAAGGATGACATTATTTAATCCGTGAAAATTGCTCACCAGAGTATCGGGCTCTATAATAATCTTTCTAGTAATCTTAATCAAAGTGAATTTTTACCCAGTTTGTTCATACTTTTTTATTCAGTCTGTTTCTTGAAATAATGATGTCCCTCAGGATAGTAATGGTTGTCTCATCCAGAAAAAGAAGAGGATGGGATTTCATGGTCAAGTAAGTTTGAAAAATGCTTAATAAGTGATCTGGCAAGTTTTTCCTCTTAAAGAACTAGATAGCAAATACATTACTTAACTTTCCTGCTGTAGTTCTAAACCAGCTGTAGATAATATGTAAGCAAATACATATCTATTCCATGTTTTTATTCCAATGAAACTTGATTTATGAACCATAAACATTTTCATTTCATGTAATTACTGTAAAATATTCTTACTTTCTTCCCCTCCCCCCAAAAAAAGCAGTTAAGCATATTAAAAAAAAAACAACAACACATTTCTAGCTCGTGAGCTACACGTAAACAGTTGTGAGGCTCTATTTGGCCCATCGAATAGTAGTTTGCCAACTCCTCCTTTAAAATACAGCCTTCTGTTAAAGATGTGTTTTATACCCAGGAGGGAACCAGATCATTTTTAAACCAGAAATAATTTAAAAAAAAAAAAGAGATGTGTTTTATAATGTGTGATCCAAGTCATGACATTTTCAGTTGCTTCATGTGCATGTGAAAGTTGGACAGTGAATGAGGAAGACTAAGGAAGAATTGATAGTGCTGAATTGTGTTGGTGAATAGTATTGAATATACCATGTTTAAGCACAATGGAGACTGTGAAGATTGCACACAATCAGGCATTATTTCAGTTTGCTGTCTTTAAGATTCTTTGAGTCCTCTGGTCTCAAACAACAGGGTATACCTTAAAGCTCGTAAATTCTGCAGCAGTACCATTTGGCACAGTGCTTCTCAAACTTCTTCGCACATGGAAATCTTTTTTGCATCAGGGAGTTGTTAATATCTTTCGCTATATTTTTGTGCTAACCTAGAGAACGAACATGCATATTGCTGAAAGGTAAGTGTAGGCTGTGTATCAAAGTAAGTAAAACTAACAGAATAATAACAGGCTTACATAAGAAACCGTCTCATCTCTGTTACTCTTGTTCCCATCAGCTGAGCTAATGGGTCATGGACAGAAAGTCACTTTGAAAAGAACAGTTAAACAGATGTTGTTGTTGTTGTTATGTGCCATTGAGTCACCTGCAACTCATAACAACCGTATGTACAACAGCCCTAAACCCTGCCCTGTGTTGTGGCAGTGTCACTGTCTCTGACACACCTACTCCCAGTCACTGAACTGAATCAGTCCCCCTCAGAGGGTCTTCTCTCCTGTGTTGTCCCTCCACCCTCCCAAGCATGACATCCCTCTCCAAGGACTAGTCCCTCCTTGCAACATGTCCAGAGTATGTCAGATGAAGCTTCAGAATCCTTGCCTCCAAAGAGCAGACTGGCTTCACCCTCTCCAGGAAGAACCTGTTCAACAGATACCTGTTTTAATTTCAACTATATGGATGGCATGATTAGGCACTTTTTTTACAGCCATCAGGAAGATATGACAGATTGATATAAAGTTGAAGGTGGATGTAATGACTTTCATACCATTACCTTTCAGGAAAGGAAAAGAAATAAGTATGTACCTACAACATAAGGCAAAATTACAGGTGCTCTCAGATAAATAACCATTTAAAAGGAAAGAGAAATCCAGAGCTCATATAGAAAAGTCAGGCAATAATCAATTTCAGTTTCTATTGTTTTAAAAATCTCTACTGTTTTTGAAATTATTATTCAAGCTTTAAGTGTCTTTTGGGGGGAAAGTTTAGAATCATTTAGGACATTTTCATTTACATATAGTAACCTTCTAAAACCTTTTATCTTGTCATTTTTCTTTTTCTTGTCTTTGAAAAATGAGTATATGACTCCAAATATAGTGAAAGTCATTGTTTTACTACTTTTTGAGCACATTTCCTACACTGAAAATAAGGCCACTGTGATGCAGAACAGCTTGAAAGACAAAAACTTTTATCACTACAGTCTGCATTTCCCATATTACTAAGCCTGTTTAATCATGTTTCCCTTTTGAAAAGGAAAAATGGATGTAGTTTGCATTCTTTTTTGTTTCTATCTAATTTTGTTGAGCAGCTATTAATAGAACCTATGGAAAGATGCAGAAGTGAGATCATCCCTATTCATGGTAATGGTGAGTGATCTCCCTACACACATACAGTCAGTTGGCCATCACTATAATATTACTCCACCAGGTGTTTCACTCAGCCTGTGGAGAAGTTGTTCTTGAGATTCCACCCCCCACCCCCCTACACACACGTGTTTAGTAAGAGAATATTGAACTGTATCAATAGTACAGAAAGTAATGAATTACAAGGTTTTCTTTCATTTCCCCCCCCCCATCATCCCTTTTAAAGACTTTTCATCCATTTTGGCCAACAAGTGGGCTTTAAAAAAAAATATATATATATATAATATATAATATATTATTAATTTTAATGAAAATTTACAGAGACTTTGGATTTCCATTCATTCATTATTGCACTTTTCTCCCTGCCCACCCCTCCCCAATCCCTCAGTACACTCTTCTCTTTGAAAAGTAAAAGAGAAATTCTTTCATTGTTTTGCAATCTCTCCCCTCCAGGTCCCCTCCACTATTGGCAACCTTCATTCTGGACTCCTGTCATGACAATAATACCTAATCACTTATTCCTTTTAAACCGTTTTCTCCCTCATCTGTTTCAATGCAGTATACATTCTTTATCCCATCTTTCTCAGTTTCCCCCAATCCCAATGTTTTACAACAGTGGCACTATGCAATATTTGTCCTTTTGTGACTGAGATATTTCACTCAGCATAATGTCCTCCAGGGTCACCCATTTTGAATAATATTGCATGAGTTCCTTGTTTTTTAATGTGGTGTAGTATTATTCCATTGTGTGAATATACCACAGCTTCTCTATCTGTTTGTTGATGGGCACTTGGGTTGTTTTCAACTCCTTGCTGTTATGAACAAAGCCGTGATAAACATGGGTGTGTATATATCTGCTTGGGTGACAGTTACAGTCTCTTTGGGGTATATTCCTAGTAGTGGAATTGCTCGGTCAAATAGTATCTCTATTTGCAACTTTTTGAGAAAGCGCCACACCGCCTTCCACAGTGGTTGCACCATTTTACACTTTCACCAACAGTGAATAAGGGTTCCAGTTTCTCCACAGCCTTGCCAGCATTTGTTGCTTGCTGTTCTGTTAAATTTTGCTATTCTTACTGGGGTGAGATGATATCTCATTGTTTTGATTTGCATCTCTCTTAGACCTAGGGGTTTTGAACATTTCTTCATGTGCTTGTTGGCCATCTGAATGTCTTCTTTGGTAAAGTGCATGTGGGCTTTTTTTATAATCTCCAGTATGTCAGTAGCCCTATCTATCTCCTGGCTCACCAAAAATTACACATATGCCCCGGCAGCTTGAATATGCTTGACAGGCAGCTTGGATAATTACTCATTGCAACAAGTTTCACTTTCTCCTATTTTTCAGGCATCAGACAACAAATTCAGAGATTTGAGGTTATATATAATATTGGCTAGTTTGCAAAATCAAAATAGTTAGTCTTGCTTGTGCTAGAAGATGGAGAATTAAGTGTCATGATACTGCTGGCATTCTCCTAGCAAATGTCTAGCAGAAAGACTTGGAATGCAGTGCAAGCTAAAGAAAAAGCAAGCAAGCCCTCCCTGTAGTGCGGTGTAGACAGCTGGTGTGGACACCTTATCCATCTAGGACTAGAAAAGGTTAAGTAAACACTGGGACAGTGACAAAGTGCAGGGATTAATTGCTTAAAGCATTCAGTAATTCTTAAAACAGACGTCAAGTAAATGGAGGCATTCTGGATTTTGACTCTTGAGAAAACCATGTAAGGAGACTTTATTTTCCTGAATATGGGACTCTTATCTTCATATACCATGTTTGAATTTTGAAACTTCTTTTATTGTTACTATCAAGCAAGAGGCAGAAAGACATAAATGTGAAGTGGTAAAGATAGAATGAAGGAAAAGGCCAATATATATCCTTAGCTGCCCTCTTTTTTACTTACTGGTTTGGTGAGGTTCCAAAACCCATTCATTGTATAAAAATTTAGTGTTATGCACAGATGGACTGACTGCATCAGATCACAAGTGGAAGATAGCTGCATCTTTACATAACTGTCAAACCATTGAGAAGACAAATTGACACCTAACTGAACACAGCCAGTGTTCACTTCACTTCACTTCACACCTCTACCAGACACGCATCATCATTGTGGAAATTAGCTGAATAGATTGGTTTTCCTACTATTTTCATAACATTAGATGGTTCGGATAATAAGATAGCCAGTAAGTGAGGAGAAGGTACATACAAGCCATCTCCAGATGTCACTCTGCTCCTGCCTCTTAGTTTCATCTTCTTGGGTGGTGCTGTATTTTTAGTTTAGGGTAGTTTTTCCTATCCAGATTCCAAAGCGGAACAGTGGATGTAAGACATGGGAATTTGGATAGGAGTTGAGTAAATTCCCAACTCACTTGCCTTACCAGTTTGTTTGTTTGTTTGTTTAATTCTGGTAAAATATGTATAACACAGATTTTACCATTTTGATGTATATAGTAAGATGATGTTAATCGTTATTGTTGTTGTTATGTGCCGTTGAGTTGCCTGCAACTCATAGTGACCTTATTTACAACAGCCCTAAACCCTGCTCTATCCTGTGCCAGTCGTGTTGTCTCCAACACACTTATCCCCATTATCCCAGTCACAGAATCAGTCTACCTCATAGAGGGTCTTCCTCTCCTGCACTGTCCCTCCACCCTGCCAGGCATGATGTTCTTCGCCAAGGACTAGTCCCTCCTTGCAACATGTCCAAAGGATGTCAGACGAAGCTTCAGAATCCTTGCCTCCAAGGAGCAGCCTGGCTTCACCCTCATCTGGTTGAACATGTTTGTTGTTCTAGCAGTCCATGGTATATTCAATACTCTTCTTCGGCACCACAGCTCAAAGGTATCAATTCTCCTTCTATCATCCCTAGTCATTGTCAAGCTCTCTGATACATAGCAAGTATGTTAATTACATACACAGTTATTAACACTATCCCTAAAAGTCTTTCACCACCACAAACAGAAACTCAGTACTGTCTCAGCATTAACATCCCACTCTCTGACTCTACCACTAGCACACTGGAAAACACTAAAGCACTTTGGTCTCTGCATTACCTACTCTAGATAGTTCATAGTTGTTTCTAGGTGTCATTGAGATGAGTTTGACTCATAACAACCCCATGTGACAGCAAGCCATAGTTTCCTGGCTGTAACTTTTACAGGAGATCACTGTGTCTTCTGAATATAGCCATGAGAAGGATTCAGACCGCCAGCCTTTTAGTTGGCAGCTAAGTGCTTAACTGCTTGTATCTCCAGAGCTCCTTATATTTTTATATATGTAGTATCATAAGATGTTTGTACTTTCATGCACTTTTTAAGATATTTGTACTTTTATAGTTCTTTTATTTAACAAAATGTATTTAAGGTTCTCCCATGTCATGGCATATATTAGAGCTTCATTTCTCTTTATGGTTAAATAATATAAAATTTCAATATATTCCACATTCATTTATTGATTAATACTTGAGTTGGTTCTACACTAACTGTTTTTTAAAGCATATCTACAAAGTGGATTGAAAAAGTATGGAGAAAAGATGCCTCCCTGGCATACACCTTTCCTGATTTTGAACCATGCAGTGTTTCCTTGCTGTGTCCTGATGACTGCCTCATGGTCCAAGTACAATCAAGTGTTCTGGGATTCTCATTCTCCTCCAAGTTAGCCAGATTTTGTTCTCATCCACACAGTCAAATGTCTTTGCATAGTCAACGAAACACAGATCGACATTCCACTGATACTTTCTACTTTCAGCTAAAATCCATCTAAAGTTGGCTGTAATATCCCTAGTGCCACGGCCTCTTCTAAACCCAGCCTGCACATCTGGCAGTTCTCTTTTGATGTGCTGTTCTAGTCATTTTTGGATCATTTCAGCAGGATCCTGTTTGCATATGATACTAATGATATTGTTCGATAGTTTCCGCACATTATGCTTGGAAGCGTGGAGGGACAGCACAAGAGAGAAAGACCGTGGATGATAGATTGACTAAGTGATTGGGTTAATAGGGGTTGGTGTGTTAGAGACAGTGAGGTTGGCTCGAGATAGAATGGGGTTCAGAGCTGTTGTACATAGGGTTGCTATGAGTCACAAGCCACTTGACAGCACAAAACAAGAAAAATAGACTTTGTTAAAAGAAAGCTGAAGCTTTCATTTTTAATACAGAAGAAATTTTCTAACATTTGACATGTGAATATTATCAATAGATCAAAAAAGAACAACTAAGATTTCTGTTGTGACATCTAACGTCATTATTATTATTTTGTGCCCCAGAATTGACTACGACTCATAGGAACCCTGTGAACAACAGATCTGAATCTTGCCCTAGCCTGTGCCACCCTCATAATTTCTGATATGCTTGAGCCCATTGTTATAGTCATTATTTCAATCTGTCTTGCTCAGAGTTTTCCCTTCTTTTTTTCTCTTTCCCTCCCTCCCTCCCTCTCTCCTCCTATCCAAGGAGTATATCTTCTCCCAAGGACTGGTCCTTCCTGGCAACATGCCTATGTATGTGAGATGAAGTTACACCATCCTACCATCTAAAGGGCAGTCTGGTTACACATCTTCCAGGATGGGTTCGTTGGTTCTTTAAGCAGCCCATAAGATATTCAGTACTCTTCTGTAGTACCACAACTCAAACGCATCCATTCTTCTGTCCTCCTTATTCATTGACCAACTCTCAGATGTATAGAATGCAGCTGAAAATACTTTGGCTTGCCTCAGGCACATCTTGGTCTGATATCCTGGCTCTTTTGCACTTTAAAGAGTTCCTTGTCAGCAGATTTTTCCCAGTGCAGTGTCTTCTGCTTTCTGTTGCTGCCATGATTGTGGATTGTGTATACACAAAATGAAATTGTGTTGTGATGTTGCCCATTGGTCCCATGGTGAGGAATTTTGTTGTCTTGATATTAAGATGTAATCTGTATTAAAGGCTGTAGTCTATAATGTTGTTGTTGTTGTTGTTGTTGTTGTTATGTGCCATCGAGTCGTTTCCGACTCATAGCG
>NW_006399846.1:9699585-9716520 GCF_000299155.1 Elephantulus edwardii | reverse complement strand
GATTACAGCAACTCTAGGTTTGAATCTGTTCTTCAGTTCCTTGAGCTTAAGAAATGCTGAGCGAGTTCGGCCCTTTTGATTTTCTGACTCTAGTTCCTCACACATTTCATAGTCTATAATAGTCTTCACAAATGCTTCACGTCATCTTCGTTTTCTGCAGTAAGGTTGTATCCTGTGCATAATGCAGGTTATTGATGAAGCTTCCTCTATTCCTAATGTCAAATTTTTTTTCTTAGAGTCCAGCTTCTTTATTTGCTCAGAATACAGATAAATAGATATGGAGAAAGGATACAGCCCTACCTCATACCTTTCCTGATTTTAAACCATGTAGACAATTACTTCTTGATGTATGTATAGATTTTTGCATGAGCTCAGTTTAGTGTTCTGAGAGCCCCATTTTTCTCCACTATAACCATAATTTGTTGTGATCCATGCAGTCAAATGCCTTCTCCTAGCCAGAAACACACAGGCAGACATTCTTCTGGTATACCCTACTTTCAGCCAAGATCTATCTGATGTCAGCAATGATATCTCTCATACTACCTGAATCTAGGTTGAGTTTCTTAAAGTTCCTGTCAATGTTCTAGCCCTTTTCTGAGCCAGTCTCATTGACTCTGACACACCTACCCCAATTGCCCTGGTTATTGTATCAATCCATCTTATAAAGGGTCTCTCTCTCCTCCACTGTCCCTCCACCCTTCTGAGCATGATGTCCTTCTCCACAGATCAGTCCCTCCTGGCCATGTGCCCAATGTATGTGAGACAGAACTTCAAAATCCTAGCCTCCAAAGTGAGACTTGGTTTCACCCTCTCAAAGACAAACCTGTTTGTTTTCTTGGCAGTCCATGGTATGTTCAAGACTCTTCTCCAGCACCACAACTCTAAGGCATCAATTCTTCTTCCATCATCCTTTGTCATATTTTGCTTACATATGATATTAATGATATCATTAAATAATTTTTTGCATTTTGGTACATCACTTTTTCTTTCTTTTTTTTCTTTGTTGGCTCAGCACATTGAATGGCCTGGAGATGAGCTAGCATATAGTACCGTTGAATTGACTAGGACTCATAGTGACCCTATGAACAACAGATTGGTGCTAGCATAATTTATTAAATTACTTTTCTCAGTAGTTGACACTGACTTGCTAGGATAATTTTTTTAGAACTTTTGATTCTGTGAGACTCCATCCATTTTCATAGTGCTGTGGTATTTTACCACAATGTCTATATCAGTCTGTAGTAATAAATAGTTGTTCCCCTGCTCTTTCATTTAAGTTGTAAGCATTTCCTTAAGAATGCTTTCCATGCTTGTTTGTTAAAACAATGTTGATTATGAATGGAATAAAATCCTTATATTCCTTGACAAGCTAAGAAGAATGAGCCCTTGAAAGAATCATTTAGACATTAAGTTGCAGAAAATTTAAGGTTTGCATTCAGAAATCTCAAGGGATTTGAGACTACTGAATTTGAATACTTTAAGTAAAAGTATTTCTTTCTTTGGATGTTATACTATGCTTTCTTTCTATAACCCTACATAGTGTTTATTTTGGATGTTTCTTAACAAAGTAAGAAAGCAATGCAGTTTGCTTTGGGGCTGTACTCACTTTAATGTACTGAAATTCAAGAAAATGTTATCTTCAAAAGAACAGCTTAAAGGGCTATGAGCATAACAATGACCTCATACTACATACAGAAAGTGATTCTCATTCTGTGATCAAATTATCATTTAAGCACTGTATTTGCTTGTTGGAGAGTTGCATTGTTGCATGTAAATTGAATTGTACTAATGATAATCGTCTATTTTTCTTCTATTCTCTTGTATTCAGCTAAATAGGCTTTACTGACATAGCTTCAGATCCAGTAAATCAAGAACTTTCAGTGCAGGAGAAATCCATTTTTAGTTAATTGACGGAAATTTGCTAAGCATCTACTATGCACAGAGCTCACATGGAGAGAGCACAGAGAAATTAAGACATGCATGGTCCTTCTCCTCAAGTAACAAGCAACCAAGCTGAGGACTCAAGATTTGAATACCTGAAAAGTTTCTTTTAAAAAATAGTTCTCACCGTCTATTTCTGCCAAATCTATATATGATCTGAAAATTGTATCAAAGTGTTTGATGTGTCTAGAGGCCTGATGAAAATTGTGGAATGATGAGGGAATCAAGAGGCTTTAGAAATAATAAAAAAAAGTAAACAAAAAGGATTATAAATGAGTATGGTATAACTGTGGTAGCAAGCATGCAGATAAAAAGGAATGAATTTATGAAAAACTATAGAAAGATAGAATTGTGAAACTTTAATATTGGCTATGAAGAAGAAAAAAAATAATTTGAATGTCAACCTATAGGCTCAGAAATTAAATGGTACTATTAACATCAAAGGGGATACTTGTTAGAGGGGAAAGAAAAGTTGATTAGTGCCAACATTTTGCATTAAATATGTTTCTGGATTACTTACAGAAAAGATAATAGAATGCACAAGGACCAAAAGGTAAAGACATCATCCAGTGCAATCAGGTTTGTCCACTGAAGAAAGTGAGATGGAAGAATAGAAGAAAATTCTGATAGTTTATTACTTACCCTGGGAAGTTAATTGTTAAATAACAAATAAATAAATAAATTTATTGGTTAACTAAAAAAGATGAGACAGAATCAAAAGCTTATTTAATCCATCAGTAAAGTAATCTGGATTTCAGATTTCTCTTATAATTAGAGTACATTAATATACCTAGACATTCACGACTTTAAAATATCCAACTCATTTTTGCTTTTATTCTGCGTCTTTGCTAATGTTTTCAAGATGACCACTGTGTATAGAACGTGAGTATGCAATCATGCCATTTGAAACACTCTTTAGAGGAAGAGGAAATAATAAGCTTTAACAACATCCCCTCTTTCATACCACTTTTTCTGTTTTGCATTTCTATTAAACACACACACATAATTTCAGGATCTCCTGCTTAGATTGTTAACCACCATCACTTTAACACTAATTATAATCCTTAAATTTTACTTGTCTTAGAAGTTAATGCTCTGTTGTTCTGAAGGGTCAGGAATTATAAAAGGGTTTTAGCTTTTGTTTCTGATATTTGCCTCCTGTTTTAGAGATTTGCCCAGAAGGGGGAAGGGGAAAAGAAAGGGTGGTCTTTCTGTTTCCTGAAGCTCAATTGATGCCTTAGCAGAGTACTTTCAGAAACATCTTGATTCTATTAGCATTTACAGGTCAAAGGGCAGGTTCAACTGGTCTGGTAGTTTAAAGCATCAGGGAGGGAGTGAATAGACCATTTTAATGACTTAAAGTTGAATTTCTGCTGCTACCTACTCATTATGCAAGTAATAGAGCATGTTAGTCTTGCAGTAGGGGGTTACTAATCACTTTGAAAGATTCTGATTCATGTTTTCCCCTTTCATCCCCTTTTAAACCAAGGTAAAGATGTGAATAAAACAAGGAGAGTAATTTGGCAGGAAGAGCATTGCGTTCTTATTTTGCTTTGGGCTTGTGGCATACGTATATTGCCTTTCACATTTTATATGCTTATGTTTACTCCTTAGCGGCTCATGGGAAATGAAATCAGAATGTGCAATAGTAGTTAGTCTTCTTTTTTCTTTCTTTTTTCATTTAGTCAGGGAAGTTCTTGAAGTCAGTGATTACTCCTCATTAAGGTTATTTTCTTTAAAATTCTGCAATTAGAATAGGTGATTCTCAGATATCAAGACATAACTCAGATTTTGAAAACTATTTCTGATAATTTTTTAATTTTCTTTTCTGTATTGTTTTATTTTTCGCCAGTGAATGTATTCTACTATCAGTAAATAGCTTTTCTTATAGAGAAGTAATTCAGAATAGCTGGTTACTAAGATTCTTTCTGCTTTTCTGTTCTTTCTCTCCCCTGCCCCCCATTCTGAATTCTCTGAAAAGCAGGAAATATTTTTAGCACGTACTCTGTAAAACTTAACCACATAAATTAACTACCCATATGGCCTTTTCTATCAGATATATTAGGAGAACAACAAGTTTTCTTATTCCCATAAAATTGTGGCTGTTAATATTTACTAGCTTCCACATTCTTGCCTAACCTCTAAATTGAACTTACTCTTCTCATACTGTCTATTTTTAATTTACCAAATTATAAATACTCTCTCTATACCTTTCTAAAAATAAAAGAAATACCCAAAAGCTAATACTCTCATAAAAGATCTTAACATTACCCAAAATGTGTATGTACAATATCTGATTAGAACATCTTATTCTCGAATGTTTTTAGACACATGCATTTATAGCAATCACTATCAGGGTATGCTCTGAAGTAGGAGGGAATTGTATAAGGGGGAAAAAACCCACTTCAGCTTAAGGTCTTATTCAAAAGACATACTTCCAGTGGCTCAGACTTATGCCACATGGTTTATTTTAAAATTTGGAGTCTAAATTTTCACCTGGTCTATCATATTAGCGTTTGGGAATTTGACATTTTACCCAAGAGATTAGCTGTACCACACTAGCTGACCAAGCATGTTATTTATGAAAAGAGTTTGGAATTCTGTCAGGATGCTTCAAGAGTGTAGAATAATTTTTACTTTTTCATGTTATAATGTTTTCTTTAAACATAAACTAGAACTCAAATCCTGTTGCCTTTGTGAATTGCCTTCAGCAAAGGTGGTAAAGCCTCTTAATCTAATTAGATGAAGTAATTTTTCTTTCCTTCATCTGCCTACTACTAAAAGTGTGATGCTGACTAATGGTGCACAGAATTGCAGCACTCTTACTAAGAACTGCATTTCTCCTTCCAGCTTTGTCAGTCTTTGCGCTTCCCAAAAGGGAGCAGATGACAGCAATCAACAGGAAACTGTGCATAGTGAGACCATCTTGAACTCCTTCACCTTTAAGCTCATTTCACCACTTAACATATTTTTTTTCAAGTGGTTAGTGGATATATTTAGACTGCTGTTATCCTTTTGGTGTTGACTGGAGCCTCAAGTTGTAAGCCATCTGCCATGTCTTAGAATTACGTGAGTGCAGAGACAGTGGAAAGTGATAATGAGGTAGATAAGAATCTTCTCTTTGCCCCTTCCTGTAGCAGCCCCTAGTTAAACAAATCTCTGTTTCCACAATATAAACCAATGTACAGTCTCCATGTGTTGTTATTGATTGTTCAGAAGTCAGTAAACGTAAGCAAGCAGAATAGAGACGGTTCCTCTATAAAGAATCCAAACAGTCTCCTAGTTTGTGGCTTAACTTAAAACTCTTCCACGTGACTGCCACTGAAGTGTAATTATCTTAACAAAAGACAGGAGCAAGGCTAAACTTGAGTAGTGCATTCTCAGATTTAGCATTTCCTCAGGTCAAAAGCTCAGGACACTTACAGAGTTCTGTAAATCACATCTGTCTTCTTGCAGATGACTGCCGTCAAAGATGAGCTACTGAGGAACGCATGTTGTATTGTGAGATTAATTGTTCACCAACTTCATTCTCTTATTTTATAAATTTGTCATGTCCACTGCCTTCCGAAAATCCCTCTTTCTTCCCCACTTCTGGACATGAACCATAAAGTAGTTAACTAAACCACAAGAAATCAATAAAGTTTAAAGTATTCTTTCAAAATATGCAAGTCATTGCCAAGTACAGCCACAATTGGAAACTTACTTGATTCATGAGATAAAAAGAACTTTTGGTGTTCTAAATGCCCCAAGACAGAGGGATGTGCTTCTAAATCCTGTTTACTGAAGTTTACAATCTATTACACATTCTATACATGGAAATATTTTCCATTTCAGCATTATTATTTTGCCTGTAAGCTACAGAATGCTTATCAAGGGGAACAAGTTAAATAGATAAAAATGTATAGGTTGACAAAATTATTATTACTAAAATGGAAAGTCACTAAGTCGGTTTACATTGCCATTTTAACTGCAGCTTCATTGAGGAAGCCTTTATTACGATATAAGTGTAATTGAATAGTATAGAAATTTGTAGTCAGATCTGAATGGTATTTCTGGCTGCACCATTGACTAAATAAGTGTAAACGTGGACAAACTCTGTAAACTCTCTAGGCTGCATATTCATCACCCATAAAATGGAAGTAATGACAGTGGCATCAAAAGATTACTCTGAGGATTCAGTGAACCTTTGCATTTTGTTTCTTTTCTAGACAAGAAGCTCTCCTGGCTGCCATTAGTGAAAAAGATGCCAATATCGCACTTTTGGAGCTTTCGTCATCTAAGAAAAAGACCCAAGAGGAGGTGGCTGCACTAAAGCGAGAGAAGGACCGGCTGGTACAGCAGCTCAAGCAGCAGGTAGAGTCCACACAGTGTCCCCGACAGGAGGTGCAGGGGGCCCCACTGTCAACCTTTCTCCTTTAGTTTCTCAAGGTTATCTTTTTTTTCTCCAGTGAAAGAGTACCGATCATACTGGTTTTTCACTCAGTCATTCATTTTGTTTCATAACACTGTTATAAATAAATTATAAACAATTATAATTAACATTCCATCATTCATACACTATTGTTTTACAATATTCATTATAATTAATTCATGTAATGAATTCATTACAAGGGCTCATCAAAATGTACACTGCCTTTCCCTTCACTTCACTTGCCAATTTATTCATTTTTCATTCCCCCTCTCCTCCATCTATCTCCAGTAACCATCCAAAAATTATTCCAAGTGTATGTAAACCTTTCCTGAGCTTCACATCATTTAGCTTTCTTTTTTTTTAATGTACTTGGCAAATATTTTTCATCATTTAGCTTTCACACATGTTTCTTTGCCAACTTGAATATTCAGTCTTGAAGTTCTAAGGTCTTATGTTGCGTATTAGACATCTCATAACTGTATTAAATTAATTTGCAATAGCAGACACTTTTATCTTGTGTACTTATCTCTGGCTGTCTCTAGGAAATAGAGTATTCTTGGTAGGAGGGCTGGTTGGGAGCTTGTCTTCTGTGAGAATATTTCTTTTTTAATTTTGTATAATGACTAAGTGGAATTCTGCCGTTTGAAATGAAAAGATAAAAAACCTTAACTTATTATATGCGATCAATATCTTAAGGATATTGTCTTCATTAAAAAGGCTCTGGTTATAAGGAGTTAGTTAGGAAAACGCTGACGTTAAAGGCAGAATTTTGCCCTTCTCTTTCCTAGCCTCAGCATTCTGTGAAATAAAAGCTAAAAACTTCCCTTTGGGAGAATAAGACAAAGCTGGATTATTAAATCTAAGTCAGCTTCTTCTAACACTTTCTTTTCCCCCATGTCAGGTGGTTTGTGTGCCTATGTCGTAACAAGGCTTAAAGGGTGGCACATGTCATACAGAAGTATGAACTCCCAATCATCATGCTTATGGACCGGAAAAGGATCTCTTAACACTTTTCATGGGCTGTTCCAATGTCCTTAATCATATCTTTCATTACCATCACCTGCATTCTCAGTTACATCTTCTATGCATTTTGGCTACCCAGATCTGCTCTTATACCTTAAGTTGGAACTGGGAAATAGCTACTTTCTTGTTTTCTGCTCTGAGGGACCAGTGATCATTTGTTTGTCTTTTGGGGAAATATTTAATGTTCCATTTACCCAGAATCCTTATTGATAGATACCCTAAGGCATTATTTTCACAGTCTGTAAACGGATATTTTAGAACTATTTAGAAATAGACCTTATTTATGTGGCTGACTTTCCTGGTGAAATACCAAAAAGATGTCCCTTTTCTTCAGGATAGCGAAGTGACCAGCAAAAGCAAGTCATTTCTCATTTGCAATGGAAAAAAACCCAGTTTTTAAAAAAATAGTGATTTGAGTGAATGTTTGGACAGCAAAATGGTTTTCCATTCAACTGTTCATACACATTTTGTTTCATAGCATTGATTATAGTATCCACAGCATTTTCCCACTTCTTCCTGGTGTCATGCCCATTAATGATTGTCTCTTCCAACTTTCCTTCCCTCTGGGCTTCATCATTGGGCAAATGTTACTCTTCTTACCTTATATGGTTGGCCTGGGGGTAAGAAGTTGAAATCCCAACTCAAAGATGGTCATTTCCAATCTCCCAGCTGCTCTGAGAGAGAAAGACAGGCAGTCCATTCCTGTGTGATCTCCTGCCTCTGAAGGCTTGCTTGAAGGTCATCTGGAAATCAGTTCCAACTCAATAGTGATGAGTTTGAGAATTTTTTGTTATTATTATTACTGGCCAGAAGGGGACATTATTTCATTTTCAGATGCCTAGTAAGTAAAGCGTGGCACCCTGGTGGTGCAGTGATTAAGCAGTAAG
Source organism: Elephantulus edwardii (assembly GCF_000299155.1). Lineage (NCBI taxonomy): Eukaryota > Metazoa > Chordata > Mammalia > Macroscelidea > Macroscelididae > Elephantulus > Elephantulus edwardii. The sequence goes on along the minus strand of NW_006399846.1, from coordinate 9,708,258 downwards.
CTGCTCATCAGAAGGCTGTGCTTTTCAAACCCATCAGCCATTCCAAAGGGGAAAGGACCTGGCGCCCGGCTCCTATAGAGACTCTAGTCTCGAAAACCCTGTGAAGAAACCCCTTTGCTCTTCAGAATCTCTGTGAATTAGACTCAGTTCAGTGACATACAACAACAATAGGAAATGAGATAGGGAAAATACTACTTACCATCAAAGTTTTCTGTTAGAAAACCTGAGACTTAGCTTATGCTAGCTAATAATATGAAACAGGAGGGCATTGAGGAAAGGAGTTCTCTCATTTGTGAGTATTTATTTGGTGAGAGGACTTCTCTTAAGTAGTTAGACCTGGATGATGCCGTCGACATGTGATTTACACTCTAGTGCTTTCTTCTTGAGACACTAAATAGACTAGGCTATCGAGCCAACTTGGGCACTGTAACTCATTCACAGTGGATTTTGACACTTAACTCTCAAGACTATATTTTCATTAAGTGGAAGCTAAGGAGATTAATTTATGTGTTTATAACCTTAGAAAGCAGCACCTATAAAATGCCTATAGTCTTTCAAGCTAGCCCTGTGCCCTGGGTATTCTGTACTGACCTGACAAGTCAAAGAAGGAAGGTAATGTAGTTATTTGGGAGTCCTCCTTAACTGCCCCTTTCTTTCTCTCTTTCGTGCTAAGTTTCACATTCCTGCCCCCTCAAAATGTATCTGGGATACTCTGAGCAAGAAGGAAAGAGTCTTGCCAAAAACATTTTTGGTTCTGTAATTTTTCTAAGTGTGTGTATTAAAATTTGGACAAGGGAGAAGCCTTTTGGAAAGAGGATATCGCATCAATGTTGTTTTAATTTAAAGCTTCTAGTTCTTGAATTGCTGGAATGTGCCTCGATCTAAAGGCCATTTCCTAAAGGGGAAGCAGTCAGCATTGACCAGGCTTTCCAGTAAATGGACCTGCCACCGTCTGATAGGCTGTTGGCGTCCACGTGCCATCTCTGTTGTCAGAAAAAAACGAGGCAAAGAGGGATTTACAGATTTTGGGGTCACTCTAATGCAGTCTCGATTTACTTTACACCCCTTGCCCCAGGGTAACTTGTCTCCTTGACTCATTCATGGCAATGCAGTTCTTGGAGAGACTGCATCAGAGGAAGGGCAAGGGCCAATTAAAAAAATAAAAACTAAAAGTTGTCTAACAAACTCCAGATGTGCTATGGCGAGTGCCAGCCAGTGTGTTCAGATTTAAGTCATGGAGAAGCCCCTGCTGGGATTGTCAGGCACCCACACTGGTTGTAATGTAAACTCACATAGGCCCTGAAAAGCTTTCATTCAGTCTCTTTGGCCACTGCAGCTGTTACAAGATGGTCTTTTTCTCAGCAACATTTTCTTCTTTCCACCTAAAGAACTTTGCAGTTTCCATATTGTATTTGCTATTAGTGTGAGTTCTGGCGTTGCCTCTGTGTGCTCTATTCAGATGTGTCAGGGCAGGTTGGGCTTTTCAAGACAACCCAGAAGTTTTCCCTGTTTCTAAAAGCCGACTGTGACAGTGTAAGAGTAAAGGCTACAAACTAAAAATGATCTGATTGAGTCTAAACAGTCTCATTTGAAACTACAATTTTGTGATCCTTTGCTTGGGGTAATTGTCTAACTTAATGTATTCTTTCATGCCATTGCTTCCCGAGCACGAGGAATCTCAAAACACAGGACTTGCTTTAAAGGAAACTCAGTCTAGTACATCAGGTGTCAGTTAGAAGCACTTCACACACCCATGCGGTAGAGGGCAGTCCCTGGCCTTCCTGATTTTTCGTGCTGACAGCCTCAGCAGATCATCCAAGCATTAAATGACTTATTTGCTCACTCATTTCAGATTCACTGAGCATCTACTATGTGCCAAATACTGTTAACGAAAAGCATATGACTCTTCCTGGTAGAGAGCTAGCTGGTCAGACATAGGTTGTAATTCTATGTACTAAACAAAATGCTTATATATGATTCATGTTCTTCACCTGTGAAATGGGATTACAGTGCCTTCCTCGCAGGATTGCTGTGAAATAAAGCAAAATAGCAAGCCTAAAGTGGATGCATGCCTACTGCCTTACAGATTCAATGACTTGGTACTTTGTCATAAGATCATCCTTTTCTGACAGGAGAGCTGTATTTCCTTCATATTATGATGAGTTTAGAAAGCTGAGCAAAATAATTTCTTGTTAATTTGTCATACTATCTCAGATTTCTCAACCTGTCTCATTTTAAGAGTTCTGAAGTAATTTTACCTTTGCCATATTTCATGTTTTCTGAACAAATTGTCCTTTTCCCGTGTGTTCAGTGGAAGAATTCTAAGTGGATTAAGACTTACTAAACTGGCTGAATAGGACTAAAGAATCATAAATAGTGTGGAGTTTAGCAGGTGAAGAAAACATTCAGATAAGTTACTATAAATTTATGCCTAATTTTCCCCAACTACAAAATAAAATATTGTCTCTATCCATTTTGTGATTGGGGATTTTAAAGATCATGTAGATGGTATCTTTTTTTAAAAACTTTATATTGATTTGCATACAAAATTCATATACATTGTGTTTCACACATTTCTTCATTCACATTGTATTTCATATGATCATTCCCTTACATTGTGTTTTCTAAAATTAATCACTATTGACCTGCACATACTATTCCCGTCTTTTCAGATTGCCACAGGATCTTTCCTAGTTCCTTCCTCTCTAGTTCACTACCTCTCACCGCCCTCCAAACTCTATAACCTCATAATTTCTCCTCTTCTGCACCCTCAGCTCCCTTACTCCCTCCTTTTCACCCTTTGGACTTTTATCTACATCTTACTAGTTATCCTCCTGTTTATACAGTAATGGTTTTATGCAGTATTTATCCTTGTGAGATTAAGTTAGATCACTCAGCATAATTCTCTTTAACCTTTTACATGTTACTTAGTATTTCACAAAATTGTGGCTCCTGAGTGCTACATAGTATTTAATCATGTGACTATGCCATCATTTCTCAATCCATTCATTTATTGTTGGACATTTGTGCTGTTTCTGTTGTCTTACTATTGTGAATAACGCTGCTAAGTTGTACAATGTACAAATCTTTGTGTGTTCTATTTTCCTTGGAGTATATTCTTAGCAGTGGAATAGCTGGGTCATAGAAATTTAATGTTCAGCTTTTTTGAGGAAACACCAAACTATCTGCCAGAGTGCTTGAACCATTTTACAACCTCACCAACAGTGTATGAAAGTTTCAGTCTCTCCACATCCTCTTTATGGCTTGCTGTCCTATTAAAATTTGCCACAACACTGGATGAGATGATGTCTCATTATGGTTTTGATTTACTTCTCTCTTACTGTCATTGATTTTGAGCATTTCTTCATGTGTCTGTTACCCATATGAATGTCTTACTGTGTGACATCTTTCCATGTCTTTTGCCCATTTTGTAATTGGGTTATCAGTCTTTTTCTCATAGAGGCCCTGTAGTACTCTGTGAACTTTTGTTTTGAGACCCTTGTCTGAGTTGGCATTGCCAAATGTTTTTTTCCCAGTCAGTAGGTTTTCTTCTCACTCTCTAAGCAGAAGTTTTTAATGCACGCAGGGATTTAATTTTTAAAAGGTCCCATTCATCAATTTTACCCTTTCCTACTTATGCTTCCTCTTCTTCTCTAGACATTGTCAGAAAGTGGTTCCTGCTTTTCTGCAAAAGGACCTAATTTCTCCTTCATATCTGATGGATCGCTTTATTAGCTTCAAGATCCTCGGCTGGCAATTATTTTCTTTCAGTCATCTATATATACACCATCCCATTGTCTTCTTCCTCACCTGATTTCTGCTGAGAAATCACAACTTAATCTAATTGGCTCTCCTGTATAGGTGACTCTTAGTGGTTTTTGTACTACTGTTAGTATTCTCTCCTTATCTTTATTCTGGAGAATTTGATTACTATATGTCTTGATTTTTTTTTCCTTTTGGGGTCTAGTCTGTTTGGTGTTCACTGTGCTTCTTTAATGTGGATTTCCTCATTCTTCATATTACTTGGGAAGTTTTCTTTTAGTTTATACATCTTCACAATGTTCTTAGTACTTTATCTGTCCCCCATGTGTTCTGAAATGCCAATCATTTGTATGTTGTTCCTTTTGATGTTATCCTACATAATTCTAATGTTTGGCTTCAGTTGTTTATGGTTTTTTGTTTGTTGGGGTTTGTTTTGCTTTCTTTTTTCCCCATTTTCCTTCCATTTTTCTCTTGTCTCTACCTCACTGACTTTTTTTTTTTCTCTTCTGTTCTGCTTTTTGTCCCCCTGGCATGTTGGAAACTTCTGCCAGTTTGGTCTTGATATTCTGGATTACGTTGTCATGCATTTCTGTTGTTTTCAGTACTGTCTCGGCTGTGTACACTCTCTCTTGTAATGATTTTTTTTTAAGTTCTTGTACCCCTTTATCTATAATTTCAATTTTTTTCTTCCATCTTTTGCCATTACTTCTGTAATTATTTATTTTCCTCCACATTGATATATTTCTTCTGGCTCCCTTTCTCAGGAGTATTCACTTTATTTGTGGCTTTCATTCTTTTCACTCTCATTTGCACCTTCTTTAGCTGTTCATATAACTCCACATAAATATATTTCTTCTAGTTTGCTGTCTCTGAAGTATTTGCTTTTTTTGTGGCTTCCATTCTTTGTTCCATCATTTGTACTATTTTCTGTAGCTGTTCATATGAATACGTCATTATATTTCTTCTGCCTCCTTGTCTCTAGGGTATTTGTTGGGTCTGAAATATGCTCTGGTTTTTTAGGAGAAGACTTAGTTTGCTTTTTCACAGTGTTTGAAGCTGCCTGCTACTTTCTTGACCTTAAGTGCCGTTTTTCTTGGTAGTGTTAGGTTATTTCTATAGTGTCTGCATAGGTTGTTGACAGTTCTTTATCTTTATGATGTTATTGATTAGTTGCAGAGTAAAAGTGTTCCATCTATGGGGGTGGGCAACTTGCTCTACCAGAAGTTCTTTCTGGGCCTGTGGGGTGGGAAAATTTGCCTTTCCTAAAGCTCTTCAGGTCTAGCCTTAGGGAATCTTGTCTTAGAGCAACTCCCTCTCCTAAATTCTGTTGTCCTCTCTGTTCTGTGGAGTGGCCCTATGGACAGTTTTCCCAGCTGGAACAATTCCTCTCCAGAGTTGTTGCAGTCTCCTCCCTCTCCAGCACTTACCTCATTGTGAGTTTCTCACTTGATTGCAGCCCCCTTTCTTAAATTCTGTTGTCCTCTTTGGTCTGTAGAGTGGTCCTATAGTGGCCATGTTCCCCAACTGGAGCAGTTTCTCTGCAGGAAAGTCGGATAATATCTTCAAAGAGAACCAAGCTCTCCTTGAGAAGAGTAGTAGATAAATACCAAGCTGTGTAAAGTGTGTATTTTGGAGAATAAGCACTTGGAAAAGCTAACTTACTGCTCTGTGGAAACAAATGTCTGCCTAGTCCTCCTTGGCCCTTTAGATTTCCTTCTCACTGCTTTAAATTAAATGTCGCCTTCGGTTTTTCAGCCTTTTCCCAGTTGTCCTCATTCTGCTTAGCTGAAAGCACACCCAGTTGATTCTGATGGCATTAAGACTGATCTCATATTCTTCAAACATTTTAAAATACTTTCTTGGTTTACTCTTGTGTCATACACGTATTTCGTATTTCGTATTTAAGCCTTGAAAGATTACTTTGTTTCCGTAGTCTCTACATTCTAACTTTCTAAAAAGGGGTTATTTCATTATTACCCAGATACTTTCACTTAGTATTTTTTTAAAGTGAGTTTTATTTTAATCAGTTGTCTTTTGTTGCTGTCTACTCTCTACTTAAGCGTTTTAGGATAAAACTCCCAATAAGGATTGGGAGTTCCTTGTTTTATCAGCACAAAGATTCTGTTGTTGTTGTTGTTGTTGTTGTTGTTGTATGCCGTCGAGTCATTTGTGACTCACAGCGACCCTATGTACAACAGCCCTAAACCCTGCTCTATCCTGTGCCAATCGCACCGCCTCTGACACACCCATCCCGATTACCCCAGTCACTGAATCAATCCATCTCATAGAGGGTCTTCCCCTCCTGCGCCGTCCCTCCACCCTCTCAAGCATGATGTCCCTCTCCAAGGACCTGTCCCTCCTTGCAACATGCCCAATTATGTCAGACGAAGTCCCAGAATCCGTGCCTCCAAGGAGTTGCTTGTTTTAACCCTCTCCATGATGAATCTGTTTGTTTTCTTGGCAGTCCAGGGTACATTCAGTACTCTTCTCCAGCCCCACAGCTCAAAGGCATCAATTTTTTTTCTGTCCTCCTTAGTCATTGTCCAACTCTCTGATGCATAACAAGTGTTTGCAAAGACCATGGCCTGTATCAGGCACACCTTAGTCTCCAGAGAAACACCGTTGCTCTTGAGTACTTTAGAGAGGTCCCTAACAGCAGACTTTCCCATCGCCATACATTTTTTGATTTCCTGACCGCTGGTGCCAAGAGTGTTGACCGTGGAGCCGAGCAAACTGAAGCTGTGAACAATCCCAATCTCTTCGCTGTCCATCCTGATGCTACCAATTGGTCCAGTGGTGAGAATCTTTGTCTTCTTGACATTGAGCCTCAGTCCATACTGAAGGCTGCAGTCCTTGACCCTCTGCAACAAGTGCATGAGGTCCTCCTCAGTTTGAGCAAGCAGGGTTGTGTCATCTGCATAACGCAGATTGTTAATAGATCTTCCACCAATCCTGATACCACAATTCTCCTCATAGAGCCCAGCCTCCCGGATAATCTGCTCTGCATACAGGTTGAAAAGGTATGGAAACAGGACACATCCCTGGCATACTCCCTTCCCAATTTTGAACCATTTAGTGTTGCCCTGCTCTGTTCTGACAACTGCCTCTTGGTCCAAGTATAGGTTTGGCATTAGCATGATTAAATGTTCTGGGATTCCCATTCTTCTCAGAGTCAGCCACAGTTTGTTGTGATCCACACAGTCAAACGCCTTTGCATAATCAATGAAACATAGATAGACATTCTTCTGGTATTCCCTACTTTCAGCTAAGATCCATCTAACATCAGCTACAATATCCCTAGTACCATGACCCCTTCTAAACCCAGCCTGGACTTCTGGCAATTCTCTGCTGATGTGCTGTTCCAGTCGTTTTTGGATAATCTTCAGTAGAATCTTGCTTGCATGTTAAATCAATGATACTATTCTGTAGTTTCCACACTCAGTTGGGTCACCCTTCTTTGGAATGGGAACAAATAAAGATCTCTTCCAGTCTAACAAAGATTCTAGATAGCTCCTATTTAGATGCAGAAAACTCGCCTGTGCTCTGAATTGATACCTGCTGTAATCTGGTTTTAGCACCTATCTGTAAATCGACATAGTCTGTGCTTTCAGACTTTTCTTCATACCTATTAGAATGCAGGCTACCACAGTAATAGTATTCAACCCTCTCTCCATACACCTCTCAGAGATACAGACCTGCTATCATATAATGTAGACTAGGTTTCCATTGTTCCTTAATTTAAGGCTATTTTACTTTCTTGTTATTAGTGAATGTTCTTGTTATCAGGTGCTGTTGAAACTCATAGCAACCCTATGAACAACAGATCTGAAGCCTATCCTACCCTGTGCCATCCTCACAATCTCTGACATACCTAAGCCCATTGTTATAGTCACTGTTACAGTCCATATGTTTGAAGCTCTTCAGTTGTTTTGTCTACCTCTCTAAGCATGATGTCTCTCTTCAAGGAATAGCCTGTCCTTGCAAATTGTCAAAGTGTGTGAGACGACACTTTGTTATTTTTGCCTCTAAGGAACACTTTGGCTTGCTTTACCTTCTCCAAGACATACCTGTTTTATTGTTCTGGCAGTCCATGGGATAATCCTTACTCTTCTCCAATACCACAGCTTAAAAGCATTAGTTCTTTTGCTGTCTTTATTCATTGTCCAGTTCTCAGATGCATAGCAAGTGACTAAAAAGACCATGGTCTGAGTCAGGTGCACCTTAGTCCTCAACTAATATCATTGCTCCTGAATAATTTGGAGAGCCCCCTCACTGTACACATTCCCAGAGTAATGTGTCTCTTTTCTTCTAACTGCTAGGACCAAGGATGTTGCTGATTGTCAGTCCAGGTATGATGAAGTTGTTGACCATTTCAGTCTTTTTTTCATTTATCATGATGTTGCATATCAGTATTAGTGAACAGAATGCATTTATAAGTTCATTTTTCGTAGTTTGACCTTAGACCTTTTTTCTTACATACTATAGAATTGGCTATTAGCTTTCAACACAAATATGAAGTCTCTCTTTTCCTCCTCGTAATACTGAAGGTTATTGTCTCTTATAGCAGCATGTTGTAGTAACTGTAAAGTGTTATGGCAAAAAGGCTCTTTTTTTATAACAGCTGTAGGCCTTAGAACTTTTCAAATAGGTCGTCCTTTGCACTAAAATGTCTCATACTTGTTCATGATTCAAAGGGAAATACATTTTTGAAAGTTCAGTGTATTCTATATATTTGGTTCTGACGGCTATCACAACAGATACCATTATTTATTCCAACTCCAACTTTGATCTGCATGGTTTTTGTTTTTGTTTTTTAATTTAGGTTATTTTTCATTTCAATGAACATCTACAGAGATTTTGGGATTCCATTCATTCATTGTTGCACCCTTCTCCCCGCACAAACCCCTCCCC
>NW_006399846.1:9684753-9699255 GCF_000299155.1 Elephantulus edwardii | reverse complement strand
GACTGAGATACCTCACTCAGCATAATGTCCTCCAGGTTCACCCATTTTGAATAATATTGCATGAGTTCCTTGTTTTACAGTGCAGCATAGAATTCCATTGATCTGCATGGTTTTTAATTACAGTTTTGCAAACATAAATGCAATTTTGTTATTGATCCTTCCTCAACTCAGTTCAAATTGTTTTACTTTTTGAATTGTGTCATCCTTTACCTATCTCAAGGTTTTAACTAAGAAATAAAAATCTATTTATTTGTATATACAGAAAGAATTTTTTTTTTATCCAGTTTGGGGAGGAGTTGGCTCAACATCTTTCTAAAGAATGTAAGTGTGGGCCGCTATTGTTAGTTGAGTGAGTCATAATAATGAACAATGGATCTGAACCCTACCCTGTCCTGCACCGTCCTAATCATCTCTGATAATACTTGAGCCCATTGGTAGTCACTGTGTCAGTCTTTCTTATTGAGGATATAATTTTTGTAAAATCTTTTGTTTCATTTTGTTTTTTTAATTCTTTTAATTCTCCAGGCTTTGAACTACCTGTGGGAGTCTGATTTTGGACTACTAAATCAGAGCCCACAAAATAACTCTATGGTTACCTCTGGAATTTTTTGTTGTATAGTATAAGGAATCCTGGTGGTGTACGATGTAACATATTGAGCTACTAACGGAAAGTTAGCAGTTTGTAGCCACTAAGCACTCCATAAAAGAAAGACAAGCAGTCTCCTCTCATAAAGATTTACAGCCTCAGAGACCTGATAAATAGTCGCTGAGAGTCAGAACTGACTCAATGAAACTGGGTTGTTGGGACAATGATGTTATTGTTGTTAGGTGTTGTTGAGTCAAGTACATTCTCATCAACCAATGAACAACTGATCTGAGCACTGTCCTATTCCATGCCATCAAGCCTATTGCCATATCACCATATCAGTCACCATATCAAACTACCTGGTAGAGGGTCTTTCTCTCCTTTGCCAGACCTCTACCTTCCCAAGCATGACATCCCTCTTCAAAGAATAGCCTTTTCTAGCATCATGCCCAAAGTATGTGAGACAAAGCTGCATCCTCTTTGCCTCCAAGGAACACTCTGGCTGTGCCTTCTTCAGGACTTTCCTGTTTGTTCTTTTGCCAATCCATGAGATCTTCATCTTTCTTCACCACCACCATACCGCAAAGCATTCATTCTCCTGTCATCCTTAGTCATTGCCCAACTCTCAGAGGCATAGCCAGTAACTGAAAAGACCATGGCCTGATTCAGGCGCACCTTAATCCTCAAACTGACATCATCACTCCTATGTCCTTACTGCTGGTACCAAGTGTACTGATCTTGAATCCACACAAAATGAAGTCATTGACAGCCTCAATCCTTTCTGCGGCTGTCATAATGTTGCTTATCAGTCCAGTGGTGAGGATTTTTGTTTTCTTGATGTTCAGATGCAACCCGTATTGAAAGCTGCAGTGTTAAACTTTCTGCAGCAAGCACTTAAAATCCTCCTCATTTTCAACAAGCAAGGTTGTATCATTTGCACAATGCAGGTTATTGATGAGTCTTCCTCCAATCCTGAGGCCATATTTTTCTTTATAGAGTCCAGCTTCTCAAATCATTTTCTCAGCATACAGATTATATATATGGAGACATAACTCTGTATGGAGATATGTATATCAGATTTGTATAGAGAGAAAAACTCTGATGCACACCTTTCTTAATTTTAAACCATGCAGTGTTCCTTGCTCTGTTTGCACAACAGCTTTTTGGTCTTGGTATAGGTTTCACACCAGCATGATTATGTGTTCTGGATTACCTAGTCTTCTCAATATTAGCCATAATTTGTTATGATCCAGACAGTCAAATGCTTTTGCGTAGTCAATAAGTCACAAACAGACACCGTCTGGTGTTCTTTGCTTTCAGCCAGAATCCATGTAAAATCAGCAATGATGTATCTGGTGCCAAGGCCTCTCTTAAATGCAGCTTGAACATCTGGCAGTTCTCTATGTGCTGTTCTAGCCTTTCTTTTTTTTTTTTTTTTTTAATGCTCCTCGGCAGTATTTTGCTTGCATGAGATATTAATTATATTGTTCAATAATTTCTACATTCTATTGAATCACCTTTCTTGAAAATGAGAACAAACATTGATCTCTTCCATCAATCAGGCAGGAGCTGTCTTCCAAATTTCCTGACGTAGACGAGTGAGCACACCCAGGACTGCATCTGTCGTTTGAAGCATTTCAGTTGGTATTCTATCTACTCCTGGGGCATTATAATTTGCCAATGCTTTTAGTGAAGCTTTAATTTCTTCCTTCATTATCATTGGCTCTTGATCATATGGTACTTCTTGGAATATTTTAGAGTCACCCAACTCTTTGGTAGAGTGGCTCTGTGTATTCCCTCCATCTTTTTTTAATGTTTCCTGGATCATTCAAGGTTTTGCCCACAGCATCTCTAAGAATTGCACCTTGACGCTTTTATTTGTTTTCAGTTCCTTCAACTTGAGAAATGCTCAGCAATCTCTTCCCTTCTTATTCTCCAATTCTAGGTCTATTATGCATGTTTCATTATAGGAGTTTGTTTTGTCTTCCCAAGCTGCCTTTTGAAATTTTCTGTTCAGCTCCTTTATTTCAGCCTCTCTTCCTTTTGTTTTAGCTTCTCAGTGCTCCAGTGTAATTTTCAGAGTCTCTTCTGACATCCATTTTTGTCTTTTCTTTCTCCTCTGTCTTTTTAGTGACCTTTTGCTTTCTCTTTCTGTGGATGATATCCTTAATCTCCTCCTACAACTCAACTGGTCTTTGACCATTGGTGTTCAGTGCTTCAAATGTGTTCTTAGATGATTTTTAAATTCTGATAGGATGGGCTCAAAATAATATTGGTTCTCATAGATTTGTTTTCATTTTCTTCAGCTTCAACTTGAACTTGCATATGAGTAATTAATGGTCTGTTCCACAGGCAGCACCTGTTCTGGTTTTGACTGCTGATACTGAACTGCTTCAACAATTTGTTACACAGATTGTAGTCATTCTGACTCCTGTGCAGCCCATCTGGTGAGGTCCATGTGTAAAGTCACTGTGCTTTTTAAAGAATTGTATTTGCGATGAATAAGTTATTGAACATATAAAATTTGATCATTCTATCTCTGGCCTCATACAGAAATTGTGTCTGAACAAAGATACAGTAGTGTAGAAACATGCTAATAACTACTGATGTGAACCTAATTTTATAAAAACCAACATTTTCTATTTATTTTTTCTTTGGGTTAAAAAATATCGTGTATTTTTATAAATATTTTAATGAAAGTTTGTAAAGAACTTGGATTTCCATTCATTCATTGTTGCACATTTTCCTCCCTGTCCCCCCTCGCCCCAGTTCACTTTTTTCTTTGGAAAAAATAAAAAATCTTTTATACTAGCTAAAAAAAAATATACTCTTTTACACTCCTTGCCCATTTAAATCATTACCTTATTATTTAAACCCTCAAAGAAAGTTTGGTACCAGTAGTAACTGAGGGTTAATCAGTCTTAAAAGTCACATTGATGATGTAGAATCTTAAGTTGCAGACATTCTGTATTGCAGTAATGAGTCAAATAAAGATACATTTCTTCATTTCATTAGCAGCTTCCTACAGTAATTCTAGCTTCTTTCTCCCTCTTCTGCTTTCCGAATCAACAGAGTAATAAATAATCTTTCTTGCAGAAGCATAACCTTAAGACAGATAAGGACAGAGTGTGTCTTGTTGACTATTGTATTAGTGCACCTGGAATTTAAAGTCGTATCTTAAAATAAATTGCGCAGAGAATTTATTATTTCCATGTGGTTGTCATGTTTACGGCAAATACAATCTCATCAGAAAAACCATCCAGAAAAAAAATATATTATTTTCAAGCCAAAAATTGCCCAAGTATTAGAGAATAAGTTGTTGGTTAGTGTGGTGTTAGTTTTGCACCGTTAGCTTCTTGTTATAATGCACTTTGTTTCTGTAAGCTGCCATCAAGGAGGTTCCTACCCCAGGGCAGTTTATGTACAGGAGACTAAACCATTGTGATCCATAGGGTTTCTATTGGCTAACTTTCAGTAAGTAGATCATTAGTCCATCCTTTTCCGTTGTTTTACCCAAGAAGATCCACTGAAACTTTCTCATCATGAAAGCTTCCCTTAAAGTAGGTGATGACTGCACTTGAGGTATATTGGCCAGCGGTTGAGATGAGACCTCCTGCATGGAAGATAAGATTTCTACCACTTAACCTTCACTGCACCCCTAATACAGGTTCCAAACCAAACCCTACCCATTGCCATTGAATGAATCTAAAGTCATAACTAAACTATAGGACAGAGTAGGGACTCCCAAGGGCTCCCAAGGTTGCAGTCTTTATGGAAGCAGATTGTGAAGATGTGCATTTCACCCACGGAGCAGCTCATAGGTTCAGATTACTGCCATCGTTTTGGCTAGCAGCTGAGCATTTAGTGCCTGTGTCACCTGGAATCCTCCGATGTAAGGAAACGTCTTACATTTGTATCAGGAGGGGAAAGCTGAAAAGAGCTCCTGTGTTGTTAATGACTAAAGGGAAAATGAAATAGTAAATGTTAACACAGCTTGACTGTGGCAGAAACTGTGGACCTCTGCCCATTTCACTACGCATTTTCATTCCTGTGAAGGACCAACCTCTATTGTGTACGCAATTTTTCATTATACATTTATAAGTGTCAGGTGCTTTTGCATGACAGAGAAGATACTGCTCAAAACATCTCTGTTAGATAGCCCTTTATGTTGGATTCAGCAGTGCTCTTTCTCCTGTACTTGCTGTGTACATAAAGGTGTGCCTCTTGGCTGTTCTATAGGACATTATCTCTAAAGGGGAACAAGTTGTAAATAGGACATTAGAACTTTTTATCTAGTTAGACTGTGCAAGTCAATCAGTATTTAATGATTCAGCAGCCCATGGCTTAGTCTGTAGGAAGTTGCACTGCTGACTCAAGGCTGTACTTCTGATGGTTCAAATCCACCAGTGCTCCTCAAGGAGAAAGATGGACAGTGTCCTCTTAAGTGATTAACAATGTCAGGAACCCCCTGGACGGTTCTAACACCACAGCAATGCCTTTGACTTTTTAGTGACTTACTTTCTCTCTTATAATCATCTTCTCTCTTGCTCTCAAGTCTAGATTTTTTTTTATGTACCACATACTCAGTATATGTGCTTCTTTCTCTGTACCACCACCTTTGGATCAGCTAGACTGTTCTGCTGATGGCATCCAGATTGATTTGAAAGGAACTAGATACAAACCATTTTCCTTTCACTGTCCTCACTTCTGGAACTGCCTTCTACTTCCACATCTTAAGCTTTTCTTCAATCTTCACTTTAGCACTCATGTTTGTAGTTTGCAATTTCCTAGCCATGAAATCATTTCTTTTTTTTCCTTGTCATTAGCAAAGTCATTCTATGCTTTATTTCATTCACACATTGATCCTCTTTGAGGCACAAGTTTAAATATATGGGAGGAAAGAAGAGAGGGAAGAGAGAGAAAAAAAGAAAAGAGAATCTGGTTACGAACTGTGCTGTAGTTGTTATCTTAAGTTTGGGCTAAGTTAGTTTCATTTGTGTGCTTGTTTTTACACACATCAGAATTCCCACTCTGTAATTTTTATTGTCTTCTTCCTTCTTGTTTGTGGTAGTGGTATGGTGTGGTGGAAATAGCACTGCACTGAGTATCAAAAGCCCCCAGCTCTAGCTTCAGCTGTGAATACTAGTGTAGATTTGTGAGGAGGGGCAGCAACATCAGCTGATATACAATATTTTGCAACTTACAAAGCACTATTTAAATACCTTACATAGCATCTAATCTTAGGGCTGCATGGGCTAGACAGATCATATGTGAGTGAAGTGGTGTAAGCAAATAGAAGAGAGCTGTGATGAGCTAGTGGGACGTACTTTGCCTATGGAGGACAACTGTGTCCATGCAAGAGGTAAGCCCAGCGTTGCCCAGCCTTTTCCCCCCTTTACATTTTATTTATGTTGTTATTGTTATTGTTGACTGTGCATAGCACAGCATACATCTATTTCATTTCTACCCATCAAAGTTAGGGAAATTGTTTAACATTGCTCAAGTTGTACAGTTAGTCTCATTTTCCATTTCTGAGGTGTTCTTCCCTCAATAAGATAAGATTAGTGTCCCATTGGTGGTGGTGGTGGTGGTGGTGGTGGTGGTGATGTTAAGTGCCGTTGAGTTGTAGACGACTCATAGCGACCCTAAGAACAAAAGACCTGAACACTTGTATAACTTTCACTGTTTCTCCACGTTCATAGAGTTTCTGGAGACAAACCATTTCAGAAGTCAATGCCACTCCTGCTTGCAACTTGTTTTAATCAGGGAGCTCCACCAAACACTGTCCACCATGGGTCATCATTATCGCATTTGACACATCAGTGTCACAGTGTTTAGCAACACAGCAACCATGAGTTACCTCTGTACAGCAAATGGACAGACCAGTGCTAGACCACCAAGATTCTTATTTAGTCTGTAAAATCGATACTATTTTTACAAAGATTTCAGGGGATATTTTTTATTTAAGGTCTGTCTGAATATTATCTTTGGCCAGCATATTAGGGATTTCTCCACTCTCCGGAGCTCCAGACAGTCTCTAGTTCTTGACTGTTTTAAAATCTACTCTGTAATTTACCCCTTTTGATGAGATTCTTCTGTGGAATCTTTGCTCAGATTCTTAAATAGTTGTAGCCAGTTCTGCTGGAGCCATGAACGAAGAGACAATTGTTCATGCAGTTCAGAACCTCCCATCTGTATACTTCCTCTATTCCTTACTTTCCTTCCTCCGATGTTTTGGAGGAATAGAGAACTGTTTGGTTTTTTGGTTCTGGGTTCATGTTGTTGTTGTTGCTTTTTATTTGCTTTGGATGGCCACTTGGAAGCCAAACATCCATTTCCACCCCGCCCCAAGGGAACCCAGACATTTATGAAATTATTTCCTCAGGAGAAAGATGGACAGTCTTCTCCTGTGCAATTTACAGCCTCCAGATTCCTGCTGGAGGGTAAGCTATGAGTTGGTTCGTGCATAATGGCAGTGAGTTTGAGGGTTTTTAAGTATTAGCCTTTTTTAATTTGTTAATTTTAAAAATATAAGCTAGGCCAAATAAGGCAATTTGTGATCTCATTTACTCTTTCTGAGCTTTCTCTTCCTCATCTGTCATATTAGATAAATATCTCAAATTACGAGAACTCTGGTGGTGTAGTCAGTAGAGGGTGGTGTTACTAATGCTTAAGTCGCACTTCCCTACTGGTTCAAAACTGCCAGTGATTGTGTGGGAGAAAGATAGACATTATATTCTCATGCAATTTACGGCCTCAGAAAATCAGGAGAGTCAACTGTGAGTCAGTTCTGACTGGAAGGCTGTGCATCTTTGTTTGCTATGAAATTAATTTTGAGGTCTAAAATTACTTATTCTTTATAATTTTAAAAACCAACATAATTACCTATATCTGCATTATCTGATAATTACTTTAGGAGTAGTCTTAAGATAGTCAGTCATAAAGTATGAGGAATCATTGGCCTGGTGGAAAGGAAGCTATGCTACCAAGCCGAAGGTGGGTGATTTTCCTCTGTGGCCCTTGGCCAGGTTCACATTGTCTTCCTGTCAAACATTCTCCTAGGTGGTATAGCACTGGTCTGTGCGTTGCTGTACAGAGGTAACTCGTGGTTGCTGTGATGCTGAAGACTGTGACAGTGATGTGCCAGTCGTGGTAACAGGTACCCATGGTGGACAGTGTTGGCTGGAGCTTCCCGACTAAATCAAGCCTGGAAGCAGGAGCAGCATCCACTTCCGAAATGGCTTGCCTCCGGAAACTCTATGTACGAACAGTGCTCAGGCTGTTCGTTCATAGAGTCGCTATGAGTCATCTACGACTCAACGGCATCAAACAACATCTTTAGAAATAGCTTATTATTAAAGAAATGCATATTAGATTTTGGCATTTTAAAAAAATATCCTAATTGCTCAGTATTCCCCTAAAGCTGTCTCTTTCCTACAAGGAAATAGATCATATTTTGATGTGTTCTACTTGATTGGAGTACGTGAAGTCCAGAATTTGGGAGATGTGGGAAAATCTATGTGCGGCTCAGACTCCCTTTATCTGTCTGCCCTCTCATCAATTCCAGATGTAGGAAAATACTTCACAAAAAATTTGATAAGACCCTTTCTGTTTTCTCTAGCATCATATCTAGGCTGTCCTTCCTATTGTCAAACTTCTGCCTTTTATCATGATGCAGGGAGTTTACAAACCTTGTAGGATTCCTACTCCTTGTTGAATTGTCTCAGTGCAAATGAATCACCTAAATTTCCTGCCCCATGCTTCCTCCCCACCCCCACCCCTGTTTCTTCCTCTGGTGTCAGAGGATATAACTTATAGATGTGTTTCCTGTGCTCTTTGACCTTGGTCTGAGGATCTCATTAAACTTAAGTATAACTAGAAAGATTACTTTTAGGGTGGTAAGGAGTTTTTCACTGTTAAATTTGTCTTGATAGGAATATGTGAAATTTTAATTCACAGACTGTTCCTTACTACGTCTTTTAGTCTATTTTGAACTAATTTTTAAAAAGCAAAACAAAACCAAAACCTCATTGCTGATGAGTCATAGCTGACCCTTCATGATATCTCCAAGGCTATTAATTACATATGAGATTGACTATCTTTCTCCCAAGAAGTCACTGATGGATTTAAACTCCCATAGAGGGGTGGCCTTTGGGTTAGAAGCATAACTCTTTATGGACATTACCAGCGCTGCCAATTTTGAGCTAAAGCAGATCCTAAAAATGTCAATATTGTATTAAATTACATTTATGTTCACAGGTAAAAGGTATCATCAAATTAATTCTGACTCATGGTGACCTTGTGTACTTCCAAGTAGAACAGCACCCCACAGAGTTTTCTCTGACTTTGAGTTTTCAGAAGTGGATGGCTAGGTGCCTCTGGGTAAATTAAAACCATCAACCTTTTGGTTAATAGCTAAGCACTTACCCGTTTATGTAACTGAGGCACTCCATGTTCAAGGATAAGAGGAGATAAGCTGGAATATTAATTGTCAATAAGCTATAATTTCTGTAATAAAACAAAACTAAACTGCATGGTTTTCTAGAAAGCAATATCCATCCCCTTAGTTATTTTGCAGATATTAATATCTTGTAATATCAGTGTTTTCATTTTCTTGAATCCAAAATCAAGGCCCATGGAAGTAGCAGCCAAGAAATTAAATGACTTATTGGACAAATCTGCTGCCACAGACCTTTCTTAAAAAAAAACTTATTAATTTTAATAAACTTTTATAGAGATTTCGGATTTCCATTCATTCATTGTTTCATTTTTCTCACTGCCCACCCCCCTCACCACCCAGTTCATTCTTCTCTTTGAAAAGTAAAAGAAAAGTTCCTTCATTTGTATACAATTCCCGTGCCCGGTTCCCCTCACTATGCAACCTTCATTTTGGACTCTTGTCATAACCATAATACACAATCATATATCGCTTTTAAACTGTTCTCTCCTTCATCTGTTTCAATGCAGTATATATAATTTATCCAATTTTTCTCAGTCTCATCCCAACCCTGATGTCAGACCCGTTCTACAACAGTGGCACTATGCAGTATTCAATATGTTGTCTACAAGAGACACATCTGAAAAATGAAGATAAAGAAAGACAAAATAAAAGGATGGGAAAAAATATACCGAGCAAATGACAACCAGAAAAAGCAGGAGTAGTGATACTAATCTCTGATAAAATAAATTTCAATGCAAAAACCATCACAAAGGCCATAGACCTTTTTTAAAGTATTGAAGAGTAGAGATGTCACTTTAAAGACTAAAGTACACCCGCTCCAAGCCAAGGTATTTTCCATTGCTTCATATGCATATGAAAGTTGGACAGTGAATAAGAAAGATTGAGGAAGAGTCAATATCTTTGAATTGTGGGGGTTGGTTTGTTTGTTTAATTGAGATTTTCATGAAAGTTTATAGAGAACTTTGATTTCCATTCATTTATTGTTGCACGTTTTTCTCCTTGCCCACCCCTCCTCCCAGTTCATTTTTTTCTTTGAAGAAACATTTTTTCATTGCTGTACAATCCCTCCCACACCCCCATGAATTATGGGGTTTGGTGAAGAATTTTGGGCATACTATGGACTACCAAAGGAATAAATAAATCTGTCAGAGTGTTCCTTAAAATTAAGGATGGTAAGAAATCTATTGTTCCTGAAAATCTGAGAATAATAACATTAACAAAATACACATTGTTACATTGTATATATAGTTCTTATTACTGTTGAGAACATGTTGTTGTTGTTGTTGTTGTTGATTCTCTTCGAGTAGAGAACAACTCATAGTGACCCTGTGAACAGAAAACCTGAAGCCCCTCTACAACTATCAACATTTATCATAAGAAGTTAAAAAAAAAAAAACAAAACAAATACCGAGAGTACATGCCTAATGTATGTATATAGCAATGGCTGATGATGCTTGGAAAGGTGGAGAGTCAGTGAAAAGGAGGTACACAGTGGAGGAGCACAGCCTACAGCTGTGGGCTTCAAGCACAGCAAAGATTGTGACGATGCCTCGGGATCAGGTAGGTTTTAGTTCCGTTATGTACATAAAGTTGGTGTATATACCACCTGAGCTTAGTCAAGGACAACTAACATTTATTAAGCCATGCTCTCTTTTGATAGCTTTACAAGAGTTAACTCTTTTAATCTTCATAAATTGAAGGTTATGGTATTGTCCATCTTGTTCCTAAAGGGGACATTTTTAATTGGATATGATTATTTTTCCAGAGTGCTTCTTGGAGAAAAGATAACCAAGTTTTGTCTCACATGCTCTGGACATGTTGTTTAGTTGGATGCTGAATTGAGCATAACTCATAACACCCCTGTGAATAACAGGCCTTTGCCCTGTCCCTTCCTGTGCCACCCTCAACCGATACACTCGGGCCTATTACTGCAGCTGCTGTGGCAGTCCACCTGGTTGAGGGTTTTCCTGTCTATCATTGTCCCTTCACCTTTCCAAGCATGATATTCCTCTCCAAGGAATGGCCTCTCTTAGCACATGCCGAAAGTATGTGAGATGAAGCTTTGTCATCTTTGCCTCTAAGGAGCACTCTGGCTGCACTTTCTCCAAGACATATCTGTTAGATCTTTTGGCCGTCCATAGGATATTCAGTTCTCTTCTCCAACACCACAGTTCAAGGGCATCAGTTCTCCTGTCATCTGTATTCATTGTCTTGCATAATAAGTCATTGAAAAGACCATGGACTGAATCAGGCACACTTTAGTCCTCACGCTAATAGCATTGTTACTCAATAATTTGTAGAGGTCCCTAACTGCAAGCTTTCCTAGTGCAATGCATCTCCTGGTCTCTTCACTGCTGGCACCAAGTGGATCCAAGTTAAGATAAAGTCATTGACTGTTTCTGTCTTTTCTCTATCAATCATGATTTTGTTTCTCAGTCCAGTGGTGAGAATTTTTGTTTTCTTGATGTTGAGTGGGTTCCATATTGAAGGCTGTAGTGTTTGATCTTCTGCAACAGATACTTCAAGTCATCTGCACTTTAACCAAATAAGGTTGTGTCATTTGCATAATAAACTTTATTGATAAGTCTTCCTTCAAGTCTGATGCCACATCTTCACAGAAACCAGCTTCTCAAGTAATTTGCTTAGCATATAAATCGAACAGGTATGGAGAAGGGGTACAACCATGATACACACCTTTCTTCATTTTAAACCAAGCAGTGTTCCTTGCTCTCTTCACACAATAGCCTCTTAGTCTATGTGTAGGTCTCATATAAACATAATTAAGTGTTCTATGATTCCTGTTTTTCTCATTGGTAGCCATAATTTGTTATGATCCACATAATCAAATGCCTTTGTGTAGTCAATAAAGCATAAATAGCCATTCTCCTGGTATTTGCTTTCAGCCAGTATCATTGCTGATGTCAGATTCATCTGATATCAGCAGTGGTATCCCAAGTGCCATGGCCTCTTCTAAATCGCGCTTGAACTTGCATGTGATAGTAATGATACTGTTCATTAATTTCCAAACTTCTGTTGAATCACCTTTCTTGGGAATGGAAATAGATAGAGATCTCTTCTAATTAGTTGGCCACCCAGCTCTCCTCCAATTTCCAGGCTTAGACTGGTGAGCACATCCAGGGCCGCATCAGTTAGTTGAAACATTTCAGCTGGTATCCATCAATTCCTGGGGCCTTATTTTTTTGCCAGTGCCTTCATTGCAGAGAGGACATTATGCTTGGAATGGTGGAAGGTCAGCAGAAGAAGGGAAGACCCTCAGCTATATGGATTAACACGGTGACTGCTGTAGTGGGTTCAAGTGTGTCAGAGATGATGAGGCTAGTACAGGATGGACTGCTTAGGGTTACTATGAGTCATACTTGACTTAACAGCACCTAACAACAGCAACAATTGTCAAAAAGGAAGTCTGGTGGCCTTGTAATAAGAAGCTGCTCTACAATCTCAAAGTTACGCAGTTCGAATCTACCTGCTACTTCACAGGAGAAGTGTGACTAATCTCTTCTCATGTGATTTACTGCTGCTGAAAACCTAGATGGTCAGCTAACGGTCAGTTCCAGACTCAAAGGCACACAACAACAATAACAATGGTAAAAAAGCAGCACTAGCATCCTAGTGGTAAGAGTTTGTGTTCTCAGACCTAATGCAGTGGTTCAAATGCACCAGCTGCTCCATGGGAGAAAGATGGACAGTCTCTTCCCATGCAGTTTACAGCCTCTGAAAATCCGCTGGAGAGTCAGCTGTGCATTGGTTGTGATCCTACAAAACACAACAACATCAACAAATGATCACAAAGAGACCACTGGTGGCTTAATTGAAAGGAGTTGTGGTGTCAGCCCAAAGGCACATAGTCCAAATCCTCCAGCTAGTCCACAGAAGAAAGATGGTCAGTCCCTTCCCATGTGATTTACTGCCTCTGAAAACCCCCTGGGGGGGGGGGAAGGTTAACTGTGTGTCAGTTCCAACTCAGTTATACATACAGTAGCAGTAGTCAAATCTAAAATTACAGCATCTCCAAAAACAATTTTGGAACATGTATATTCAGAGCTTCCCTCTTTTAACTACCCTCAGAAATAGAGATTATTACTATGTTTAAATATACATGTCTTCTTCAAAAGAATATCCGAATTACAGACCAGAAACCACTGCCAGTCTGTCTACTCAGACCCAGATTGCAAGACACACTTTACAAGCCTGGATAGCTGTGTGTGTTGGCTTATAGTCATTGACCTGAACCTAATGAAAGTCCACAGCTACATCATATCCCTCTAGTCTTCCGTATTCAACTTAATCTTGGTATCTGCTAAATGAAAAATTCTTCAAATTAAGAAATTAAGGTGTGTATCTAACTTTCATCCCTGTTATTCCCGTCACCTAATTATTTAGGAGGGGCAGGGGAAATGGTCAGGTAAAATTCTATGGTACAAGAAACCAGTATTCTCAAGGCTGGTCCATAGTAGTGATTGCTAACTGTAGTGGTTCTCATGAATGATTAAAAGCCAGACCCACTGCCAGCACATAGACTCTGACTTATCAACATTCTAGGACAGAGTAAATAGCTCACTGAGGATTTCCAGGATGTCGTCTTTACTTTCTCTTATGAAGCAGTTAGTGGGTTCCAAACACCAACGTTTTGGTTAGCAACCACCCTCATTAACAACCTCATGCACCACTCAATCTCCTTGAATGGTGGATGAAAAAGTATTAGCCACTTCTTCTGTTTGAATGGCTGTGCAATGAAATCATTGTATACTAAGATGTAAATAGTAGGAAAGACAGATAAGTTCTATCTCCTTTCATTCCTTCATAATTATTATTAAAAGTAGGCACAACAAAACATAAACCACTTCCACAGTTCCTACTCATCCAGCTCAGTGATGCTTAACATTTTTCCAGTTTTGCAGCCATCCTCACCTTCCTTTTCTAAGTTGTTCTTTCCTCATTAGCCTAAGCTTACTGCTCCCTACGAAGGAGTTGTTTTTTGTTGTTGGGGTGTGGTGGTTTTATTTGGGGGGGATGTGTTTGTTTTAGTAATTATTTCAATTACTTTTGTCCGTTTGATCCCTAATAGAAAAATTTTGAAAGGACACAATATTCAAGGCAGACATTCTTTCCTACCTAAGCTAAACTCATTTGGTTTTATGAATACTTCAAGGGAGGTTTACCCACAGATGGAAAAAATTGCACAGAGTTGACAGGAACTGAAGAGGGTGAGGAGAGCAGAGATTAGTGAACAGATGGGTAATATGAAGGAAATTATTAAGAAACAAAACATATATGAGTAACTGAATGAAAACCAATTTTTAAAAGTACTTTGGGGATATTTTAATGTTTTGTGGGTTTTTTTCATAAACATTTACAGAGATTTTGGGTTTCCATTCATTCATTGTTGCACTATTCTCTCTACCCTCCTCCCAGTTTGTTCTTGTCCAAATGCCAC
>NW_006399846.1:9674287-9682563 GCF_000299155.1 Elephantulus edwardii | reverse complement strand
AACTACGTCCAATAGTTTTCTTGCTGAGTCTTTAGGGTTTTCTAAGTATACTATCATTTCATCAGCATAGAGGGATAATTTTACCTCCTCGTTGCCTATTATTTTAATGTTTTAAGATTATCTCTGGACAATGATTTCAGAGGTTTTCAGCCTCTGTAGCTTCAGAAAGCCTGGAATTCATGAGAATTTAAAAGTCTGGACTACATTTCCCCCTTTTGATTAAGATTGTTTTATACAGTCTTTGATGAAAATATTCATTAAGGAAAGGAATCATTTTGTTTTTCTGTTCTCGTGGTTTAAAAGCAGCCGCACATTCTATATCCCCTTGCTATGCCGGACACTTTCTTCCTTTGTTATTCCAGGTGTATAGACCAATTTTGCCTTGAATGGCCATTTGGGAACTTTTAAGACCCCAGGTTTTACACAGAGAACTAGGAGATAGAACAAAAATTTTCAATGTTATTTGACCACGTATGTAAAGACCTGACTTTTCCTGGTTCTTTAGCAAAAAAGAGCTGCCTTCTGTTGAGTTTTGGTTTTTTTTGGCTTGTTGTTGTTGTTGTTGTTTGGGTTTTTTTAAATGTCTCTGCCTGTTAGTGTATCCAGGTTCCTGATTCTTCAGTGCCAGGTCTGGGTGTGTGAGCAAAAACCACCATAAACCTCCAAGCTAAGGAACAAATACCCCATAAGGGGTTTGGTTGTACATAGGCACTGGTAGCAGCGACCCCTGCCTTTTGTCATTATTGTCAGTGTATCTGTTCCACAACTTTTGGCAATTTACTTTTTTTCCTTTTTCCCCCCCTTTTAAAAATTTATTATTAATGTCAATGAAATTTTACAGATATTTTAGAATTCCATTCATTCATTGTTGAACTTTTCACCCCTCCCAACCCTCCCCCCTAGTACACTACCTTCTTGGAAAAGTAAAAGAAAAATTCTTTCATTGTTTTACAATCCCTCCCTCCAGGTCCACTCCACTACAAGCCTTCGCTCTGAACTCTTGTCATGACAAAACTCCCTAATAATTTTCCCTCTTAAACACTTTTCTCCCTCATCTGTTTCAATGCAGTATACATTATTGAACCCGTCTTTCTCAGTCTCGCCCCAACCCAGATGTCAGTCCTGTTTTACAACAGTGACACCATGCAGTATTTGTCCTTTTGTGACTGAGATACTTCACTCAGCATAATGTCCTCCAGGGTCACCCATTTTGAATAATATTGCATGAGTTCCTTGTTTTTCAATGCAGCATAGTATTCCATTGTGTGAATATACCACAGCTTCTCTATCCATTTGTTTGTTGATGGGCACTTAGGTTATTTCCAACTCCTTGCTATTGTGAACAAAGCCACGATAAACATAGTTGTGCATGTATCTGTTTGGATGTCAGTTATGGTCTCTTTGGGGTATATTCCCAGTAGTGGAATTGCTGGGTCAAATGGTATCTCTATCTGCAAATTTTTGAGAAGGTGGGCAATTAACTTTATATAGTGTGAAGCTTATTGACAGCAATTACAGTAGTCACCTGTACAATCCTACTCTTACTTAATCAGTGGGATTTTTCTGTCAATCTAAACTGAAACTCAGTGCTTCATATAGAGTAACTGCCCTCTCCCCATTTTTCCCTGCCCTTGTTAACGGCAGCAAACAATTCTTCATACATTTGCTTTTTCTTGTCTTTTATTGAAGTGAGGCTACACCACATTAGGGGAGCTCTGCTGGCCTAAAGGCAAGAAGCTGTGCTGCAATCCCAAAGACACACTGTTTGAGGCCACTAACTGCTCTGCAGGAGAAGGATGGGTAGTCTCTTCCCATGTGATTAACTGCCTCTGGAAACCCACCAGAGGGTAGGCTATGGTTCCAACTCTACAGCACATAATCACAACATACCACATTTAGGGAGCTCTGGTGGCCTAGTGGTTAATGGACCAGCTGCTCCCTGGGAGAAGGATGGGCAGTCTCGTCCTGTGCAATTTACTGCGTCTGAAAACTCACTGGAGGGTCAGATATGGGTTAGTTCAGACTTGATGGCACACAACAACCAAACAATAACAACATACCAGGTTTATACTTTTATGCTTGGCCTTTTTCACTGAGCATTTCATCAACATCTATTCTTATAGTAGCATATACCAAACTGTTTTTCTTCTGCTGGCTAAGTAGTATTCCTTTCTATCCATATACCACCTTGTTAGCTACACTGTAGAAAGATATTTCGATTGTTTCTATCTTCTGGTGATTGTAAATAGCATTTCAGTGAACACTGGTGTGCACATCCCTCCTCTCAAGTCTTTTGGGGGGGGGGTGTCTCGGAATGGAAGGAAGCTCCAATGGCTGGGTTGTAAGGAGCTGCACTGCCAACACTGAGGCACGAGGTTTGAATCCACCAACTGCTCAGCAGGTGAAAAACAGGCAGTCTCCTGCAATTTACTGCCTCTGAAAAACCACTGGAGGGGCAGCTATACGTCATTTTGACTTAATGCCATATAACAGCGAAGAGTGGAATGCCTGGTTAAATGATATCTTTTGAGTCTAAACTGTTCTGTCTCATTTTTATTTAAACTGGTATAATCAGTCTCACTTGGCCTTTGCTACCATGGTGACAGTGTGGCCAGTTTTGTTTTGGGTTTTGTGGGGGGTTTTTTCTGTGTTGTTTGAGTTTACTAGAATAAAAGACAGCTGGCTTACAAGACTTGACTTTTCCTGGATCTTTAACTGAAAAAGAGCTGGCTACGTTGAGTTGTTTTATTTTTTGCTTTTTAATGTCTCTGCCTGTTAGTGTTACCAGGTCACCTGCCTCTTCAGCTCCAGGTCTGGGGGTATAAACAGAAAAAATCCATGGAGCTTACCATTCGTTCTTGCTTTGGTTCCCAAGGTCCTTAATCAATCTACACCGCCCCCTTTTCACTGTCTTATGTTTTACTTCTAATGAATAGTGTTTTCAATTGTACTTAGTGGAAGGAATACAGAAAAATATATCTACTCCCATCTTCCCAGAACCAAAAGTTACTGCCACTAATTTCTGAAGGAAGGTTTAGGCAAAAGCCTTCTTTTTTTCCCTTTAAAGAAATGTTCTAAGTAATCTCAGTAATGTTCTAAGTAATACCATCTAAGTAATCAATAAGTTCAACTTTAGTGCTTACGTTTAAATAACCCAGTTTTTGCCCTGTAAATTTCATTATTTCTTCCCAAACTAAAAAAAAAAAACTGCCATCTAATCAGTTCCAACTCAGAAGAGACCCTCTGTCGTGTTTCTGAGACTGTAATCTTAAGGAGAGGAGACTGCCCATCCTTCCCCTGCAGAGCAGATGGTGTCTTCACATCACTGGAGACACAGGACCTCCTGGTTAGCAGCACAACTATTACAGACAGTGTCACCAGCGTTCCTTCTACCCCTGCACTGTGTAGTTCTATGCTTTAGGAAAACAGACCTCTGGCAACAGTGACGTTTTGTGATCTAGTATCATTAAAAAGTAGCAGAAGAAAGGGGGGAGGGAGAGAGAAAGAAGTCAGTTTTTGTTCTCTTCTATCTTTAATTTGTTTACTCTCTTAATTTCTTTAAAATGGACTTTAGTCAGTATCCAGTTCCTAACATTTCTAGAATTCAAACTTTTTCAAATGCTTTGATTTTTTTCAAGTGATAAATAAAAGATAACCATGAACAAATCTTGAGATCATTTAAAATATTGTCTGTAATTTAACTTGTTTTATCTAGAAATGGGAGTTTTCTTTTCAATGGGATTGTACACATTAAACTAAAACAAACTAGTTTAACCTACTTCTGTCAGAGAAAACACAAACCATATACCCACCAGTCATTGTGTGACAATTTTAACGACTTAACTACGTGTGTAAGTTTGTCCAACCACATGTATAAATATCGCTAGAAAAATCCTTTTATTACCAATTGTCAGAGGGCAACAGAAAAGGATAATACTGCCGCTTAATTTTATATCCATTACTTTCAGTCTGAATGATTTCTGCCAAGAGTCTGAATGCTTTCATAACCTGAATTTATTTAAATAGTTTTCAGTGGATGTTCACATGAGTTTATAGTTAGCCCATCATATAGCTTTCTCATATATGATCTGTGATTTTGAAAATAAAGAGGTAGAATTCTCTCAGAACTTCTTTATAAATTTTGATTCTTATGATCTAAAGTGAGGCTTCTGAGTTGGGATTTTTCCCCTGTTAGCAGTTCCATGTCTGTATGCTTGCAATGGTTAGAATGCTTTCTTTCTCCTTAGCTGCTCCTCAGAAGTAGAAAAATTATTTATGAAAAATGTTAAAGAATTTCAAGTACTGTGTATTTACTAAGGGAAAGGAGCCTTTTTTTTTGAAGGGAAAATACTAAACATTTCTACTCCATAACACTAAATTTTTGGTTAGGATGTATTATAGTATGACCCATAGGTCATGTCACACTTGAGAAAAAAAACATTTTTTTTCCCAACTTGATTTTAACAGTATATAAAATTATACCTTCAAAATCCTGGTCTTTTTTTTTTTCTTCTTGTTACATCTGAAGAAACAGTGTCACTTCTTTTTTCTTTTTATATGTGTTAAATTTTAACTTTGTGCTCTGGCACTCGGATAGACTAAGCTGTAGACAAAACTCTGTGGAAAATGCTGTCAAATCCTGGCCATTGTCTGCTGATTTCTAGAATGAAAGAACACACCTGTCTTAAGTTGTCTTCGTTCTTTAGACAGAGCATTGAATCTCACTGGATATATCTAATGTTCACCTTAAGCGTTCTGGTGGTTTTACTGGGATGAGAAGGTGAATACATGAAAGTATGGCAATGAGCAGGAATAAAGTCTCAGTCCTATTTTGTGAGCAGTTTATTTTCAAATATTTGAGTAGGTGAGCATAGGCAAATTGACCTAAAAGACACCATGTTCCTAGACCTTCAGTTCATATTCTGACTTTAGAAATTGCTCTGTGGACTTGGTGCTGACTTACTGTCCAGAGTGTATTGTAATTGGCATTGCTACAAAACCCACCAGCTCTCAAAAATTAGAATTGAAATACAAATTTTTCCAGTTTTAAAATGCTTAATACATCTTTATTTTCGTATTGATACCTATTTTAAGAGAAATCTGAATACAGGCTGCTCCACTCCAGAATACTAAGATAGTATGGCATATAGGGAAGTATTCTGTATTAGTCTAGGGATAGTGGTAAGAAACTGAGCTGCAGTCATGAAGGCAAATCCACTAGCTGTTCTACAGGAGAAAAATGGACACTTTCCTCCTGTGCTATTAACTGCCTCTGAAAACCTGTCAGAGGGGTTGATTTCAGTTGGGATCAACCATTAAAATTAACATTTCCCCCTAGCAACACTAACAAAATTCAACAAGACAGCAAACAGTAAATTCTGGCAAGGTAATGGAGTGATTGGGACTCTCCTTCACTGCTGGTGGGAATGTAAATTGGTATAACCACCATGGAAGGCAGTCTGGCATTTTCTCAAAAAAATTAGAAATAGAAATTCCATTTGATCCAGTAATTCCAATACTGAGAATATACCCCAAAGAAACCAGAGCCACTATTCAAACAGATGTATGCACATCCCTGTTTATCACAGCATTCTTGATAATAGAAAAGGCTTCTAAAAGAACAAGCACAGTTGTCATGGAAGAAATGCAATGAGAGTTCACCTTTAGTGGCAAGGATGATGACATTTTACCTCATGTCCTTTGAGTATGTTGTTGATAAGGGTCAGTGCTTAGAAAAGCCATCTTGCTGGGAAAGAGAGGACGCCCCTCAACAAGCTGTTTTGACACAGTGACTGTATCAGTGAATGTCAGAGATGGTGAAGATGGTGCGGGATAGGACAGGTGCAGTGAGTGGAGCTGAGATGATGGAGGGAGAAAATTACCCTCAAACTCTAGTTAAGTCAGAAGACTTTCCACTGAATGAAGAAAATAATCCTGGAAACTTGATTCAATCTGAGGAGCTCCTACTTGATGGAGAAAATTTCCTGGGGAAATGAACAGGAAACACTTAATGGCATCCTTTAGTGATTCCAAAGCTGTCATCCTGAAATAAAATAATTCTACAAGTTAAAAAAAATTTTTTAACATTCTCCCTGAGAGCTAGAAGGAGTGTCTTCTCTGGCTTGGAGAACTCTATCAACTATCTTTGAAAATCCTCCCAGCTGTATCTCTGTGTTACAGAAAAGTTGGATATCATACAGATCGTTCTGAAAATAAGGAGATGGGCAAAGTAGACAGAAATAGGCAGACTGACAGTTGACTGTATGTTTGTTTTATGGCAGTTTTTTCCTATGGGATGGGAGATGTAGGGAGGTGAGGAATGTAGAGAGGTGTGGGGAACAGCAAAGAAGAGCAATGATTTTGAAAGCTTAAGTATTTTAATACCATATGTGGTGATGCATCAGTGAGATAACTGGGGAAAATGAAATGAAAAGATTAACTGGAAATCAGAAAAGAAAATAAATGGATATTTATCACTAAAATAAATGGATATGTATCATTAGTAGTTCTCCTCTTTACCTATAAATCTATTTCTATATATAGAAAGAAATGGGAAAAAATGTATAGATACTTTGAAAACAGAGTCTCAGGATTCTAGAGTGATTTTTGAAACTGGTATATGTAACTTAATAGGAATTAGGTCTTTGGTATAGGGCTATGCCAGCTAGTTAAAATGTCTATTCTTTTTTTTTTTCTTTTAACTGGGAATAACTCACTGTCGTAATATTGGATTTTCATATGACAAAAGATTTTGATTGGTAAGCTTATCTGTAATTAATATGATAGAAAAAATGAATTCCTTACTAAAGGAAGTTTACTAGAACAAGAGCTTTTCCAATATGAAGCTCATCTCTGAAAAATAGTTCTGAATGTTAAAAAAGTTGAAAACTGCAGATTTCTTTTCACTCTTACACAAACCATAGAAATTAATTTCTTTAACTCAGAAAACATACATTGGTGATCTTATATATGCCAGCAATTTTACTAGAAACTGAGGAGATAGATGAATGAGGCTATGTCATAGTCTGCATAATCTCACAGTCTGCTGAAAGAAAGATATGTAAACAGATTATTGTATTTAGATAGAGATTCCAGAGAGCACCGAAACCCTTTTGTTCCAAACTTTAAAATGCTGGATAAGCTTTAACAACCTATCAATGTTTGTGATGCATAATTGAACTCAGGGGAGAGACAGGAAAATCTCCAGGTGTCAGAAGCAAAGAGAGGGTTGAAAGACAGAGATTTGCCCGCTAATTCAGGAGTCCGGGGGAGCTATGAGCCCCAGTTAGGTACTGGAGCTTGGGTTTTACAGGCTACACACATGGAAGGGAGGCGCTGAGTCAGAACACAGGGAAAATAGGGAAGTCAGAGGGTTATGATCCAAGGGAAAGCAAGACTAACTCATTCAAACCTCTGCCACTGATAGATGATCAGACTTTTCTATATCATCACTCAGCTTAGAAAAACAAAAGAAAGAAATAAAATTCTGAAGCATGTAACCCTTAATAATTTAAAATACAAATTTATACCACAGTTTGGGTATGAAATACTTTCCTGAGATGATAATACAAAAATTGACCCCCAAACATATGTTACCTAGGAGAATCAATAACTGATGACACTCTTCAGTATCCCAGATTCATTCAAATAGAATAGGACCCCCTGAAGATGGGCTTACCGTCGACCCACCATGAAAACATGCATAAAACACAAGAAGGATGCTTCTCCAAAGATGTAAGATTGTAGAAGAACTAGGCAAAGAGGGAGGAAGGAGAGGAAGAACACTAGAAAATCTCTCTGAGAGGTAGGTAGATAAAAGAAGATACAAAGAAAAGAACAATTAATGTAGCATAGTACAGTGCTTAAGAGTGCAATTCTGAGAACGAAGACAAATGTCAGGCTATTGAAAAGAAATTGTAACTTGGTGAAAATCATAACATTGAAGTAAAAATAACCATGATTTAATAAAGGGGGGAGTAAAATAATATAAATGAATCATAGAGAAAAAAATGTAAATGCTTTTTAAGCATGTCAGAAAAGGCTCATACTAGTGATTAGAAAAAGCAAACTCAGAAGGCATTTGGGCCCAAAATCAAGAGTTTACAGCTCAGTTGACCATCGAGCACTCTGTCACCCTGCTAGTGGACATGCAAAATGTGCAACTTCTGTAGAAGAAATTTGCCAATATGTTGTAAAACTACTTATCTATAATATTGAATTTTTGACCCAGAAGTTTCACCAGAATCTATCCCAAAGATACATTTTCAAAGATTTTT
>NW_006399846.1:9652554-9673372 GCF_000299155.1 Elephantulus edwardii | reverse complement strand
CACCTTGGCCAAGTGTCCTTCAGAGCCACACTTAAAGCAAGTGAGTGGGAGCTTCCTC
The DNA here is from genome assembly GCF_000299155.1 of Elephantulus edwardii. Classification (NCBI taxonomy): domain Eukaryota; kingdom Metazoa; phylum Chordata; class Mammalia; order Macroscelidea; family Macroscelididae; genus Elephantulus; species Elephantulus edwardii. The sequence goes on along the minus strand of NW_006399846.1, from coordinate 9,673,314 downwards.
TCTACTCCCTTGCCTATCTGTGGCTTTCATCTGACATTTTCAAAGATTTTAAATAAACCAAAACATAATACTCAAGATACTTCACTGCTGCAGTGTTTGTTATCATGATAGCTTAGAAATAGCTGAAATGTCCAACAATGTAATATTGGCTGAATCAACTCTATTATATCCAGTGCTGTGGGGTACCATGCATTTGTAAAACAAAGTGAAATCATCTTTATTGATAAGGAAGGATTTTTAAATTTCATATTGCTAAATGAAAAAAAGCAAGAATGCAGATTACTATACTCGTCGTGGTTGCTGTGATGCTGAACACTGTGACACTGATGCGTCAAATGTGATAATGGTTACCCATGGTGGACGGTGTTTGGTGGAGCTCCCCGATTTAAACAAGCTTGGAAGCAGGAGTGGCGTCCACTTCTGAAACAGCTTGTCTCCGATACTCAATATGTTGGGGGTTTTTAAATAAGAAAAAGAGATAACATACATAAAAGTGTGTGAATATATTTCTGATTACAAAAAAGAAACAACTGAACAGTAAATGGAAAACTTGCCTTTACAAATAAAGGATCAAGATTTAGCTCAGCATAATGTCTTCAGACTCCATGTTAGTGTATCAAGACTTCATTTCTCCTCCTGGCTAAGTAGTATTCCATTGCATGTATGTGTGCAACACACTTTGTTTATCCACTCACCTGTTGATGGACATTATGTTGTGTTCATCGTTGGCATATTGTTAATAGTGCTGTAGTAAACATTGATAGGCTGGTCTCGTTGGAGTCTTCTGGGTGTATGTTTAGAATGTGCAATTGTAGACCATATGTTAGTTCTAAGTTTAGTTTTTTGGCTAGCGGTGCAACACTCTGCAGACTAGGCCACCAAGACTCTTCTAGTGTTTTGAGAACTGCTACACTATTTCCCACAGCACAAAGACCATATTACCGTAACCACCATCCAAGCAGATATATGCACACCAATGTTTATCGCGGCTTTGTTCACAGTAGCAAGGAGTTGGAAAAGACCTAAGTGTCCATCAGCAAATGAATGGATAGAGAAGCTGTGGTATATTCACACAATAGAATACTAAACTGCTTTGAAAAACAAGGAACTCATGCAATATTTTTCAAAATGGGTGACCCTGGAGGACATTATGCTGAGTCAAATATCTTAGTCACAATAAGACAGATACTGCATAGTGCCACTGTTGTAGAATGGGACTGACTTCAGGGTTGGGGTAAGACTGAGAAAAACTGGATAAATTGTGTTTACTGCATTGAAACAGATGAGGAGAGAACAGTTTAAAAGTGATACAGGATAGGGTATTATGGTTATCACAGGAGTCCAGAATTTCTAATAAAATACTTAATAGAACTGATGTGAAGTAGAACTGATGTGAGTGGACACCATTGTCTTGTTCTTAACTTCAAGGGGAAAGTTCCCAGTTTTTCTCTATGAATATAAATTTGGTTTTTCATATATCCCTGGGTCATATTTCTGGTATTTCCCTCATTTCTCATAATTTGGAGAGATCACCAAAAAGGATTTTGGATTTTATCAAGTACTTTTTCTGCTTCCTAAGAGATGATTGATGGATTCTCTTTCTTTATTCTTTATTAATACTGGGAAAATCTGCAGTCAGGGACCTCGCCAGATTATTGAGGAGCAATGCTATCAGTTTGAGGACTAAGGTGTATCTGATTCAGTCTTCTTAGTGACTTGCTTTGTTGCTGAAAATTGGACCGTTAATAAGGATACAGAAAAATTGATGCCTTTGAGTATGGTATTGAAGAAGAGTACTGAAGATCCCATAGCCAGCCAAGAGAAGAAACAGATACCGCTTGGAGAAGATGCAGTCAGAGTGCTCCTTGGAAGCAAAGGTGATGAAGCTTCATCTCACATACTTTTGGTGTGTGGCTAGGAGAGGCTATTCCTTGGAGTGGGACATCATGCTTCAAATGGTGGAAGGACAGCAAAAGAGAGGACGACCCTCAACCAAGTGGATTGACACAGACTGTAGCAACAGGCTCAAGTGTGTCAGATTGTGAGGATGGGACAGGGTTCAGATCCATTGTTCATAGGGTTGCTATAAATTGTACTTGACATGACAGCACCTAACAACAATATCATTGATGTTATATATTATTATATTGATTGATTTTCTAATGTTGAGCCATCCCTACATTCCTGGAATATATTTCATTTGGGCATGGTGTGTGTCTCTTTTACAATATTGTTGAATTGTTAGGTAATATGTAATTATATTTACTGTCCTAAGAGTAGTATATTGTGCTGTTGTTTTTTTTCTTGTGGTTTTTGTCTGATTTTGGTTAGCAAGGTTGTATTTGTTTCATAGGATGAATGAGCATTCCTTCCTCCTCTGTCTTTCAAAAGATTTAAATATATTGGTGAAAATAAATGGCAAAATTATAGCATTTTTGTGACAGCAAAATATTAGAAATAGTTTAAAAGTACATCAAAATTATAATGGTTAAGTAAACTATGTTGCGTTTAAATAGTGGAACACACTATATCAGTAGAGAGAATAGTTTATTTTATCCTTAGGTGCTTTCAGGCTGATTTGCAGCTCATAGTGACTCCATGTAATCTTCTGGGTTGCCCCCCCCCAAATGGCTTCCCTCCAGCAACTTTCTAAACAGTGCTCAGGTCTTTCGTTCATAGGGTCACTATGAGTCATCTGCGACTTGACGGCACTTAACAAGAGCAACAACAGTTTATTTACGAAATTCAAATATATTGTTTTTGAAAACAGATTCTTCCCGTTTTCCTCACCCCATTTCCCACACATCAAATTGTACAACTCCATGATAAATCCCCTCCCCCAACACATCCTCATCCCTCTACTTCCACGCTCTGTGAATCCTTATAATCATTCTACAATAATGGTTTTATATAATATTTGTCCTTGTGGAACTGTGATAGTTCACTCAGCATAATGCTCTCCAATCCCTCCCAAGTTAGGTCATAATTTACAAAGTCATTGCTCCTGCGTGCTGTGTAGTATTCCAGTGTATGAATGTACCATAATTTCTCAATCCATTTGTTTGTTATTGGACATTTGGGCAGTTTCCATATGCTTGTGATGGTGAATAATGCTGCTATGAACATTGGTGTACAAGTCTCTGTGCCTCCATTCTCATTTTCTCAGGGTATAGTCTAAGGAGTAGAATAGCTGGGTCATATGGAATTTCTGTGTTCATCTCTTTGAGGAAGTGCCAAACTGACCCCTGTGTAATCTTGATAGTAATCTTGATAGACGATGACTCCTAGGTTTTTCTCTCATAGAGCAGCAGGCTAGCTTCAATCTGCTGACCTTCGGTTAGCAGCTAAAGATGGGCCTTTCACACCAGGCTTTCTGTTTATATACTAACGTAGGAGGCTCTCCAAGGTGTTATTAGATGAAGAATGAAAAGAGAAACACAAAAAAGCAGTTGAAAAATGAAAGAAGATAAAAATAAAGGCATTATTACAATTTAAAAAAAAAAGTGAAAGATGATGTGCTACTTTTTGTTGTAGGAGAATTTGTGAATGCATGTAAACGTGCTTTCCAAACATGGACTATCACAGCATCTCTGGAAATACATGTAAGAAATTTGTAGAAAGGACCTCCTCCAAGAGAACTGGCAAGAATAGAAGATAGAGCGAATTTTGCTTTTATAAATTGGTGTGCCATGCAATTGTATAAAACTAGTTAAAAAATTATAATTACATTTTAGAAAACAGTGTGGCAAAGATAGTGTCTTAGGTTCTTAGTGTTGCTGTAATAAAAATACCACATGTATGTCTAGTTAAATACTTGAGGTGTCTTACATACTTCCATATATCTAAATTTATTTTCTCACATTTTAGGAGAGTAGAAGTCCAGAGTTAGGATACCAGCCACAGGGCAGGCTCTCTCTGTGGTGGCTCTGGGGGACATCTCAGTCTCAGCTTCTGTAGCCCAATGTTCCTTGGTCTCTTGGCAGTCTTCCGGTGGCACTTCCCTCCCCTGCCCTTCACGCTTGATCCTGTGCCTATTATGTTCATTTTCTAACTCAGATGTGATTGGGTTTAAGACACACCCTGCACTGATAGGTCCTCACTAATAAAACCTTACTCGCAAAAGGGATTATGGTCACAGTTATAGGCGTTAGAAGTTCAATACATGTTTGGGGGACACATTCGTCCCATAGAGATGGAGACGTTCAACAATGTGGAAGGTGCTGCAAATAAGATTCTTTACGGTTTCATTTTCCTTACTGCCTTATAACAAGTGTTTGCAGTATGGTGTTGTTAGATGCCATCAAGTTGACTACGACTCATAGTGATCCCATGAACAAAATCTGAACCTTACTCTAGCCTTTGTGGGATGTAATTGTTGTCGTTGAGTGCTTTGGAGTTGCAACTGTCTCAGAACTAACCCTCCAGAGGATTTTTAGAGACACTAAATCACAGGGGAGGAGATTGCCTTTCTTTCGCCTTTCTTCCTTGGAGCACCTGACTGGTTGGAAACACATACCTTTGCTTTGACAGCGCAATCCCTTACCACTAAGCCACCAGAGCTTCCTACCCCTTGCAGGATAGGAAGAGTCAGCATTTCATCACTAAACTGCAACAATTGATTAGGACCAAAATTAAACTACCAAGTTGATTTGTTCAAAATACAAAACTTCTGTAAGACAGACTTGCAGTTAAAGATTTTATACTCCAGTGAAGAAAATAAAATAAATATAATCTGTCTGTGACAATTATTATACTAAATTCAGCACAATTATTTCTTTTGACCTTGTTTTTTATCCCCTTCATGTATTATTATAAATAATATTCATTATTATACTTCATTTATGTGTAAACTATCTTTCATTCATCAGAGTAAAATATCAAGGTCTTGTTTCTTTGCTTCTTGATCCGAAGACTTACTTAGTAACAGAGCTTCCTAAGATCAGAAGGTCATTTATATGATCTGTGTAACATTGAGCACTCTATGAACGGTAAGATATTTACATCATGTTCAGCATTATGAGTATGCAGAGAACAGACTTTATACCAAACTTCTGAGTGCTAGACTGGGACATTAAACTTCCACTATCCACATGTCTCTTAAAAAGTGAGAATTAACTTTTTAAAATATTTCTTCATCTATATTGATCAGCTATGTCATCTTTCATCTTGTCTGTGTCCTATGATCAAATTCTTCATTGTAGCTTCCAGGCTCATAAGAGTTACTTGAAATACATTCTGCCTTTGAGTTGGATTTTTATGTGCTTTATTAGTATGTCTTTTACATTTTTAAACTTACACTGCCTATCAGGTACTAAAGATTAAGTGTCTTGTGTTCTAAGAAAATAACTAAGTATACTTTCTCCCTACATTCCTATTAAAGTCAACATGGAAAGGTTTCTTAACCAAATGAATGACGTGCAGATGTTTTACACACTCAGTTCTTTTCTCTGCCCTTTCCCCTTTCTCAAGAGCTGCTTTGTAAAATTCCTTTTGTCATGTAATACCACACAGCGTAAGAAAAATTACCCTGCATATTTCCAAGTTCTCTGTAGGTCAGCCCAGAAAAGAGACATCTGATATCACATACAATTTATTGATAAATATTTTCTTTGCCATTACTAGACACTGTGGAAGGAACTGGCTTCAAAAAGTAAATGTATATTAGTTGAAAATGGGAAGGCCCTAAATATCTGACTATATGAGACTTAATTAAATATCATTCAATTGTTTGCTATGTAGCTGGTTATTATTATATTTTAGAATAATAGCTAATGACATGATAAAAGTGCTTATGTTGATACTAATGCTAACTAAAATATACTATGTACTGACTTTATGCCAGAAATCTTTTTAAGTACTTTACTTATATTGACACAGTTGGTTAACCCTCACAGAAATTTTAAAAGGAAAAAAACATTGTTATTTCCATTTCAGAGGTGAAAAACTGAAAGGGTGATCATGTAATTAGTTTTCCCAAGATCAGACAGCTATCTGTCTGCATATGGATTCAAAGATATGGAGAAAAGATACATCCTTGACGCACTCCTTTCTTGATTTTAAACCGTTCGGTGTTCCATTGCTCTGTTCGCACAACAGCTTCCTGGTCTAGGTATAAGTTTCACATGAGCACAATCAAGTGTTCTGGGATACTCTTCTTCTCAAGGTTAACCATAATTTGTTGTGATCCACCCAGTCAAATGGCTTTGCATTTGTTTTTAAAATAGACATACACATGGTACACTCTTCTTTGAGCTCAGATCCATCTGACTTTGGTGATTGTCTGATTCAGAATGGCCCGTGTTGCTCTCTCTCAGCTCGCCAGGAGCTAGCATGTCAATATTAATGTGTTTGAATTCTTTTTAACAGTGTCCAAGTTTCCTGCATTCATGCTGTGTACATTCCACATTACAATTTTTAGTGGCTGTTTGCAACTATTCCTCCTCATTTTGTGTTTCCCAATATGATGCCTCAACCTCCAGTGCTATAGGCCTGTTATTTCAGAAGCGGCTGGCCAACCCTTCTTTTTAGTCTGTCTTAATTTGGAAGCTCACCTTTAGTACAGTATCTGACAGACAAGAATTTTACCCAAAAGAGCAGATGATAGACAAGTTTGATAATTTCACTCTGTTGCAAGTTAATTCACTTTGGTGTGTTGGAGATAGTGAGACTGGCTCAGGTTAGGGCAAAATTCAGAGCTATTGTACATAGGTTCACTATGAGTCACAAATAACTCAGTGGCACATAACAAAACTTCATCACTCATTAGAGGAATAACAGTGATTGATCTTTCTTTTTTGTACTTCATATTATAAAGTATCCACAGTAAACCTTTTTAAATCATACAACACTAGCAAGTTTATTTTCAATGCAAATTCTTAAGAAAGTTTTGATACTTATTAATAATATATATATATTTCACTTATGGTGTAGCCTACACTTTTTTATTTTGGTTACCCTGTAGAGTTCATTTTCTAAAATATTGGATATATTACTCATTTGTTCAAAACTTAAAACTGTCAAGTCACACAGAATTCATTATTCTAGTCCTCTTTTTATATAAATACAGAGAAAACAAGGAGAATGTAAATATAGACATAGGTTTGAGGAGCAAGATTTTGGAACCTTTGACTTCTTTTTACAGCTGAAACTGTTTATTAATAGTATATTTTTTTAAAAGCTAGTAAGTTTTCCTTTATAGATTTTGATCAGCATACAGAACTCTTTTCTAGGTTGTAATAATGTTTAGTTGATTGCCTCTCTCTTTCTAGGCTTAAAATTACTTCATTCACAGATAATAATAGCTCTGGTCCTTTAATATTTATGGTCAGCTTGTAATGCATTATCAGAAAAATAGAATACTGGATAGTTTCTTAAAAGGATTAGTAGATTCTGACATAGTAACATGACATGATAGCTTCTAAATTACATAAAATGAAAAAATGAAGTTACAGAATCCTAAATATAGTATACAATCTTTATTTAAAAACAAAGGAGTACACACTACTCAAAGTGCTTAATTTGGGGAGATTACACTTCTCAAAAAAAATTCCTGTAGCAATGTAGATCTCTGAACTTTTTCTTAAAATATACAGAGAAATCTCAGGTTGTATATTATATTGCAAAGCAGAATTAACTGTGTATTTTTGTCACTGAAAGTGTTTGCTAGAAATTCTTTTTACATTTTACTCTGTGAATCATTTCTTCTTAGACACAAAATCGAATGAAGCTCATGGCCGACAACTATGAGGATGACCACTTCAAATCCTCCCATTCCAACCAAACCAATCATAAACCCTCCCCAGACCAGGTAAGATTGCTCTTGAATGTTTTCTTCTACAAACTAATGTGCTTTCATTTTTATCTATTTTGTACCAGTATGCTGCAAATTTCCGTGTTATAAACTGTATTATAATGTTAGAAACAGAAAAATAAATAGCTAATTACATTTCTAAAACCTTGTACACCAAATTAATAAGAAAAAACACAGATTTCATTTTATATAGAAAAGTAGGAATTCTTAAAAGATTGATGATGATAAGGAATCCTTTAGTTAGAGTATGAAAAAAATTTGTTTTGCCCTTTCTCTGTGCTCCATACTAATTTGTGGTTGTTCTGGTTTTCTTATGAGGGAAATAGAACCTTATTTTAAAAATAAGAATTGAGAGCTCAATGAATAGTCTTTTTATTATTATTAATGATAGCTTTTGTTTAATTGAAAATTTTAAAATTTCGATCCCTTATCTTGAAACTGAGGATTGCAACCTGGGCTCTTTTCTCAATTTCCTTGGTGAATCTCCTTAGCGTGTCATTCTCAAGGAAAATTGTTACCCTCAACTCCTCATCACTGCAGCAGAGCCATTGATGAGTCTGAAGGGAACCATATCCAGCTCCAGCAATTTGGAAGAAGGGAGCTCTCCCCGGATCTTGAAAGTGATGGATGGTTTAGAATGGTGAACAGATTACCTCATATCCCATTGCCAAAAATCAGATTTCAACATCTCCATCACACCCAGTCTTAAAATATATAGCTGAAGGGGGGGAAATAATGGTTAAATAATTATATCCATATGACTGAAAAGTCAAGGAAAACTCCCCTGCTAACCATCCCCAGAAAACAACAGCTATAGCATTGTCTTCAGAGCAGCAGAAGTATTGCAGATGAAAGCCACAATGCTATCCAAATTGCAGGGGCTTTGTTATTTGTGGTGTGGGGTTTTGGGTTTTTTTTTTAAGATTCAGAAAGTATAATGCTAGTATGATGACAGTTACTGAGCCAGTTGCAGCAGGCCTTATATTTTAGTAGGAAATCAGTACCAATCTTATAATATAGCAGAAAGGAAAACTGCCACAACCTTTCCCTGCCAAGAAGTCACTTTGCTTTGTCTGCCTGCTTCCAGATACCTGAAATTAAATTTATTTCAGGGTGTATATGACACATATAAAATCTTTTCCTTGAAACCGGTTTTTGATAATAGGTAACAGGAGGGATTGGATGCCTGGGATTTGAAGGAGGCAGACAGAGATGGGAAAAGGCTGGAGAAAACAGGAAAACATAAAGAAAAGCTTTTGGCTTAATAATTTTACCCAGATTTATCCCTGAGGTAGAGAAATCTTCTTAAAAGGAAATATAGGAAGAATAGATATTTAATGACAAATTCTTTACTGATTTTAATAATCTAGACCATTAAAGTTCAATATAAAAAGAGTCAAGAAATTAGAGACCATTTTCTTCTACATATGCTGCTTATGCCTTTGTTTTAAATACTAACCAACTCTTTTTCATTCCCATGCTGCTCTGGGCCATTGTTGCCTTTGTCATCTCTCTCAATAGGATGAGGAGGAGGGTATATGGGCATAGCCAATCAGATGCTCTTAGTTCAGCCATTTTGTTCAGAACGGTGAGAAACAGCTTTCCTTAACTATAGAAATGTTCTTTGTTTTTTGTCATTATTGTTTGTACACAATCACTATCAAATCATGTTTCTGTCTGATTCATGAAATCTTTGTGTGCTTTTTTTTTCTTTTCACATTTTCTGTGTGTATTGCTGTGCTTATGACATAGTGGGGTTAAGATTTTGTGGGGGTTTTTTCATGTTAATGATCACTAATAAGTATAAATTCTTTTTTATACTTTTTTTCAAGAACTTCCAGGGCATACCACTAAATTTCTCTGGTTATGATATATTATTAATAAATAACTTTGTCTATGATTCCCCCCCCCCCAGTGTCCTGGTAAGAGTTATAATGGCTTACATTAAACCGGAAGCAGCACACTGATGACATGTTTTGTCATTAGCCTGGGTTTAGGACTTTATAATTGTATACTTTTTTTAAAAAATCCAACCTGTAGACCGAAATTTCCTTTTGTTTCTCTTTATACAAGAATACTCTGAATTCTCAGTACAAGTTATTCAGATGGAATATCTACCTAGAGCTCTGAAATTACTTTCAAAATTAACAGAATAAGGAGAAGCAAAGACATAAGGAAGACTTTTAAAAGTCAGTGTAAAGGACTCTTTCCTTTTTCATGGCTTGCTGCTGTGTTAAACAGTTGCCAGGACACTGTCTAGATTCTCCTTTCCAGGCCAATTGGCTGGAAAATACAGTCCAGCTGTGGCAGTATCTCCCTTTGATCTTATGCCCTGGAGGTTTGACTAAGGAAATCCTTTTCTTAGAAAAAATAATAATTATGATTAATAAGTTCACACATGCTGGTGGCCTTGCACTCCCTGGATTCACTGTCTCTGGTGAGCTCACTCTTTTGGAGTCTTTTCTCCCTGAAATGTCTGTGTTTTGGTGTTAAACTGCTTTAACTGATGAGGACATGTGTAGACCTCTCACTAGTGAACACAGCCAAGAAGGATGATGAGGTAAGTTGTAGAAAGGGGCATATACTGTAGAGATGGGAAGCTTTCCAAATGGCTTTATGCTGAGGATGTGAAAGAAGGTAGAATGTGCGGTCGGAACCAAAAACATATTTGGGTTTGCATGCTGCATGACAGAAACAGCTACAGCTGAGAAAATGGGTAACCTAGTTCTTTTACCCACACCCTGCAGGGTAGTTCTCTGTCTTCATGAGGCGTGTAGGACACAGTAGTTTGAACATAGGTCACCAGGCTGTTTCTCAGAAATGAACTTGTTTCTGCCTGGTCTGTTTGGGCAGCTTCTTGGCGTGCCTCAGCAAGAAACACCCTCCACATACATGAGCTGTATTGTGTTTTGATTGCAAACCCTTTCTCTAGCTATGAGAAGAAACATGTTACTGTTCTGCAAAGCCAGACTCATAGATTACATCATCAGGAAGCAAAAATTCACAAACCCTGCCGTGTACTTGTTGTTCCTGAAATCTTCATTTTCCTCTCGTTTACTATTTTTACTCTTAGGAGGAGTTCAAACACTGTTTATTTTACTTTTCCCAGTTATTGCACTATTGAGCTTATTATACTAAATATTAACTTTAATATTTAGTGTTTAATAAAATTGCAGTTATCTGACCATACCTGGAATTCCCATAAAACAGTGTTTTGAAGTCTATAAAATGTGCTACAAGCACATTTGTAACTTTTTTTCGTAGAGAAGTAAATGTGTGACTGTCTAAATAATTGTGGAAGCATTGGCTTACTATTCAGTTTTGTTCTCATAACAAAATTTTTCATTTTTAAATGTGTGGTTTACCCTTATCAAATTTAAGAATGCACATATCTTACAACAACTAAAAGATCATATAAGACACCAGTGAATACAGGCAAAGTATGAGCATTACCAGAACAAAATTAATACCCAAGAAGAGTATCATAGAAGAATAGAGGCAAGAGATTTTGGAGTTAAGCCATTTAATGAGATGTGATAGAGCCCTGTGGTTACGATTGTAGGTTTTAGGCTAGAATGCCTGCGTTCAAATCCTTCCACCACCAGTTATTCACCTGTGGCCTTGGGATTGTCTGTACTTCAGTTTCCTCATCTTTGCAGTGAAGGCTGTGTGAGAAGGAGATGGAACAATCTAGCATGGACTTTGACACCAGCTTGTACAGCAGCTTAGAATCCAAGCTCCTCTGCTTACTTATGACTTTAGGAGAGTAACTAAGTTCACTGAACTCTGGCTTCCTTATCTACAAAATAAATGTGTTAGTAGTAACTGCTGCATATGCTTATTGGAAACAATAACTAAGTTGTTAAGTGTGTACCGTTAATTCTTTTTGTTGTTGCCATTTACAACTTAAAAACATCTTCTGGAAATAATAAGCTTTCAATAAATGTTAGTTGTTATCATAAGCAGTATCCTAATTTAATCCTTACTTTTCTTGTTGTTGTATGCCATAAATTCGGGACCAACCCCTACCTGATCCTCCAGCAAGTCTTCAGAGGCAGTGAATTGCAAAGGAGGAGATTGCCAGTCTTTCTTCTGAGGAGCAGCTGGTGGATTTGAACAGTCTGCCTTTGAGATTGCAGCCACAGCTTCTTACCACTAGGCCACCAGAGCTACTGTGAGCCTGCAAAATGAAGACTGGAAAGTGAGATTAGTAGCTGACAGTCAAAAAAGATGTCTAGAACATACTGACTGTAGCTCCCTTTTTATGGCTAAAAATTTTATCCCTTGGGAAGGATCTTCGATTTTATAAAGAAATCCCAAAAAATTATCCTGAGATGTACAAAATGTATGAGGCCACCTCTACTTGGGGGGGGGAGGGAAACAAACAAACCCAGTCCTTTTCTCTTTCCTCATTCTATAGAAAAATCCTTGTGAAAGGTAAATTGAATAGCTTCGTCTCTCATATCTTCTGCTCTTTTCAGATACTCCCCTCAGGTGTTGTGAATTCAGTACCTATGTCAGATTTGAGGATGACTCCATCAGGCTCTATAATCTTTCAAGAAACTCTGATGGCTCAGTAATTAAAACATCAGGCTGCTAAGCCATAGAGATTGGAAGGTAAAGCCCACCACTGCTCTCTATGGGAGCAAAATGTGGCAATCTGCTACTCTAAAGATTTTACAGCCTTATAAACCCTAAGGGACATTTCTTTTCTCCTGTAAATAGCACTGTAAGTCTGAATAGATTAGATAGAAGTGGTTTTGGGTTTGGTTTCATGTAGCCGTTAGTCAGTTGACTAAATTTCTATACTGTAACATTTTTAAATTAGATTAAGTCAAATTGTCGTCATATCTATTTTTGTTGACTCATAAAGCAACCTCCCTAATTTAACAATTCTTGTCCTTCTTTATCACTTCTTCAGAAATTTTTCACCTGTGTAAAAGCCATCAGTAGCTGAGAGCATAGTAGATGCCATGACTGTGTACTTTTTCTAGTCTTTATTTTTAGTTTATGTAAACCAGTGCCAAAACCCCCAAGTAAAGGCTATGCCTGCCCAGGGCCTTCCTTAGCAATGGCTCTTTGGGTCTTTGGTGTAAGAACATGCCACTAAAAAAAAATCTGAAAATAGATTGCATACCTATTCGATCAACACTGTAATATTCCAAAGAAAGCTCTGGTGACTTGGTGATAGCGAGTTGTGCTGCCAACCCAAAAGAACTCGGTTCTAATGCTCAGCTGCTCTGCAGGAGAAGGCCAGTCTCCATCTGGTGTAATTTACTGTCTCTGAAAATCTGCTGCATGGTCAAAATCTGCTCTGAGTCAATTCCAGTTTAACCATTCTTAACAATACAACAGCTTAGCGTTTCAAAACAGTTTGGGCCAGTATGTTACAGAACATTATTTGTTTTATTTTATTTTGGTGTTTTTATAAAAAGATGATATACATATTAACTCAAGCTTTTAAGACAAGTGTCTCTTTATCTTTTGATACTCCCCCTTAGGTTGTCAGCTTAGCCTCTTGTCAGTTTGAAATATCCTCAAATTATTCTCATCATAATAGGGCTACAATGAGAGTTTCTTCTTTCTCTGGAGAATATATCAGTGTAAGGGAATATGTAACTTATCTTGCAGAATTGAACATGGTAATAATAGCAGTGCTTTATCATTATGGAGAAAGCAGTTGGTCCAGATAAGCATTATAGCATCCTCAATTAATAATTACCAGATTTTTACAAATAACAACAGAGAAGGAAGAATTTGGATCAGAATTCTTCCCTAAGAAACTTCTTTCCTGAAAAATTTGGAAAATCCAGTAGAATTCAAGAAACAGGAAGGTCTTAGCTGCAGGGAAATGGAATGGAGAAGAGAAGCATTTATTTATTTAGCCCTACTTCAATATGGATTGAAGCTCAACATCAAAAACACCACTGGGCCAATTGGCAGCACCACAATAGATGGAAAAGAGATTGAGGTTCTTAGCAATTACAGCTTGCTCGGATCCACAATAAACATTCTTGACCCCAGCAGTCAGGAAATCAAGGCTAATTGCATTGAGAAAATCTGCTGTCAGGGACCTCTCTAGAGTGCTGAAGAGCAACAATGTCTGTCTAGATACAAAGGTGCATCTAATCCAGCCTATGGTCTTCCCAATTACTTGTGCTTCAGTGAGTTGATCAGTGACTGATCAAAGATGAGAGAAGAAGAATAGATGCCTTCAAGTTGTGGTGCTGGAGAAGAGTCTTGACCATACCATGGACTGCCAAGAAAACAAATCTGTCTTGGAGAGGGTGAAACCAAGTCTCTCATTGGAGGCTAGGATTTTGAAGTTCCGCCTCACTTACTCTGGGCATGTGGCCAAAAGAGCTTGGTCCTTGGAGAAGGACATAATGCTCGGAAGGGTGGACCAACAGCACAGGAGAGGGAAACCATGGATGAAATGGATTGATACAGTAACTGGAGCAATGGGGATTGGTGTGTTGGAATTAGTGAGAGTGGCTCAGGACAGGGCAGGGTTCAGAGCTACTAGCAGGTGACTGACTCGGTGGCACATAATAACAGTAACATAGTATGACAGGTTTGGAAACAGGAGTGGCATCTGCTTCCTAAACAACATGCCTCTGGAAACTGTATGAACTTTGATAAATGTCAATAGTTGTAGAGGGGCTTCAAGCCTTTTGTTCACAGGGTCACTATGAGCCGTGTTCTACTCGAAGGCAACCAAAAACAACAACTTTTTTGGCGAACTCTGGTGGCCTAGTGGCAAGAAGCTGCACTGCAGTCTCGGAGGTGCACAGTTCAAATCCACCAGATGCTCTGCTGGAAAAGGAGGAACAATCTCCTCCTGTACCAGTGAAATCTGATTTAACGGTACACACAAAAAGTAATGAAATAAAATTTTAAAAAAACAAACAAACAAGCAAACAAAACCAACAACTTTTGGGTTAATTAGGATTTTTATGGTTGCAGCAGTTAACTCAAGCCTACCAAATATTGTGAAGATGACACAGGACACAGCATCACTTTCTTCTGTTACTCATAAGGCCACAGTGAGTGAAGCCAATAGTCAGCAACTAACCACAATGACAATTGTGGGCCATTTTTTTAATATCTGTTAACTGTTACTTAATTTTCTCATATACCCTAAGTAGAACATGTGGTCTTCTCCTTTATATGAGAAAGAAAACAGAACTCATAGAAATTCCCTAATTAATCCAAGTATAGTCAGCTAGCAAATAGCAGATACTTAAACATTGAACTGTCAGGCTCCAGATTCTATGACCTTTCCACTATATCACACTGAAAAGAAGGAATCTTTTACTTCCCTATCTAGTTCTTAGACATAATAGATAATCAATGGACATATATTGGATTGAATTATATTCCTATAACGGAAAATAATGAAGTTGCCTTTGCCATTAGGGGACTGCCAAGGTAGCTTCTTAATACAAGAAACCTAAGTGGATTTCCGACATCACTTCATTGATAGATATTTTAAAGTAACCTATCATTTATTTAAAAAAAAAAAAAACCAACATTTAGAATGCTAAGAAAGTGAGAATTCTTTAAATTGACATCTATTAAAAGTTTTTAGCAAATATGATTACATTTTACGGCACCTAATTTAATGAAACAAGATTTCTAGCAGTTAACCACCGTATTATAAAATGTAATGAGAATAACTCACTATAAAAACAAAATTAGGTTTTAGCATTGAAGTCTATGAGGGAGAGAATAATTTAAAAGTATTATACTTTAGGGCATTATGTTTATCTTAAGAGTACAGAATGAGGGTTACAGAGTGGATTATATATGGGGTGGGGTGGGGTGGGGTGGGGTGGGGTGTGGGGAGGATTGTGTACCAATGAAGGAGTTTTTCTTTTCTTTTGCTTTTCAAGGAGAGGAGTGAAGGGTGGGGGGATGGGCAGGGAGAAAAGTGCTACAGTGAATGAATGGAACTCTAAAATCTCTGTAAATGTTCACTGAGATTTAAATAAATAAATAAATAATTTTAAAAATTAGGAGGTTTTCATGGATAAACTTAACCAAAAATTATCAGGACTTCTAGTGAAAAAAATTATAAAATATTGAAATATATATATATATATATATATATATTTGTTCATGGAAATAAACATTCAATATTAAGAATCCATTCTCCCATATTAATTATAAGTCCAGTCAAATTTCAGCTGTTTTTCACAGAAATTAGCAGGCAATTACTTTTATTTAAGTATTAGATAATATAATATGTATGTTGTTGTAGTTGTGTATCGTCGAGTCAGCTATGACTCATAGCTACCCTATGCACAATAACTCTGAACCCTACTCTTCTCTGAGCCAATCTCACTGTCTCTGACATACCTACCCTCAATACCTCAGTTACTGTGTCAAGCCGTCTCATCCAGGGTCTTCCTCTCCTGTGCTTTCTCTTGATCCTTCCAAACATGATATGTCCAAAGTATGTGAGATTGGGTCTCAAAATCCTTGCCTCCAAGGAGCATCTTTGTGTCACCCTCTCCAGGACAGACCTGTTAGTTCTCCTGGCAGCTTGTGATTTATTTAAAAATCTTCTAACACTTCAACTTAAAGGTACCAATTTTTCTTCTGTCATCCTTGGCCACTGTCCAGCTCTCTGGTATATATTTGCAATGACCATGGCCTGGATCAGGCGCACCTTAGTTTCTAGACTGACATCATTGCTCTTTAGCACTCTTGAGAGGTTCCTGACAGCAGATTTTCCTAATGCAATTTGTCTTTTGATTCTCTGACTTCTGATTCCAGAAGTGTTGATTGTGGAATCAAGCAAACTGAAGTGATTAACAACCTAAAGTTCTTCTCCATCTTATCATGATGCTACCAGTTGACTCAATGGTGAGAATCTTTATTTTCTTGATGTTGAGCTTTACACCATATTGCAGACTACAGTCCTTGACCCTCTGCAGAAAATACTTCAGGCTCTCCTCAGTTTCAGCAAGTAAGGTTGTATCATTTGTATAACACAGGTTGTTGATGAGTCTTCCTCCTATCCTGATGCTGCTGCATTCCTCCCTATAAAGTCCAGCCTCTCAAATGATTTGTTCTGCATACAGACAAAAAGTTATGGAGACAATGTATATCTCTGGCACACTACATTTCTGATTTTGAACCATGTAGTGTTTCCTTACTCTGTTCTGATAAACAGACATTCCTCTGGGACTCTCAGTTTTCAGGCAGGATCCATCTGCCACTGGCCATGATGTCCCTAGTGCCACGGCCTCTCCTAAACCCAGTTTGTATTTCTGGTAGTTCTCTGTCAATGTACTGTTCCAGTCACTTGGATAATCTTCAGTAGGATTTTAAGTATCATTTACAAGTTCAGTTAATAAAAGACATCAGCCTTAAGCATAGACCTCTTTTAAAAAAGTATTTATATGCAATCAAACTGACAACCAGCTGACTGCTGGTGAGGCAGTACGGACTTATTGTGACCCCATAATGGCTTTCCATGGCTGTAAAACTTTGTAGGAGGGGATTCCCCGTGTTTCTCCCATGGAGCAGTTGGTGGATTCAAACCACTGATTTTATTAGCAGCATAACATACAATGCATTACCCCTCCAGAGCTCCCTAAATGGACAGCAATAACTCTAAAAAAGAAATGAGAACTTTAAGGGACCCAGAGAGTAAAGTTTAATGGTGATAAGTAGAAGTAGTGAGAGTGCTGTCACAAAATGAAGAATGGAAGCAATAATACTGTTTTGTACGTATAGAAAGTATTGAAGGGGTGTGTATTTTGGTGTGTGTCTTTCCGCACATACAAAATAATAATAATAAATCCTTTCATACTCCCAAGATCTCTAATATTTTCTCAAAAAGTATTAAGATGGTTAGTCTTTAAATATATCCCAATTATTGGTTTTCATGTGTGCTGTGAGATAGGGATTGAATTATTCTTAAACCTCCTCCCAATATAGATGACTAATTGTGCCAGTACCCTTGATTTTCCCTGCCATTTTTATCATCTATCAAGTTACCATACAAGTAAGTCTGTCCTGAAGATTCATTTATCATTCATTTCTTTCTGTCCATTTTTCTAAAAATACCCAGTTGCTTTAAATGCAGAAAGTTTATAAATCTGTATCTCATAGGGCAAGATCCTTCCCATCTTGTTTCTTGCTTCAGAATTAACTTAGACTGACATTTTTATAACTGTTACCACCTGGGGAATTCAGAGAGGAATTTGGAACTGGAAGAGTTAGGGAAGACTGGGGAGAAGATCTTTGAGGATGAGTAAAATGTAAGGAGGTTGAGGGAGAAAGAACATGAACTTGAAAGAAGACGGTGGGAAGGGGTGGAGCCTGAGGAAACCAGCCCAAGTGAAGCGGAAGGGATCTGCATGCTTTCATCCATCCTGTGGTTCCCCACCCACACTTCTTTTTCTTCTGGGACACCCTGATTCAAATGGAGTCCGTGGATGGTACGAACTGTTAATACACTCTTCTGCTAATCAAAAGGTTGTAGTCCTAAGTCTACCTAGAGGCACCTCAGAGAAAAGCCCTGACAGTCTGCTTCTAAAACAATCCTTGAAAACCCCATGGAGCACACATGGGATCACCATACATCAGGTCGCATCAGTGCCACCTGGGTTTTTTATAGAGTACAGATGAACAAACTTCAAACATGAGCTGCTCACAGGAATAGGTACTTTGTTGAGATTCACTGAGAATTAGAGTAGTAATCTCTCCTTCCCTCTTTCTCTTGACTCTTAGTCCTTTACATGGGAGGATCAGGAGAGGATTCCATGAACTTCACTTTTGCATTTAGACTATTCTTATGCCCCTGGAACTGCACTTTAGTAGTATTTCCTATATATTCTCCAGAAAAGTCTTAACTAATTTCTTCCTTATCTTATGTGCACAATCTTCTTCCTTTCTCCTTCCTCCTCTTCTCTTCCCCCAAATAAATACAAAATCCTCATTTTGTGGTATGTTTTATTCAGAGAATTCTACTTCCTCTGTTATAAGCATTGAATTCTGGTGACCTAGTGTGTAATGAATTGTGCTACCAGCCCAGAGGTAGGGAGTTCAAATCTGCCATATACTCCATGGGGGGGAAATGGATAGTTCCCTCCTATGTGATTTACAGCCCCTGAAAACCCACTGGAGGATGGTCTCTGTGTCTGTTCCAATTCAATGGCAATGAATTTGTGTTTTGAGTTTTCTGTTACAAGCACTACAGGTTCTTAGAGTTCCTGTTAAGTCTAATGAAGAATGAAGACAGAGTTTTTAGAGTGAAAGTCTTAAGAGTTCACAGAAGTCCACTGACACCAAGGAGACAAAGTGGCAGGATTTTGCTTTAATAATAAAGTTTTATATCTTTAGCACTTTTTGAGGGGAAGTGGTAGTGTTTTCTGGGAACTAGTTTGTTCAGATAGGGATATAGAAATGGGATGCGCATGCACAGCCAGTTCTTCGAGATAGAAGCTTTTGCACAAGCGTCTAGATTAGTGGGCTCTGCCTACTATGGGATACTGAGTGTGTGCCATTACTTACACTCCCCAGGGTTCAGGTCAGATGTGTGATGCTTAGCATTCATCTCTTGGTTACAAGTACTGCTTCTGCACACACCTGGTGGACCCCTTCAAGCTAATTTAGCCAAGGGGCAGTTTGCAAGGAAGTTAATGGTTGCAAACTGCAGTGCTTAATGCAATTCTGGCAATAATGGGTGAAGGAGGAGGAGCCTACGCTTCCTTATCTCAAGTCCACTCCTAATTCTCCCTAGTTTATTTAAAACTGTGCAATGGGCTCAAGTGTGTCAGAGATGGTGAAGGTGACCCACAATAGGGTAGGGTTCAGATGGTTTATTCATAGAGTCACTGTGAGCCGTCAATGCAACAGCAGCAACAACAACCGCTTAACACTTTAACTTCTGTAGGTCCTTTCTCTAAGCTACTGTCCTTTTTTTATTATTATTAGTGTATATAACACATGCAAGTTAGATGTTGTTAAATTTTTTCCCCTCATTCCAAGCAGTTTTGAAATATATCAAATCCAATGACACCAGTGTTAATAGTTATCATTTAAATAATATTTGTTAACTGCAAAATAAGGCAAGGTTGAAGTCTTTTGTTCATAAGGTCACCATGAGTCATAGTCGACTTGACAGTGACTAACAAAAGAAAACATTAACTGCCATGCACTTTCTTTTCAAGTCTGTACACCCTTTTTAATAATTTTCTCATTCTGTTCAAAATACAACCACTCTAGGAGATAGATACCAATATCATTTCACTGCTGAGGAAACTGAAGCAAGAAAAATTCGATCATTTAGCCAAGTTTACATAGTCCACAGGTGATAGAGACTATATTCAAATCTTTATACCACCGAACTCATCTCCAGTAAGGAAACCTGTAACTAGAAGAGCTTCTAACTAGAAGGTACCTCTGCTTTTGCATGGATAATAAAGTCCGTAATTATGATAAAGACTAGCCAATTTAAAAATAATGAAGATAATCATTAACTGTTTTATATAGAAACTGTGAAATGAGAGTAAGGGTTTGCTGTGTATATTTTCACTAAAAATTAAAGAAAATTTTCAAAAATAAAGACTAGATAAACTATTCTTAAAATCTAGCTAAACAAGTAGAAGGGAGTCACATAATGGCAACATATATATATTGATTAATTACTAAGTTGTTAGAACTCTCCTAAGCATTTAACTTAATTTTTCTGTTTAATCACTTTAGGATTGATTTTTTTTTCCATTTTTCTCTTTTTTAAAAAAAATTTATTCATTTTAATGAAGAGTTACATAGATTTTGGATTTTCATTCATTCATTGTTGCACCTTTTTCTTTACCCCCCTCCCCCCAGTTCACTCCTCTCTTTGAAAAGCAAAAGATAAATTTCTTCGTTGGTACACAATCCCCCGATCCTGACCGTGACCCTCCCCGCCCCAAATGCATTCATATATA
>NW_006399846.1:9634931-9652454 GCF_000299155.1 Elephantulus edwardii | reverse complement strand
TATTTCACTAGAAAGGTAACTGAAGGTTTAGAGTAGATTAGTAAGGGCTGTGCTCATCAAGTTGTGTCAAGAAATCTGGAGGACAACTACTTGGCCAACTGACTGGAACAGATTCATATTTACTCCCATTTCAAAAAAAGGTGACCCAACAAGAGTGTGGAAATTATCAAACAATATCACTAAAATCACACAATAGCAAAATCCTGCTGAAGATTATCCAGAAATGACTGGGACGGTGCATTGACAGAGAACTTCCAGAAATAAAGAGGTCATGGCACTAGAGACATTATTGGCAATGTCAGATGGACCTTGACAGAAGGCAGAGAGTACCATAAGAATGTCTGTCTGTGTTTCATTGACCATGTAAAGTCATCTGACTGTGTGGATCACAACAAATTGTAGTTTACCTTGAGGAAAATGGAATCCCAGAACACTTGATTGTGCAAAAATCTATATTTGGACCAGGAAGCCGTCCTCAGAACAGAACAAGGAAACACTACATGGTTCAAAATCAGGAAAGGAATGCTTCAGGCATGTAACCTTTCCCCATACCTTTTCAATCTATATGCAGAACAGATCATTCAGGAAGCAGGGCTTTATGAGAAGGAATGTGACATCAAGACTGGAGAAAACTCATCAACAACCTACAATATGCAGATGACATAACTTTGCTTGCTGAAACTGAAGAAGACCTGAAGTGCTTGCTGCAGAAGATCAAGGACTATAGTATTCCATATGAACTGAAACTCAACATCAAGAAGACAAAGATACTTACCACTGGGCCAGTTGGTAGCACCATGATAGATGGAGCGGAGATTGAGGTTCTTAGCAATTATAGGCTCAGCTCCACAATCAACACTCTTAATACCAGCAGACAGGAAATAAAAAGATGAATTGCATTGGAAAAATCTGCTGTCAGGGACCTCTCCAGAGTGCTGAAAAGCAAAGATGTCAGTCTAGAGACAAAGGTGTGCCTAACCCAGGCCATGGTCTTCCCAGTTACTTGTTATGCTTTGGAGAGCTGGATGATGACTAAGGATGACAGAAGAATTGATGCCTTCAAGTTGTGGTGCTGGAGAAGAGTCTTGAACATACCATGGACTGCCAAGAAAACAAATCAGTGGGTGAAACCAAGTCTTTCCTTGGAGACCAGGAATTTGAGGCTCTATCTCACATACTTTGGGCACGTGGCCAGGAGAGATCTATCTTTGGAGATTCTCGGAGGGGTGGAGGAACAGCGCAGGAAAGGAAGACCCTGAATGAGATGGATTGATATAGTATCTGGGGCAATTGGGGTTGGTGTGTCAGAATTAGTGAGATTGGCTCAGGACAGGGAAGGGTTCAGAGCAGCCGTACATAGGGTCACAATAGGTCGCAGGTGACTCAACAACACATAACAAACTATATTGGTTGGTTGTTATTTAAGCCTCTTGTTTAAAGTCAACAAGACCTTAGGGAGGTCTTGTATTTAAAAATTGGTTCTTATATTTTGGAGGAACATTCTTCTAAGCACTCTTCTGTCAGTATGCTGTACTGAGATAACCTGGGGTTGCTGTGATGCTGAACCTTGTGTCATTAGGGTGTCACATGGCATAATCATTACCAGTGGTAGACAGTGTTTGGTGAAGCTCCTAGTTTAAGACAGGTTTGGAAGCAGGAGTGGCATCCACTTCCTAAACAACATGCCTCTGGAAACTTTGAATTTGGAGAAACGACGATAGTTATAGAAAGGCTTCAGGTCTTTTGTTCATATGGTTGCTATGAGTCATGCTCAACTCGACGACAATAATAACAACAAGAAGTAAGGGCTACTCCAAAAATGCATGGCTATAATCACTTTCTGCTACATTTTTACTGTTCTCCTAATAAATGGTTTTACTGAAGCTCATTCTCTGCATATCAGCATCCTTTTAGAGCATAAAAGAAAGCAATTGCTATGTTCTTTTTTATTTCTTTAAATTACAGTAGTTCACATACATGAGGGTTTGGGGAGAAATGGTTGCTCCTTATTCTCGAGATGCTCATGGCTGTTAGAGGCTATCTTCCTGACTGCTCTAAGCAGGAAATAGGAGAAGCCCTGGCAACCTAAAGAAAACTAGGTGAACTATTATTTCCTTTTCCTATCTTAATTTCTTTATTACAAAAGTAAATGGTGACATTTAAAAGAGAGATTAATCACTGATACATCCACCTGTAATTTTTCTATACCCAGCCATTTGCTCGAGAAGAGCTGATGGTATCGGCACTCCACAGATCATTAATGAATAGGCAGAGGAAGTGGCAGAGTGACTTGGGACCTCAAGAAAAATGTATTTCAATCTTTAAACCCTAAGAAGCATTTCTCCTTTATTTCCATTCTTTCTTTTCTTTCAGTGTGTCTGCTAGTTTGAAAATGACAATCTAATCCTCTTAGACAATCGTAGAATTCCTTGTTGCCAGAAATTATTTCTTTTTAATATCTGTTTCTGTAATGTAAAGAAAATTATTTGTTTCATTAAACATATGTACATAAGGTACATGAATAATTTTGTCGTGGCTCTTGTGCTAAATTAAGTTTTATAGTAGGGAGAGAGAGTGAGAGAGTACTTTTTAGTACAGTGGAGTACAGATCTCCCTTGAGTGCAATAATATTTTCCTGCGACAGTGGATTTGCAGCCTTTTCCTCCTTTTGCTGTCCTTTCTTCTCTCCATCTTTATAGTAGCATTTGAAAAGCAGAGCAAAGAAATAAATTTCTTCACTAACATTTGCACCAGCCAGACCAGATTCTGAATCTTTGACGAAGTAAGAGAAGGCGGCTCCAGCCCAACTTCATAACAAGAGGTAGAAGAAGAGAAAATAAATTGATTACAGCGATGGTCTTCTTTGTAGCAAAGTCCTCATGAAAGCAGGCATGTGGGCAAAGGCCTCCTGTGTACCAGTCCTCCTTTGTTTTTTAGCTTTTCAGAACAGATTTATTTCTGTGTCTTGGACACAGCTTTTGACACAGTCTTTCGACTGCCAGCGTTGTTCTCCTCTGAGAGTCTTAGTGTTAGAATCAGCTACCTTTTTTGGCCTTCATGTATCAAGCTGTTAAATTCCTCCAGGATCACATATGTCCTCTTTATTTGTTTGTTTAACATGAATTATCCAAGAAAAATATAGACAGTTACTTAATAAAATGCAGAAGGATTAAAGTCAGATATTTTAAGTGACTCATTAACTTCTGGGAATCCCAGCTTATTTCTCTATAAAATGGATTTTATGATAACTATTCTGTTTTTATTAAGGCATTGATGGAATGAGTGAGAATTTAGTCTGTAAATTTATAGTTTGATATGCAAATAATAGGTGTTATTTTCTGGTACACATGTAGCTGATATTCATTTCTGTGTGGCTTTGGCGTAGTAGAGGCTATGCACTGGAATATTGCTCGAGTTTTCACAGAATCAGACTGCACTTCTCCACAAGGAAGCAGCCCTTCCACAGCCAGATGGCCATCAAGGTTGTGGTGTACCCAGTTCCACTTTCTCATTAATGAGCCCAAGTAGCTCAGTGACACTCAGCTTTTACTCAGCAGTTGGCAGTTCAAACCCACCAGCTCCTCCATGGGAGAAGACATGACATACTTTTATAAAGACCTGTAGCCTTGGAAACTGTGCAGGACACTCTACTGTGTCATATAGGAGTGGAATGGTTGCTGAGTTGGAATCGACTTGACTGTAGTGGGTTGGGGGAATTTTGTTTGTTTTGAAGTGTCACGACAAGAAAAAGCATATGCCATGCTCAATCGCCCAGATTTGCCATCTCTTCTCTTTATTAGAATTCACATGTACTATATATTGTATGGACACTGGAGCTTTTATATGAGGAAATTGAGAGGAGAATTTGTAGTTATCACAAACTGCTGAACTTGGAAAGTAAAGGGAGGAAATAAATTGCCCATAATCCCACACTGTGGTGCAATTTCCTGGTTTTGCCTATCCAGTCACTGTTTTATTATATGGTGTTATCATAGTTGTGATACATGCAGAATTATGTACCTTTTTTTTAATTAATTTTTTTTTTACAGAGGTTTTGGATTTCCAGTCATTCATTGCCACAATTTTCTCCCTTCCCACCCCTCCCCACCAGCTCGCTTCCCCCTCCGAAGAGCGAAAAAGAAAAAAAAATTCCTTCATTAGTATACAATTCCCACGTCCCTCCCCACCACCCCCCACCCAGAGTACACTTCTCTATGCAACCTTAATTCTGGATTCCTGTGCTAACCATAATACTTAATCATATATCACTTCTAATCTGTTCTTTCCCTCATCTGTTTCAATACAATATACATAATTTATCCAGTTTTTTCTGTCATACCCCCACCCTGATGTCAGACCCATTCTACAACAGTGGCACCATGCAGTATTTATCCCTTTGTGACTGAGATATTTCACTCAGCATAATGTCCTCCAGGGTCACCCACTTTGAATAATATTGCATGAGTTCCTTGTTTTTCAATGCTGTGGAGTATTCCATTGTGTGGATATACCACAGCTTCTCTATCCATTCGTTTGTTGATGGGACCTTAGGCTGCTTCCAACTCTTTGCTATTGTAAACAAAGCTGCAATAAACATGGGTGTACATATATCTGCTTGGATGGCAGACATGGTCTCTCTGGGGTATATTCCCAGTAATGGGATTGCTGGGTCAAATGGTATCTCTATTTGCAATTTTTTCAGAAAGCGCCACACCGCCTTCCACAATGGTTACACCATCTTACATTCCCACCAACAGTGAATAAGAGTTCCAGTTTCTCCACATCCTCGCCAGCATTTGTTGCTTGCTGTTCTGTTATATTTTGCTATTCTTACTGGGGTGAGATGATATCTCATAGTTGTTTTGATTTGCATCTCTCTTAGAGCTAGGGACTTTGAACATTTCTTCATGTGCTTGTTGGCCATCTGAATGTCTTCTTCAGTGAAGTGTCTGTTCATATCCTGTGCCCATTTTTCTACTGGATTATTTACCTTCATCTTATTGTGGTGTTCAAGTATTTTATAAATTCCGGATATAAGTCCCTTATCTGACATGTCATTACCAAATATTTTTTCCCAGTCTTCCCTTTTTAGAGTAAAAAGGCTTCCCTTTTTACTGTATTGGAGAAGTTTTTGGATGTGCATAGGGATTTGATTCTTAGAAGGTCCCATTCATCTATTTTATCTCCTCCTGGTTGTAGATTTTCCAGGATACTTGGAAGACTTTTTATGTTGTGGATTAGGACCACTAAAGTTCTTCCAAGCTTTTCTTGAATGAAGTTTATAGTCCTTGGTTTCAGTCCTAAGTCCATGATCCACCTTGAGTTGGTTTTTGTATATGGAGTGAGGTGTGGATCTTGTTTTAGTCTTCTGCATACAGCTTTCCAATTTTGCCAGCACCATTTGTTAAAAAGGCTGTCATTTCCCCACTTAACTGATTTCATCTCCTTGTTAAAAATCAGTTGACCATAGGTAGATGGGCTGATTTCTGGATTCTCAATTCTTTTCCATTGATCTATGTGTCTGTCATTGTACCAGTACCATGCTAATTGTGTACCTTTTTAAAAAAGTGTTATCTTGCATCCTGCCTATGAAACTAGCAAAATAACTCTCTTGTATTCCTCAAGAGAGAGAGTGTGCATGTTTTTATATTATGTTCTTTTGATGGGTCCTTAGCTTGATAATAAAGAACATTGCTTTTAGACAATTGTTCGTAGTTTGAGGCCAGCTCTAATGGGAGACAACTGTCTAACTTCTCACAACTTACTTAGCGTCTTCTCTAAACATCACAGTCCTCATTTGTTAAATGACTATAATAAAACTTACACCATAAAATTATTGTGAGGAGTAAGTATAGTAATATGGTCAGTGTTGTGACCTGCCCCACAGTAAGTGCTCAATAAATGCGGTGTCTCTGATGTTGATTGTGGTGGCACTGTTTCTTTATGGACAAGTGTCAGTCTGCTTCTGTTATGATCTAAGCAACCTTGCTTTGCATGATCATATACCATGCAAACCGTCAGAATACTTAGGAAGTCAGTTGTTGTTCCTCTTCATTTTGTAGATTTCTCTTTTCTCCTGATAATGGAAATAGAGTCCTAGTAATTCTTTTTTCTACAGAAAAATTCATTGATTTTAAAAATATTTAAAAGAAATCCAATCTTTCTTTTGAATCTCTCATTCGGTAGTTAGTTACTGCTATTATCAGAACAACAATACATGAATACTTCCCCTGTTGATCAAAAGTCCTAGAAGGTAGTGACGGTGGTCGTTAAGAGACTGAGTCAACGCTGACTTCTCACAGTCCTGTGTACGACAGATAAAATCCTGCCCAATCCTTCTCCATTCTCCCACGTGCTGCTGTTCTTACGCCCACTGG
This sequence comes from Elephantulus edwardii, assembly GCF_000299155.1. Classification (NCBI taxonomy): domain Eukaryota; kingdom Metazoa; phylum Chordata; class Mammalia; order Macroscelidea; family Macroscelididae; genus Elephantulus; species Elephantulus edwardii. The sequence goes on along the minus strand of NW_006399846.1, from coordinate 9,646,077 downwards.
TGTAGTCACTGTGCCACTCCATATCGTATTAGCCACAGAAATACGTCCCAGCTAATTACCAATAAGAAACACATCATGGAGGCAGATGGATAGATGACCTATTATCCTGGAACGTTTACTGGTAATAGGAAGAAGCAGGAGTTGTCTGAGAGCTTGACGGGACAGAGAGCTCTTAGGTCTTATGAGAAGGTTGTAAGAAATTTCAGACAGGCAGCCTTTTTCCTTAACATGCTCTTAAAACAGTGCATAGAGTGTTTCACAGGTATTGCCTATACATTTTTGTGGTTTCTGCTCAGTCATATAAACTAGCATTATATCATGACTGTATTTACGTTTTAGACTGTAAATAACAAAGTGCTTTGTGCATCTTGAACACATGCTTTCAGATCCACGAGTTGGTAGCATAATGATTATGAGCACTAGACTAAGTGAGAAAGCATTCTCTTTTTCCTGTTGGTGGTATTATTTGTGATTTGTCATTTTTGCTGTTATTGTTAGGCAGCATCAAGTCAGCTCTGGCTCATAGCGACCCTGTGTACGACAGAACCACGCATAGCCCAGTCTTGTTCCATCCTTCCATTCTCTCTGTGCTTAAGCCCATGTTGCAATCACTGTGTCAGTCCATCAGGTTGAGGATCTTCCTTTTTTCTTTACCTTCTACTTGTCTAAGTATGAAGTCCTTCTCCGGGAGAGAGTGCCCTTCCTGATAGCATGCCCAATAAAAATACTCTTGGCAACATATATAAAATTAAATCCTTCACGTGTTAATTGTTTTTCAGGTAGTCATCTGAAAATGTGGGGACCTTATAAAAAAAAATTAAAGCTCAACAGCCATCAAGTTGGTTCCAGTTCATAGTGACCTATAGACGAGAGTTAGAATTATGCTTTTGGAATTCCAAAGCCGTAAATCTTAACAGGATCAGGCTGACTCATCTTTCTTCTGCAGGGTAGCTAATGAGTTTGAACTGCCAACCCTTAGTGAGCAGTCCAACCTTTAGCACCATTATGTCACCAGTGCTCCTTGGGGCCCCTACGGAGCTTATTTATTTACTGGATGGCAAATTTATGAGCTTTTACCAAAGGTTAGTATATTTTACTAATAGTAGGTGTTTTAATATTTTCCTTTTACTCTATCTCCTTACAGATTACCCTATAACCTGACATAATTTATGTATCTGTTTCCTAAGTTTATGTACATTTCAGGATATTATCTTGTGTACCTTCTAGGATATTATATCATTAAATTCACTCCCTGACCCCCTCACCTAATATAAGATGTAGACTCTTTAAATTTCGCTTTTAGCTTAAGACCTGCCTGTTCTATCATTATTTTTATTTTCTAGAATTTTGTTTTAGAAGATATGATTTGACACACATTTTACCCAAATTATGAAACAAAAGTCTTGTTCTTTTGTTATGCAGCCCTCTTTTTCATTAACTTGTCCTCAGTTTCCCATTAATTTGGTTTCTTTCTATACACTGTTTCCGTCTTTGGGGTGACTATCTGTTTTGGGTTAAAGGAGTATTTTCTTGGACACAAAACTGCATCATCAACCAAAACAAAAAAGCTATTCTCCCTTGATGTGTCTTCCTCCTTCTTCCTTATCCTGGGATGATGAGGCTGAAGTTTCCAGCTGGATCTAGCAGGCAGCATTTCTGGGACAAATTAAATGAGCACACTTGATTGAGGTGTAGCTGGACTGTATCACTGTCTTCCTATTATCCTAGGAGATCAAAGCAGAGCACAAATAGAGGCTTAGTCTTGGAAATATTTAAAACAGATGGCTGGTCCTTTTTGGTGAAAATTCAGGTTTTTAAGGCAAAACACTTGTAAGCAAGACTTCATTTCTTTTTATTGAAAGATTGTCAAACTGAATATATACCCTTGTTTTTTCCTGAACTTCAGGACAAGAACCTTTTTTCTTTTTCTTTTTCCCCCCTCTTCTGTGAGGAAGGATTTGGCAAGTCTAGAAAGCCATAGACTGTCTGGGCTCCTTTTCATCTAAATACGAAATAAGTTATTCAGTTTTTTATTTTATTTTATTTTATTTTTACATTCTGGAAATCAAATGAAAATATCTTACATTTGGCCTCATACTCGTTTTGGTGGTGGGTCACTGTTTAACATCTCATGTTCATATTGTTATATCTGCTAGGACTTGATCCAGGATGTTTAGCCCTGACTTCATGTTTTAACAAACTCAAAATCACATTCTCCACACTCCTTTATCACTGACATCTGGGCCTTCACATTCATGTTCCTTAAGTGCAGCTTGAAACTTTTGTTTTAAACCCAGCTGAAATGAAAAATAAAATATGCCTGTACTTCACAAGATACAGAGGTAAAATGCTTATCTCAAGACCTTGAAAGAAATTCTAAAAAAAAAATATTAGTAATTTTCATCAACAGAGAAAATTCTGCAGGGTGAAGTAGGAGAACGCCAGCCTCTACTAGTAACTTGGGTTCAGCCATGGTTGACTTTAGGCTGACTGTAGAAAGGACAACAGGCATTTTCCTAGAAGATAAAAATCTTAGAACTGAGATCATGGCCATAGGAATGGTATGGACCATAAAGATGGTAACAAATGGAAAGGACTATTGGGAAATTACTGTGGATAGTGCTTAGGGTGTTTATTAATTACCTCTTCTTTTGTATCAGATCACTCCAAAAACTGGTGGTGTAAAGTAACAATAAACATTTGTTGTCTCACACAGTTTCTATGAGTCAGGAATTCAGAGCAACTTAGCTGAACAGTTCTTTCTTTGTGGATTTATTTTAAAACCACCACAGGTGTTAGATAAGAAGGAACCCAACATGAGTCTGGTGCAGTCAACAGTAGGAGGACCGTGAAGAGCAGAGCCTGGTCCACCATTGTAATCTGTCGAGTGTGGACAGGAGGGGCGACACTGAACAGGATTACTGATTAAGAGCTGCATACTTTTTATCCTGGAGAATTATAATACCAAAGAACGATATGGGCATAGTGATGGATGAGAAAGAGAAGTGGGAATATAGTCATTATAAGGAAGCTTTCGTTCTTCTAAGAAACCACCCTTGTAGTTTCCTTAATTCAAAAAATAGCAAACACAGTCTGAAAGTCCAATTATCATTCAGAAAGTTATCCAGGCAATGGAATACAGCCTGTGTATTCTATAATGGGTCACGGGGGGAAGCAAAAGTTTGTGGTGTGTAGAAGCTGAGTTACTTAGCCCCCAAACATATATAAAGGCTGAGATTCTTATCAGGATCTTGAGGTTTTCATCTAGCATCTGGGGAAAGGGCAAAGGATTTGATGACCAAGATGATCCCTCAAATTCCTGCCATCTTTTATATTCCTCATGCAAAATGAATACAGAATGGAGTTTTGATCTAATACCTTAAACTTGTTTAACTCTGGGATTGCTGACTTAATAAAAACATATGGTCTAGACACAAATATCGAAATCACATTATTCCACTATCAAGACCTTTTCCCTGAGTATTTTCTGGAGATGAAACTATATCTAATTTTATTTTCCTAATCAGTTTCCTATGCATATACTTCAAAATGGCCAAATTTTAAGTTTTTCTTACTTTACTGTGATCCTTTTGACTCATAATCATTCTTTTCCATATTCAAATTTTATTATCATTTTATTTAATCCGGGGACTTTGCTCATGTACCAAAATTTACTAATTATATGATTCTAAAACTAACTTTCCTTTCTTTTTTTTTTCTTTTTGGTGAGAAAAATTTGTATTTCTAATTAACTAGCTGGACTCAGTTTAGAGGATCCCAATTTTGTTGGCAACATCCAAAGCATCATAGTCAGGAGCAAGTCAAACATAGACCTTCTTCTCTCCAACAGGCCTAATCAAAGTGTTGACCTTAGCCACGTCAATGTCATAGGGCTTCTTTACAGCTTGTTTAATTTGGTGCTTGTTGGCCTTGACATCCACAATGAACACAAGTGTGTTATCTTCTATCTTCTTCATGGCTGACTTCTTCATGGTCAGGGGAATTTGATGATGGCATAGTGGTCAAGTTTATTTCTCCTGGAGGCACTCTTCCAGGGTATTTGGGCTGCCTTTGGAGTCTCAGTATCTCACTGGAAGGTCAGTGATGTATGGGTCTTTTTTTTTTTTTTTCAATTATATTTTATTAATTTTCATAAACAACTACAGAGATTTTGGGATTCCACTCATTCATTATCGCACTATTCTGTGGATGCCCTTCAGGACTGCCTTCTTGGCCTTTAATACCTTTGCTTTGGCTTCAGTTTTGGGAGGGGCAGGGACTTCCTTCTTCACTTTCAATGCCATCTTCATAGAACGGTGTAACTTTTCTTTTTATGCCTGTTACCTATTTCTTTTGAACCAGTATTTTGTTTTGTATTGATGTTACTTTTTATGCCACTGATGTTCAATTTGAAATAGGATTCTTTTTAAAAAATTTATGATGATAAGTGTTTCCTCTCTAATACTGGAGAAGAGTATTGAATATGCCGCGGACTACTAGGAGAACAAACAGGTCCTTCCTAGAGAGGAAAGGGTGATACCACGCTGCTCCTTCGAGGCAAGGATTCTGAAGCTTCATCTGACATACTTTGGGCATGTTGCAAGGAGAGACCAGTCCATGGAGAGGGACATCATGCATGAGAGGGTGGGTTGACAGCACAAGAGGAAAACTCTCAATGAGATGGATTGATTCAGTGACTGGGGTGATAGGAGTAGGTGTGTCAGAGATAATAAGTTTGGCACAGGATAGAGCAGGGTTCAGAGCTGTTATATATAGGGTCGCTATGAGTTGCAGGTGACTCGATGCCACATAACAGTAACAACAACAACCACCTTGTTATGTAAAATTATATATTGCCATTTTTTTAAGTTTAAATACTGAAATTTTGTCATTTTTTTTCTATGTAAACTATACCTTAAATCCTTTGACATCAAGTCTATTCCAACTCAGAAAGACAATATATGACAGAGTGGAAACACCCTATCAGGTTCCCAAGGCCCTGATCTTAATAGAATCAGACTGCCCACATCTTTCCCCCACTAACTGTACAGTTTTTGTCAAGCCTACTCAGCTGTGCTGTTACAGCACTAAAACAGCTATAGACAGTATGCAGATATATGTCTATGCTCCAGTAAAACTTTATTTATGGACACTGAAATTAAAATTTCATATCATTTCCACATGTCACAAAATAAACTTTTCATACACAAGGATGAGTAGTATTACTTCCAGTTTACAGAAGATGAAACACTGAAACACATGTTTAGAAATAATGTCATTAATAAGCATTGAGTTAGCTTACTATATAGTAAGAATCTGGATTATAACAACTTTGTAAAATAAGATAATCCAAAGATACTTTTTTGTGGATTTCCCAGCTAGATTGAAACAAACCTTGGAGCTAAGCCAGCCTGTCTTCAGAGCCCATACACTTGATATATTGCACTGTATTACTCCACAGTTCTGTAGTGCTTTGTAGTGACCCAATATAGTATAAAGATTTCATACTATAGAGCATGAAGGATATAGTTCTATCACTGGTGAGGGCAGTCCCTGGATGCAGAAAGATTTTTTTCGCCACAGCCTCTGAAACTGGACACCTAGCATTTCTCATGCTGTCCCCGGCCAAGGGCCTGCATGCTTCTGGCAACAGTGTTTAAATGGATCATCTTTCTGGCTGTGACCACAGCCAACCATGTCACTTTGCTTGGCACTAAAGAATGGAGACTCCTGAATCTACATTAATGTAAGGTGCTGGGGTGCCACCGTAGCTTTGCCAGAAAAACGTTCAAATAAATAAAAGTCTTAGTTGAGCTCATAAGACACAGAGGAACAGCGTACATTCATTTAATTCCATGGCCAACTAACAAAAAATTTTCATGGGGGAAGTAACTAGCATGAGAGGAGATAAGGGCATGCAGCCAGGCAAGCAGCTGTGCTTTCCTGGAAGGTACAAGTTGTAATTGTTCCAAAAGATGCCAGGATGCAGGAGTTCCAGTTCAGTAAAGCCTGGCCTCAGCCAATCAGATACATATACATAGATATTTTCTCTCTCTCCCTCCCTCTCCATCCCCCACTCCTTCTTCCTGTCCCTCTCTTCCTTCCCTCTCTGCCCCTCTCTCTTCTCCCTCCTCTTTCACTCCTGATTCCCTGCCCCCTTCTTTCTCTCTCCCTGTCTTTCTCTTTGACTCTATGGGTATGTACATGTGCACATATGGATTCAAATACACATGATCACTGAGCAAGGGCATGTTATGGAATCAGGGAAGGCTGAGAACCTTCAGGCACAGAATGTACGACGTTGAACTCACTAGGAAGTCTGACTCCTGAGGCCTTAGCATGGCTTGGCAATATCCTTTGTTATGGTTCTTCTTGGAAATGATGTGCAGATTATTCAGTACAGAGATGAATGACAGAAGTGTATTGGACCAAAGATATGAGATCTTAGTGCTTAGCTGAACAAGATGGCAAAGACTTTGCCCTCTGTGGATGATCTAGGAAAGGCTTTTGTTCCTTGCAGATAGCAACATCTCACAAACTATTCTAGCTGCTGAAGCTCACAAGTAGCTGAGTATGAAGAAACCCACCATAACTGTTAAGTGCATGTGTTTGGGAAGATTGTTTGAAGTATGGAGACAGCTCTTCCTCCTGTTTGTTGCTATTAAAGTCTGTAAGATTAAATTTGTACTATCTAGAAAGAACCAAGAAAAAGCACGAATAAAACATTAAGAGTAACATGGTGAAGAAAGGCATTTTTCAGCATTCCCTTGGGTTGTCTTTGCTTGATCTGCAGAGTCAAAGTTTCAGTTTCACTCTTTTGCCCTAGGCTTCATGTTTTTATTTGTAATGTGTACTCTTCTTAAATCAGAAACACAGTACGTCATTTGGATTTCCTTGCTAATTCTGCTATACAGGCTTACTTCCGCTTACTGATATGTGCTGAACAGCTTCACATGTGAAATTATCACTGTTGTTGTTACATGGGTTTTTGCCTCAAATAAAAACTGACCCAGAGCTGGCCTCTGCAGGTTTTCAGACATTATAAACTGCACAGGAGGGAATTGTCCATCTTTCTCACGTGAACTGGTAGAATCGAACCAGGTATCTTAGGACTGGCAGCACAGCTCCTTACCCACTAAGCTCCTTAGATGTTCACGACAGATTAGTAAATAAGCACAAGTAAACCCATGCGGATATTCTATCCCTGTCAGTGATTTGAACAGAGACTTTGATTCTATGGAAGGTGTTTTGAAGTTGGGGAAGTCATGTGCCAGTGATACTTAGAAGCAGAATCTTTGATGTGGTGAAGAAAATATGAAATTGTTCACTGCAGATTAGGAGGCAAACCTAAGTAAGCCTGCACTTGCCTTGCTGATTGGATAATCAACACTGTCCACAATTACAGAAGCCTTTTCCTAAGTGATACAAGGTGGGGTTAGAATCTGGTAAATGAAAGAAATATGAAGATCCATGCAAATTTTTTACACCACATCAAGTCACTTTTCAGTTAACCTAGGAGGCTTCTTAGTCTTTCTTAGCTTGAGTAACTATCCATCTTCAGTGTTGATGTACCCCCATCCTTCAAAACCCTCCTGTAGCCTGTCTGAACCCCATTTTTCACTTGCTAGTATAGTACTCTGCTGTTTCCCTGTGAGGAGCTGTCAGCTCTGTCAGATGCCGGGGTTTGATCTTTGTGCCCGCTCTGTCTCTCACGTTCCGGTGGGACTGCTCCTTTCTGTTGCTACACTTCAGCGTTGATCTTTAGTCAGCACTTAATGAGCCCTGGGCTGGAGCAGGGGGAATTGGGGCACATACCCTTCTCCCAAAGATGGAGTTGTACATACATGAAAGGATGCTGTGACTGGAGATCACGGGACTTGTCATGCTCCCGGTTATTTAATCCTGAATTCCCCTGGCTGTTAACGTATAAGATATGACGTCAGCTACACTTTATAGGGTTTCTGGGTATTTTCTATGCCAAGCTGCTTTTGTCAACATGGCTTTTGTATCTTCAAATAATAGTGACTAGTAATATTAGTAGAGTGATATCCATTTAGGTAAGCAATTTAAACCTCCTAGAAGAGTAATAGATTCTTTCAGGGACGGCATGAGAAGGTTTATTCACAAAAAAAGAAAATGGGTGGTGGAAGCAATCTTCCTGATTTTTGTTTTTCCCCAAATCTTTTCCACCCAAAGCCTGGATTTCTCCCAAGGTGAAAGGGGTGATGTCTGGAAATCGTTAATCCATGGGATTTGTTCATGGTGTATAAAATTTTCAGAAAGAATTTGCTTTTTAAATATGATTTCCTGATTGACTGTGGCAGACATAAATCCAGGAAGGACAATTCAGTCACAGCCGCCAAGATCCCCCTTCACTCTGCAGATGTATGGAATATTTTTGGTGTGGGTGGAGTGGGAATAAATAAAAAGTTTCTTCATGTGGGCAGGTCAGGAAGAGGGAGAGGAGATAGAAGGAGGAAAGAAGAGAATTGTAGTGCATGAGTGAAAATCCAAGCAGCTGGGCTTCAGGGGTGAGGGCAGCTTCCTGGAATTAGCTGGTCTCTTACTAAGAACCTAGCTATATTTCCATTTTTAGTAATGAGAAGAAAATAGGGAGATACCTTTTATGCCTCCTGTCTTGGCACTGGGTCCAGTTCTCGAAGTGCTCTTTTTAATATCCTGAAACATCTCCTCATCCTCTCACAGTTAAGCAGAGTTCTTAAAGCCCTTGACTTTGAGAGAAAGCTATAAATATTGGGCAAGGGCCATTGTTCTTAGATCTCTCCTTCCATCCTGTCCTCTCGCCTTGTTGCCAGTACAAGCGTACACATGTCCTTTCTTATACACACAAAATCACAAATATTTCTAAACTGTCACAGTTTGTTTCCTGGCTACTTCTAACTTTAACGTTAAGAAATCAAATTCTTAAAGTTGTTTCCTCAAGTAGCAGAGATACCCATTTCTAATATTTACCTGCGATTGCAGATGCATTTCTGTTTTCCACTGAATTCTAGGCGGTAAATTCTCTTTGCCTCCCCCTTTCACTCTCTTAGACCATGTTCTTAGTAAACACTTTTTAATGAGTTGTTTCTGGCACGTGCTTCAAACACAGAATGAGACACTTAGTGACCACAGCCTGCTTGAAATCATTCAGCAGATTTCCTAATCTCTGCGTGGTCTATTGTGTTTGAGTTAATGCTGGAGTTGAAATAATAATATGGCTAGTGGTGGATCACCTCTGTCTGCTCTTCCAAACTCTCCTATGTAGACACACATCCCCTTAACCTGGCCTTCACATAACTGTTAATCATGGTAGAGTAGCCTCCCAAGACTGGCCTCTGTGTTGGAGCCTCTGTACACATAAGCTATCAGACCTCACAGTGACTAGGTAGTCTTACCTGACTCTTCTTTGTAGTCCTATAGACAGTGGGAAGAAGCCAGCAGACATGTCCCTTGTAACTCGATACATTTACACTCTTTGTTTTGTTATTTCTAGTTTATTGCAGGCCCCAGATTATCAAGGTCTGCAAGTTTCTTTCGCTTATTACCAAGGTAAATCTACTTGACTCTACCGCTGTACTGCCAAACGCACCTGGCACCTTCCATTAGAAAAGAAGAGCGGAATGCTGTGTTGAGGTTGTTACAGTGTTTGCCCAGCAGGCAGTAAGCCTGCCGCTCTTGTTCAGATCCATCTGTCTGGCTGTCTTATAATAATGGCAGGAGGTGCTGTTGTGCTTGACTACAGCACACAGTTATTCTAGGAGGACTCTGGGCACCAGACCTGGATCATTCAGACCTGGACATGGATCTTCCATTTCTACACTTCAAAGAGTGCACAAGCATGCAGGGAGTCGAGGCCACCACTTTGGCCTATGTCACCTGCCTTCCTAGTTTTTCCATCTGAATTCAAGCATCAGTCCTTTGGGGCCTGCCTGTTAAAAAAAAATGAGCCTGTCTTCTTCTTTTGTCTTTTCCCCTCCCCATGCCTAAATTTACCACAACCTGCCTATGATTTCTCCTTCATATATATCTGGGACTTTGCAGTCAAGTTGGGGAAGTCATTCAGCTACTATTTGTTGTTGTTTTTGTTAGGTGCCATCAAGTCACCTAAAACTCATAGAGACACCATGTACAATGGCGCTGAAGCCTGACCTATTCTGAGCCAGTCTCAACTGACTCTAACACACCTACCTTCATTTTTCAAATTTGAGGGTTCAGCCTCAGTTGCCATGTCTATTCTTCTACTCTGTGTTCTAGTGTACATGCGGTTTTCAAAGGCCTGACATATTTCAAAAGTGGATGACCAATCCTTCTTCTTAGTCTGTCTTAATTTGGACGCTTAGCTTTCAAACAGTATCTGACAGACTTAACAGTTTATATTTACTACCCAGACTTTTCACTTAAATATAACAAGTGATATACTGTGGATTAAGGATGATAGAAAGAGAGTTGATGCCTTTGAGCTGTGGTGCTAGAGAAAAGTATTGAATACACCATGGATTGCCAGGAGAACAAACAGGTTTGTCCTGGAGAGGGTGAAGCCAGAATGCTCTTTGGAGACAAGAATTCTGAAGCATCATCTGACGTACTTTGGGCATGTTGCAAGGAGGGACCAGTCCTTGGAGAGGGACATCATGCTTGAAATAATGGAGGGACAGAGAAAGAGAAGAAGACCTTCAATGAGATAGATTGATTCAGTGACTGGGGTAATAGGGATAGATGTGTCAGAAACACATCTGTTTTGTGAAGTTGGCACAGGATAAAGCAGGGTTCAGAGCTGTTGTACATAGGGTCACTATGAGTTGCAGGCAACTTAATAGCACATAACATACTGTGGAGAGTCAAACCTTAAGCCAAAACTAGATTAAGGATACTTTTCCCATCTAACCACTCTTAGCAGTGAGAATAAGAGTTTTAAAGTAAATACTTGCTTTCTTTTTTCTTTTTTTTTTTTTCAATGTTCAGTTTCCTTTAATGACCCCTATTCCCCCCGAAGGGCAGGTGCAGGCAGCGAGGTGACAAGCCATTGGCTCACTTGAAGATCTTGCCCTCTTTGACGGCCTTGCCCACGTGCTGGAAGGCCCCCTCCCAGGAGAAGTACTCTCGAACCAGCGTCTGGGTCTCCTCACTGCTAGGATCCAGTTTC
>NW_006399846.1:9612391-9634181 GCF_000299155.1 Elephantulus edwardii | reverse complement strand
AATTCGCCTCACCTCCTCCTTAGCATTCTCTGTAGCCTGCTTGTTGTGGTGCATGATGCCCAAGGTGGGAAACACCCAAGTGCTGGCTGGGGGAACGATGTCGCTGTTGGCAAAGCTCACCCACTGCACCACCTGGGCTGCTGCCTCTGGGGTACTTCCCCGCAGCTCATCATTGCTCACGTAATAGGCAATGGCATTGCTCTCAAACACACAGAATCCATCGTCACCCTCAAAAGCTGGAACCTTGCCGGCAGGAAACTTGCGGAGAAATTCAGGGGTGCGGTTGGTTTGGCCGAAATGGAAGTGGGGTGGTGCGGAGAGCACGCGGACTTGAGCCCCGCTGTACTGAGCGGCGATGAGGGCCTTAAAGGCCCTCCAGTTTTCGGGGTATGTGTACAAGGTCCCAGCCGCCATGGTGATTCCGCAGAGAAAGGGGGTGGGGTTCTAATACTTGCTTTCTTAATGGCTGGAAGGGCAGCTTTCAGGAATCCAGTTACCCTGCTATCTCTCTTCCCTTCAGAGGGCATATTGTGGATGCCCTTGACTGGTAGGCATTCTGTCCAGATAATTCCTCTTTTCTCCTCACTGACTTCATCTGTATGCACTTGTGCATATATACACCCTCCTGCTGCAGAGTGATCTTATTTTCACGTTATGTTTCACATGTCCGAGTACGAAAGCAAGGGTTTGAGATACCAACAGCACATGAATACATTTGCTCAGCAGATTCCCTTCCCAAGATGCCAATGTCTGCTCTCTTTTCACATCCCTGAGATTCCATTTGAATACACTTATTATTTATTGTACGTAAGATAGGATGCTTTGTAAGTGAATAAAGTTTGAGTAGCTAGAATGCCGTTAACAATTCTGTAGTTGAGAGTTAAAGATTTGTTTCATTGTTTGCCGTCTTCTAGATCCTAGAAGATGGAATTTTTTTTTCTCTGTATATCTAAGTTAAGAAGTGTTGCTGTTAGTTGTCATCAGGTCTGCTCCAGTTTGCAGTGGCTGCATACCTGCAGAGCACAACTGCTCTGTGGAAGTTTAGTGGCTGATTCTTTGGAATAGATCGACAGGCATTTATTCTAAAATTCCTGTGAGTAGATTTGAACTTACACACTTTCAAAAAACAACCATTCATCTTGTACCATCCAGCAACTTCTAGGTCCAGATTTCAACCATATTACTATCATTTAAGATATACCTTTACTTAAATCCACAAAAATATTTCTAGCAGATGAGAGAAAATTAAACAAAAAATGCAAACCATGTAAAAGGGTGGGGAAAATATTAATGGGTAAACATCCGTGTATTCAGCTGAAAATGAAGATCTCATGTTCATTGTATCACTATGTGAAAGTGAGACCAGAAAAGAGTTCCTAGAAGTGCTGTAAGTATTAACAAGATGATATAAGTAAAAAGAGCTCTAGTGGTAAGGATCTGCTCTGCCAAACCAAACACCTTTGGTTCGAATCCACCAGCATCTCAGTGGAAGAAAGACGGGCACTGTCCTCTCATGTGATTTACTGCCCCTGAAAACCAGCTGGAGTGTCATCTGTGAGTTGACAACTTGATGACACATAACTATAGCAACACAGTATGTAAAAGTAAATATACATTAAATGTTAACAAGATTGGAATATGACAGTAATATAATGAGGGAAACCTGAAAGATCATGTCATTATCTCATAAAAGAAATAAAAGGTGTTTTGGTTTTTTTTTGGAATGTGTTCAGATCTCCTTGATCAATCAATTGTAAAAATAGACCATTGTCCCATCTTCACTTGCTGTCTGTATCGAACAGTGCAGGCACAACTCATCTGTCTTCAGAAAGTCCATTAGCCACCTAACTTAAGTGGAAAGGACATTAAAATAAGCACATTTGGAAAACCAGTGGCCCTCTGTCACCATGTGCCACTGGAGCTATCCTCTGAAGCAGAGTTGAGTATCGAATACATGAGCAAGTAAATCCTTTTTAGAAGAAACAGAGCTCTCAGTAGTAGCTCACTCAAAATATCTCTTTTTTAGGTCTTATTTTTTTCCCCTTTCATAACTTAATAAATGTAATGTTGAAAGGTTATTGATGTTTTTCTGTTTAATACATCAAGGTTATCTTGACAAGTCCATTTTTTCCATTTCTCCCCAGTTGCGGGGGTGGGGGGGGTATGTTTACTTGCTATTCTCCATAGCTGTAGAATCAATGTGACCCAGTCACATTTCTGATGGGTTTTAATATACCTTGTTGCTTATATACTACTTTTATATGTAAACAAAAGTCATAACTTTTGGATTCTATAAAACGTTCTCTTTTAGTTTAGGCAGTGGCTCTTCTACTTTGTGAGAAATGCAATTTCTTCTCAGAATGATCTGCTCAAGTCAGATGAGGGGGCAGGGGAAGAAAAGACAGGGACATTTCCACATGGTTGATGGGTTGATGTGTCTCAGAGAAGCCATCGTTACCTGGACAGTGTATAAAATTAATTTTTACCCTGGACAAAATTTCAAATTCCATTTATTTTTAAGTTTTTAATTTAACATAGAAAAATTTTAATGTACACAAACTCCTGTATTTTTTTTTTGTTTCAGTTTTTTGTGAGTTTTTTTAGTTAATTATTACATCAGCATTGTTGTTTGTTGTTGTTGTTAAGGAACTACCATCAGCTGATGTGTTTGGAATCACAGAAGCCATGGAAGCTTCATATATAAGTTATTAGATGGAGGGCTGGTCAAAGGGAGATAGATGTGAAGAGAGGGGGTAGAAGTGGATGGGTATCCTGGTGGATGGTGGAGCAAGGAAATAAGTGGGTAAAGACACGTGTGAGAAAGGCAGGGACAACACTGACACTAAAATTAACTCCGCAATAAGGGATATACCTTTAACTTGCTGGTCTGTCTGATACTTCTCTAAATCTGAACATTCACATTAAGACAGACTAGTAAGAAGGATTGGCCACCCACTTCTGAAATAGCAGGCCTCTGAAAACCCTATGTACAAACATCAGCATTAGATACATTTAAATAAATTTGAAATTCATCTTTCTTTAAGAACAAAGAACTAACAAGATCTTTTTTAAAAAAATTCATAACCACACAGTACTGAGCTAATAGTATAATTCTAAATCTCATTTTGTTATAGAGAATTTAATTTTGCATGGCCATGTCCAGCCTAGGGTCTTGGGAGATTTAATGTCAGCTGTTTGCTCAACTCCACGGTCAACACTCTTGGCACCAGTAGCCAGGAAATCAAAAAACGTATTGCGATGGGAAAGTCTGCAGTTAGGGACCTCTCTAAAGTACTCAAGAGCAATGGTGTCTCTCTGGAGACTAAGGTGCGCCTGATACAGGCCATGGTTTTTGCAATCACTTGTTATGCATCAGAGAGTTGGACAATGACTAGGGAGGATAGAAGGAGAATTGACGCCTTTGAGCTGTGGTGCTGGAGAAGAGTATTGAATGTACCATGGACTGCCAAGAAAACAAGTAGATTCATCCTAGAGAGGGTTAAACCAGGCTGCTCCTTGGAGGCAAGGATTCTGGGGCTTCGCCTGACATACTTTGGACATGTTGTAAGGAGAGACAGGTCTTTAGAGAGGGACATCATGCTGGGCAGAGTGGAGGGACACCACAGGAGGGGAAGACCCTCTATGAGGTAGATTGATTCAGTGACTGGGGTAATCGGGATGGGTGTGTCAGAGGCAGTGAGATTAGCACAGGATAGAACAGGGTTTAGGGCTGTTGTGCATAGGGTCGCTATGAGTCGCAAACGGCTCGACGGCACATAACAACAACAGCATCGGACACTGGCTCCTTGAGGCACAGCAGGTCTGAGGGCTCAGGGCAATTTTGGTGTTCTTTGGGCCCCACGTGGGGTTGGCAGAGCAGACATGCCAGATGAACTGGGGGTCTGGCGGAAGGACTTTGCCAGTATTTAGGTGTGCTGGGTTGGTAAGACCTTGAAGGACCCAAGGGCCACAGGCCCAAGGGCTAGTCTTTTATTGTTTTTGTTCAGACATTCCTCTAGATCGTATAGCCCTGGTGTACAAGTTGTCATACAGCGGTAACTTGTGGTTGCTGTGAGGCTGAACACTGTGACACTGATGTGTCAAATGCATTAATGGCTGATTACCCAATGTGGACAGAGAGTGGGGTGGAGCTCCCCAATTACAAAAAGCTTGGAAGGAAGAGTGGCATCCACTTCCATAATAGCTTGCCTCCAGAAACCCTATGAACCTGGAGAGAGGATGAGAGACACCAAGCGTTGAGGACTCTCCTTCGTAGGGTCGCCATGAGTCACCTGTGACTCGACGGCACTTAACAACAACAACAACAACCACCATTTGTTAATAATGTCTCTTGATTTCCTGAGTGCTGGGTACCGAAGGTGTTAATTGTGGATACAAGTAAGCTGAAGTTGTTGACTGTTTCAGACTTCTCTCCATCCATCATGATGTTGCCTATTGCTCCAGTGGTAAGGAGTTTTGTTTTCTTAACATTGAGATATAATCCTCATTGAAAGCTGTATTCTTGATCTTCTGCAACAAGTGCTTCAAGTCTTCCTCACTTTGAGCAAGGGTATGTCATCTGCAAAACACCTGTTATTATTGAGTCTGGCTCTGATACTGTTGCCACATTCCTCTTTCTAGAGTCCAGCTTCTCAGATAATTTGCTCAGCATACAGATTGAATGGGTATGGAGAGAGAATACAATCCTGACACACTCCCTTTCCAATTTTAAACCATGTAGTATTCCCTTGTTCTGTTTATACTGCAGCCTCCTGGGCCAGGTATAGGTTCCACATGAGCACAATTAAGTGTTCTAGGATTTCTGTTCTTCTCAATGTCAGACACAACTTGTTATGATGAACACAGTCAAATGTCTTTTCATTGTCAAGAAAGCATAGACATTCTCCTGGTATTCTTTACTTTGTCAGGATCCATCTGACGTCAGCAATGATATTCCCTGGTGCTATGGCTTCTTTTAATTCCTGCTTGAACTTCTGGCAGTTCTAGCTGTTTTGAATGATCTTCAGCAATATTTTGCTTGCATGTGATATTAAGTTTCCACAATCAGTTGGATCACCTTTCTGGACAATGAGAACAAATATTCACCTCTTCCATTACGTTGGCCAGACAACTGTCTTCCATATTTCCTGGCATAGACTGGTGGGTGTATCCAAGGCTGCATCGGTTAATTGAAACAAGTCAATTGGTATCCCATTGATTCCTGGGCCTTATTTTTGCCAATGCCTTCAATGCAGCTTCTATTTCCTCCTTCATTACCATTGACTCCGGCTCATGTGATACTTTCTGACATTTTTCAGTGTACATGTGCTTTTTGGGACAGTGATTCTGTATATTCCCTCCATCTTTTTTTGATGTTTTCTGGTTCATTCAGTATTTTGCCCATAATCTTAAATTTGTTTTTCCATTTTCTCAGCTTGAGAAATGCAGAGTGAGTTCTTCTCTTTTTATTCTCTAATTCCAGCTCTCTGCACGTTCTATTAAAATACTTTGTTTTGACTTTTTGAGGTGCCCTTTGAAATCTTTTGTTCACCTCTTTTATTTTAGCATGTTTTCCCTTTGTTTTGACTTCTCAATGCTGTAGTGCAGTTTTTAGAGTCTCTTCTGACATCCATTTTTGTATTTTCTTTCTCCTTTGTCTTTGTAATGACATTTTTCTCTCTTCATGGATAATATCCTTGATATCATCCCATAACTTATCTGGCCTTTGATCACTAGTGTTCACGGATTCAAACTATCCCTAAGATGATCTGGAAATTCAGATGGAAAATATTAAGATCATATCTTGATTTTTGTGGACTTCTTTTCATTTTCCTCCACCTCAATTTTAATTTGCACATGAGTAACTTATGGTCTGACCCACAGTCTGCCCCTGGCCAAGTTTTGACTGATAATGATCTTCTCCTACAATTCTTTTCACAGATATAGTCAATCTGATTCCTATGCAACCCATCAGGTAAGGTCCATGTGTAAACTCTGTAGTTAGAAATGTCTCCAAAATATTGAGGAGTAATGATGTCAGTTTGAGAACTAAGGTGTGTCTGATTCAGACCACAGTCTTTCTGATTTCACTCTATGCATCTGAGAACTGGACCATGAATAAGGATGACATAAAATTGATGCCTTTGAGCATCAGTGGTCTTAGAGAAGAGTGCTGAACATTCCATGAATGGCCAAAAGTACAAACAAGTATGTCTTGGAGAAGGTGCAGCCAGAGTGCTCTTTGGAGGCAAAAATGATGAGGCTTTGTCTCGTATACTTGGGGCTTATTGCTAGAAGGGGCTATTCGTCAGAGAGAAACATGATGCTGGGACGGGTGGAGGGTCAGTGAAGGAGAGGAAGACTTTCAATCAGGGGCATTGACATGGTGTGTGCTACAATGGGCTCTAGTGTGTCAGGAAGAATGAGGATGGCTCTGGATAGGACAGGGTTCAGATCAGTTATTCATAGGGTTGCTATGGGTTGTCCTCAACAGCACCTAACAACAACACCATTTGTTAACATTGTCCTCTTTTGGTCATACTTCTTTTTATCAGTTTCCTTTCCAAAATAGTTACTAAGATATCAGCTCTTGCCCTTTAGCTTCGTTGTAACATTCTTAGAATAACAAAAGTCCTAAAAGGAAGGAGGAACAGTTGTATAAACCCAATGGAAATCTGAAAAGAGTATGTATGTATTTATGTATGTATTTATCAGTCTATCTGTAAAAATGGAAAGAGCTAAGCTTTTTTAAAAAACAAAACAAAACAAAAAACCAAGATACCTGAATCATTTAGAGTCTTTAGGGCATGTGATGGCAGCACTGTGACTGGATGGTTTAGTCATTTGCATTTAAAGGAATAATACCTTTAAATTGTCTGGAACAACTTCAATCTAAATTTCCTCCTAGATTTTCTACAATGAACATGTATTGATATTCATTAATAAAATACAGGGGTTTTGAGAAGTTAATGATGTTTGTGTTAAAATGAAATTAAAAAACAAACAATATCTGGCTTCTACATCATCTAAATCCTCGTCATGATTGAAACAATCTCTGCCTCTTGTAATTGGCAGTGTTGACACAACTGTCACAGGTGGGAAATTTCCAGCAGAAAACTAATACTATGAGTGTGTTAGAGGTTTGTTTTTTACAGAGCTCTTGAGCCTTCCTCAGGTTACACCTTAGTATCTATTCTGATAGGATTGTGTGCATGCGTCCTTGAAAAACAAAAATAATTCTGAATTTCTCTCCTTTCTCTGGTTTGTCTAGTTAGGCCTCAGCTTCCATATCATCACATCACTGTCTAGATCTAAGAGCTCTGGTAGTGTGGTCCGCAGGGAGGTATGCTGATAACCTAAAGCCGTACCTCTTTGGCTGTTTGAATTCATTCGCAGCTCCATGGGAGAAAAATGGACAGTCCCCTCCTGGTCAGTTTACAGCCTCCCAAACCTCACTGGAGGGTCAGCTATGAGTTGATTCCAACTAAATAGCAATGAGTTTGAGTTGTGTTTGTGTATAAATAAATACACACATACATAGAGAGAGAGAGAGAGACCGAGGGTGCTTCAGTGATGTAGTCTGTATGGAGTCACACCGTTAGCCCAAAGGTTGTACTTCTCTGACGGATTGAATCTACCAGCAGCAACTCTGGAGAAGAATGTTCACTCCCGCCATGGGATTTCCAGCATTGGAAACCCAATAGTGGGTCAGCTATAAGACGCCCTGACTCAAAAGCTGTGACACATAGACCTAAGCATATTCATTTCTCTAATCTTTCTTGTTTTGTGTTCTGCTGGAGGGAGAATCTTTGGCCTGACTCTAATAAACCAAAAATTGTGTTAACTTTAACCTCTGGATTTTCACTCTCTTTACAGTAATTATTTCATGGAAATTGCATTATGAACAAAGGAACTATGGCCTATTTATTATGCAGCCATTAGAAGAATCTGTTCTGAAAAACAATGTATTTGAATTTTGGTAAATAAACTGGTATAATAAAAACAAAACCAAAAAAGTCCATGCTTTTTAGGCTTACTGTTAGAAACAGCACTCAAAATATAGTGTTAAATTAACAAATAGTGTACTAAGAAAATTGTGAGTTAATCCAAATTTGATTTAGATGAGTCTATGAAATAGAGATTTGGTAGAAAATCACTAAAATGTTGTAAATGGTTATTTCTTGATGGCTGATGGAATACTTACAGACACTTTTGTTAGTTCCTTTATAATTTCTTTGCAAAGTAAAACATTTTATTATTTTCATCATTTAAAAAATATACGCAAAACTTTACTCATTAAAAAGAAATAATAAGAAGCAGCAGGAACTGAGGGGGTGAGGGAGGAGGAATCCCTGTCACCTTTGGAAGTAATTCCAGGCTTTGTTTCTGTCAGCTTGAAGATTATTGAGCTCCGTATTCATTAGCTGGGTCAGGGGTGTCCTGTTGATGAAAAATGCCAGTCTGGTGACATGCAGCAGGTGTAAACCTCGGCCGTGTAAGCTGGGAACATTGTGAGGCTTGCCAGCATTTTGGCAGGGCTTTGCGTCTCTCGCAGCTGCTGTGTATCAAGCAGATGCTGCTCTAACACTTTCGTGCTTTGAGATGTGAGATCTGGCTCAGCTCGCTCTGAAACACCCCAGGCTTTGACTGACTACCAAAGACCTGACCAGAGGATTGTCATGAGAGCTGTCGAATGACATTCTGGGGCAGAAGTCATCAATTATTAAGTGTGCTTCCATAGGGAGTCAAAGTGAGCGTTATTCATCCAGGGTAAAAGGAATGGGGGGAGGTGCGGGGGGAATTAGAGCAGATCTGTTACTCAAGAAAAACATAGAACTAATGTAACAACCAAGAGAAGTTCAGAGAGTCCTTGGCTGTGAGTCAGGTGCTTGGTGTTATATAAGGATTTATCAATCACCATTTAAAAAGAATCTCGGAAAAACCGCTGTGAAATGAATGAGGGGAGCTTAAGCCAGGATGAGGCAGGTCTAGTAATGAGTTCACTCATCACATCCTTTGGCCAAGAAAAACATGCACCTACTCCAGAGACAGAATTTTTTTTCCATTAGAGGAGGTGGAGGAACACTTAAAATAAGTGTTGTTCAGGCTTTCAGATGAGCCATTTTCACTAGCAATTTTTTGCAATCTACTCATAAATAAATGAAAAGAGAAATTGTGGGGAAATTGAAGTACTCTGTATCAGGAATGTCATCTCTGTAAAAACAAGTTAGCCCCACGCTTCATCTTCTGCCTAAATACAGACTTCTCAGTCTCCTGTCGATGTACGAAGCCAACATTCTCTCCTTGCCTTCCAGAATGGAGGTTGGGTGTGATGGTGTCAATGTGCAGCTGCAGGTGGGACTGTTTATGTTTCTAGTCTGAAGATTTTCTAGAAGTGATTAGAAAAGCTTTAGTCCTGGGTTCATCTTCCCTGCCTTGGGAGACATAAAGAATATATGAACTTCTCCTTTTCAGGTTGACCTTAGCTTTCCTTTTTTTTCTCCCCCCCCCCCCCACCTCAGATCATCCAGCCCCTCTTAGAACTTGACCAAAATAGAAGCAAATTAAAGTTATATATTGGACACCTGACAGCCCTCTGCCATGAGCGAGACCCCCTAATCCTTCGTGGACTCACTCCACCAGCTTCCTATAACTTGGATGATGACCAGGCAGCTTGGGAGAATGAGCTGCAGAAGATGACCCAGGAACAGGTAAGTCTCTCACTTGAGTTTTCACAGAAGTTTGTTAAGGTTCAACTTCTCTCAGTTGAGGCAGTGGAAAATCCAATGGATAATTCTTCAACAGATAGTGAGAAATTGCTGTTTGATAGCATAGTGAGTTCCGTTTTGCATTAATGGAAAAGCGTTCCAAATCTCCAGCAGTGTGGACGAGAGCTGAGCAGTCTCCATCCATGAAGTTTACCAGCCCAGAAACCTGATGGAGGGTGACCATGAGCTGGAATCGGTGTCCACAGTCATGAGTATTTGGGGTTTGAGATGTGCCGTCTTAGCCTTTCTTTAGTATGATCTGCTTAAGTATCAGATGAAGCTGCTTTGAAAGGGAGAGGGTTAAGGCCAATTTGTTATGCAGAGGTGATGTCCACTAATAATTATGTAGGAAAAGTCAAGCTAAGGATGGTTATAATTTATTGATTAAGGGTTTATTGACAAGTCTAGTAATATGTATCTTCAGTTGCCTCCTGGGAACTGTAACTTACAGCATATGTTTAAGAATGGCTAAGTTTAGGCTAACCTGCCATACTGCATATTCTCTTTATTGTTGCTTACAGAAATTCAGAGATTTTCCTTGTTGGATTATGATTTCTGATTCAACAAAGAAGAGGCTAATCAGGAGACAAAAGTCATTGACATGTTGAAGAATAGAAAGCAGACCAGGAAAGTGAAGGAGTGGAAAATTGAATGAACACTAAAAAAAACCTAAAATAAAAACGGAGGGTGGTTTTACAAATACTGATTTTAAGAACCTTTTGTTCTTAAGGTGCCCTGGTGGTGCAGTAGCTTAAGCAATTAGTTATTAGCAGAGAGATCAGCAGTTGAAACTCAGGCAGTGCACCATAGCAAAGAGCAGTGGCCGTGTACTTCCCGAAAGGTTTACAGCCTTGGAAACCCAATGAAGCAGTTCTGTTTTTCTCGGCAGAGTCACAGCAGTGGGTTTGTGGGTTTTTTTTCAGTCTGTTCTAGTTTACAGATAGAGATTGGTGATAAACTAATCCCTTCAATTACTATCAGACCACTGAAAGATTAAAGAAATGCACAGGTGGTACAAATTGACTGAAAGATCTTCATATTTGACTTTCTAACAAAATATTTCCTATTTCTTAGACATTACTTAAGACTGGGTGGCCCATAGATTAAAAACTCAACTAATAACCAAAAGGTTAGCCATTCAAGCCATCAGCCACTCCACAGGAGAGAGATGAGTCAGTTCACACCCATAAATTTTGACAGCTTTTTTGTCCGTATTTCCTATTCAGAGATCTCTTTGTTACTGTAGAGGAATCCAGCTGATTTTTCCCCCCAGCTGATTTCTGTGTTGATCTTGTACCCTGATATTTTTGCTTAATTGTTCAGTTAGAGCCAGTTGTTTTCTTGTTGATCTTTGAGATTTTCTTTATATAGGAAAATCTGCAAAATTGAGCTCTGATGGCTTAGTGGTAAAGAATCGTGTTGCCAAATGAAAGGCAAATGGTGTTTTAATCTACTAACCACTCATCAGAAGGAAGATGGGTGATGTCCTCCTGTGTGGTTTACAATCTCTAAGAACCCCCTGGAGGTTTAGCCATGAATCATTTCCAACTGGACAGCACAACAACATCATCTGCAAGTATAGACAATTTTACTTTCTCTTTGCTCATTTGGATGGCTTTTTCCATTTTATTGTCCTACCATTCTGACTTGAATTTCCAGTACAGCATCAAATAGGAATGGTCATAAATTGTCCAGCTCCTGTTCACAAGGGAATCTTCAGTCTCTCTCCATCGAGAGTAATGTTAGCCTGTGCTTCTAATTATGTTGAGAAATTTCCTTCTATTCCTATTTTGTTGAACATTTTTAGCAGGAAAAGGTGTTGAATTTTGTGAAATACCTTGTCTGCATTGATTGATATAATTGTGATTCTTTTCCTTTGTTTTTTTTGTGTGTGTAATGGATTACACTGATAGATTTTTCTGTGTTGAACCATCCTTGCATTGCTGGTATGAATCCTCCTTTCTCATGATGAATTATTATATTGGATGGTACTAGCTAGGATTTTGTTGAAAATTTTTGCATCTATGTTGCCTGCGGCCCTCGGGCCAAATTTATTAATTTTCAAATGAATATTCCTTAAATGAAACAGCAATGGTTAAATGAAACCAGAATGGTTTCCCATTGTGGACAGTGTTTGGTGGAGCTCCCAGTTGTAAAACAGTTTTGGAAGCAGGAGTGGCATCCAGTTCCTAAACCACATACCTCTGGAAACTCTATGAACTTTGAGAAATGATGATAGTTATGGAAAGGAATTAGGTCTTTTGTTCATAGAATTGCTATGAGTTGCGTCCGACTTGACAGCAATCAACAACAACAAACCTAGGATTTTGTTGAAAATTTTTGCATCTATGCTAATGAAGTATATGTGTCTATACTTTTATTGTTGTCTAGCTTTGGTATCAATGTCATACTTGCATCATAGAATTAATTTGAAATTATTCCATCATTTCCTATAATCCAATTTAGTTTGAGTTTCAAGTCTTCTTAGAATGTTTGATAGAATTTACCAGTAAAACTATCTAGTCCAAGACTTTTTGTTTGTTGAGAGTGATTTTATGGCCTTTTCAGCATCCTTCAGATGGATTTTTACACTTTTCCCTAACACTTTAGTAAGAAAAATAGAAACAACTCAATTGGAAACAGGTAGACGGCATGAAAAATCCCTTCAAAAAAGACATTCAAATGACTAACAAACACAGGAATGCTCGTTACTATAAAGAATTATCATTAGCTAGTCTTCCTCTCCCCGCCCCCCGCCCCCCCATATCACCATCTTGTCAGAACCAGCTCATAGCTGACCCTTGCCTGGGATTCCAAGGATGTTAATCGAGAAAAGGAGAAAATTGCCCCTGTTTCCTAAGGAGCCTCAGGTGGATTCAAACCACCAGAGGCGGGAGGCCTTTGAGTTAACAGCTCAACTCCCTACAGGCTGTGCCACCAGAGCATTAGCTATTAAATGCTATAGAACAACAACAGTGAGATAACATTTCACCTCAACAACAGTGTTGTTGTTGTTGTTAAGTGCTATCAAGTTGAGTACAACTCATAGCAACCCTATTGTTGTTGTTGATCGCCATTGAGTCGAGCACAGTTCGTAGTGACCCTATGAACAAAAGGCCTGAAGCCTTTCTATAACTATCATCATTTAGCAACCCTATGAACCGTAAGTCTGAATCCTAAACTATCTTGTGCCATCCTCACAATCCAACACCCTCAAGCCCATTGCTGCATTACTGAGTCTGTCGATCTGATTGAGGGACTTCCTTTCTTTTGCTGAGCCTCTACCTTTCCAAGTGTGATGTCCCTTTCCAAGGGAATAGCCTCTTCTTGCAACATGCCCAAAGTATATGAGATGAAGCTCCATCATCTTTGCCTCCAAAGAGCACTTTGATTGCACCTTCTCCAAAACATACCTGTTTGTTCTTTTGGGAGTCCATGGGATGTTCAGTGTTCTTCATAGTAAGTGGCCGAAAAGACCATGGCCTGAATCAGGCACACCTTAGTCATCAAACTGACATCATTGCTCCTCATTAATTTAGGGAGGCCCCTGACTACGGACTTTCCCAGTGCAATAAATCTCCTGACTCCTGGGGCCAAATGTGTTGATTGTGGATTACAGGTATGATGAAGTTGTTAACAGTTTCAATCTTTTTCTCCATCTATAATGATGTTGTCTATCTGTCCAGTGGTGAAGATTTTCTTGATGTTGAGATGCAATCCATATTGAAGGCTGCATCCCTTGATCTTCTGCAGCAGACACTTCAAGTCCTCCTCACTTTCAGCAAGCAAGATTGTATCATCTACGTAAAGATTACTGATGCCTTCCTCCAATCTTGATGCCACATTCTTCCTCATAAATTTTAGCTTCTCAGTTTTTCAGTATACAGATTAAATAAGTATGGAGAAAAGATATAACCCTGACACGCGCCTTTCTTAATTTTAAACTGTATAGTGTTCCCTTTCTCTTTTCACACAGTAGCCTTGTGGTCTAGGTATAGATTTCTCAGGAGCACAATGAAGTATTCTGAGAAATGAGGTTTTTCTCAGTGTCAGCAACAGTAACAAAATTTAAAAAGTCAGTAAACAGTAAGTACTTTCAGAGGGTGTGGAGAGATTGGAAATTTCATGCACTTCTGTGGGAATGTAAAGTGGTGCAACCACTATAGAAAGCAGTCTGGTGCTTCCTTAGAAAGTTTGCAAAGAAATAGCACTTCATTCAGCAGTCTCACTACTGTGTGTGTATATATCCCAAAGAAATAAAAGCTGTGCCCAGAACAAATATATGTATACTCATATTCACTGAAGCATTATTTACAGTAACAAAGAGATGGTAACAACCCGTCTTATCAGTGTACGTTTGTAGAGAAAATATGTTACGTTCACACAGTGGACTACTTTGTAACACTAAAAAACAGGAAATAATTCATAAAACACTACACCACAAGGTGAGTACACCTAGAAGACATTATGCTAAGTGAAATAAGTCAGTCACAAAAAAAGATGCCTTTGAGATTTGGTGCTAGAGAAGAGTATTGACCATACTCTTGAGTGCAAGATTGCCATGAGAACAGATCTGTCTTGGAGAGGGTGAAACGAGGTTGCTCCTTGGAAGCAAGGATTTTGAAACTCCATCCCATATACTCTGGGAATGTTGCCAGGAGAGACCAGTCCTTGGAGAGAAAAGTCATGCTTTGAAAGGTGGAGAATCAGTGCAGGAGAGGAAGACCTTAGATGAGATGGATTGACACAGCAGCAATGGGGCAGCCTGGGCAGATATGCCAGAGATGGTGAAGTTGGCTCAGGATAGGGCAGGGTTCAGAGTTATTGTTCACACTTACGCACGTAGTTGGCTATACGTCATATTTATCTCGATGGTACATAACAAAAATATAAGATTTGTACACAGAATCATTTTTGTATAGTTGCAAGAATGAAAGGGAGGGCAAAGGGAGTGAATATGAGCAAATAAGAAATAAATATATAGTAAAAGGAGTGGAGGGAAAGGTGATATCCAGTAAGGAGATGGTCAGCTTCACAATGGTGTTGTTGTTGTTGTTGTTGTTGTTATGTGCCATCGAGTCACTTACGACTCATAGCGACCCTATGTACAACAGCCCTAAGCCCTCCTCTATCCTGTGCCAATTGCACTGCCTCTGACACACCTGTCCTGATTATAGCAGTCACTGAATCAATCCACCTCATAGACTGTCTTCCCCTCCTATGCCGTCCCTCCACTCTCCCAAGCATGATGTCCCTCTCCAAGGATCTGTCCCTCCTTACAACATGTCCAAAGTATGTCAGACAAAGCTCCAGAATCCTTGCATTCAAGGAGCAGCCTGGTTTAACCCTCTCCAGGATGAATCTGTTTGTTTTCTTGGCAGTCCATCGTATATTCAATACTCTTCTCCAGCACCACAGCTCAAAGGCATCAGTTCTCCTATCCTCCCTAGATATTATCCAACTCTCTGATGCATAACAAGTGATTGCAAACACCATTGCCTGTATCAGACGCACCTTAGTCTCCAGAGTGACCCCATTGCTCTTCAGTACCCTGGAGAGGTCCCTAACAGCAGACTTTCCCATCGCAATACGTTTTTTGATTTCCTGGCCGCTGGTGCCAGCAGTGTTGACCGTGGAGCCAAGCAAACTAAAGTTGTTAACAATCTTAATCTCTTCACCATTCATCCTGATGCTGCCAATTGGTCCAGTGGTGAGAATCTTTGTCTTCTTGACATTGAGCCTCAATCCATACTGAAGGCTACAGTCCTTGACCCTCTGCAGCAAGTGCATCAGGTCCTCCTCAGTTTCAGCAAGCAGGGTTGTGTCATCTGCATAACGTAGATTGTTAGTAGATCTTCCACCAATCCTGATGCCACACTTCTCTTCACAATAGCTTCACAATAGTGCTAAAAAAAGGGAAGACACACAAAGGTTCAGAGAGTTACATGGAAATCAGAGGTACAGGGAGGAAGTGGGGAAAGTGTGATACATTGTGAGTTAAAGCCCTTTTCAAATGCACATTATTCTTCTAAGTTCAGCCTCTGTTCTAAATTGGTATGTATTTTTCCAGATCCCATTTTGACCTTTTCAATACATACATACATACATACGTACATATGTGTGTATATATATGTATATGTAAACAATAAGCAGTATTGTTTAATATAATTTAAGCTTAAAATATATGGTGTCATACTGCTCAAGCTTTGTTTCTGTTTATTATTTATTGATCTAGTCTTTGAGTATTGGAAGAAGAGACATTGTTGAAATTTCTCAGATCTTCTACCATTTCTTTTTTTTTTTTTTATGGTCGTGGTACTAGGGATATTGTAGCTAATGTTAGATGGATCTTGGCTGAAAGCAGGGAGTACCAGAGGAATGTCTATATGTGCTTCATTGATTATGCAAAGGCGTTTTACTGTGTGGATCATAACAAACTGTGGCTGACTCTGAGAAGAATGGGAGTCCCAGAACACTTGATCATGCTAATGCGAAACCTATACTCGGACCAAGAGGCAGTCATCAGAACAGAGAAAGGAAATACTACATGGTTCAGAATTGGGAAGGGCATACACCAGGGATGTGTCCTGTCTCCATACCTTCTCAACCTGTATGCAGAACAGATCATCTGGGAGGCTGGGCTCTATGAGGAGAAATGTGGGGTCAAGATTGGTGGAAGATCTATCAACAGTCTGCATTATGCAGATGACACAACCCTGCTTGCTGAAACTGAGGAGGACCTGAAGCGCTTGCTGCAGTGGGTCAAGGACTGCAGCCTTCAATATGGATTGAGGCTCAATGTCAAGAAGACAAAGATTCTCACCACTGGACCAATTGGCAGCATCAGGATGGATGGTGAAGAGATTGAGATTGTTCACAGCTTTAGTCTGCTTGGCTCCACAATCAGCACTCTTGGCACCAGCAACCAGGAAATTAAAAGATGTATTGCACTGGGAAAGTCTGCTGTCAGGGACCTCTCTAAAGTATTGAAGAGCAATGGTGTCTCTCTGGAGACTCATGTGCATCTGATACAGGCGATGGTGTTTGCAATCACTTGTTATGCATCAGAGAGTTGAACAATGACTAGGGAGGATAGAAGGAGAATTGATGCCTTTGAGCTATGGTGCTGGAGAAGAGTATTGAGAATGCCATGGACTGCTAAGAAAACAAACAGATTCATCCTGGAGAAGGTTAAACTGGGCTGCTCCTTGGAGGCAAGGATTTTGAGGCTTCAGCTGACATACTTTGGTCATTTTGTAAGGAGAGACCATTCCCTTGGAGAAGGACATCATGCTTGGGAGGGTGGAGGGCAAGTGCAGGAGGGGAAGACCCTCTATGAGGTGGATTGATTCGGTGACTGGAGTAATCGGGATGGGTGTGTCGGAGACGGTGAGATTGGCACAGGACAGAGCAGAGTTTAGGGCTGTTTGTACATAGGGTCGCTATGAGTCGCAAGCAACTCGATGGCACATAACAACAACAACAACAAAAAGAGTGCTAAAAAGCTTTTTTTTTTAAGAAATAGATTGACATAATAACAAAATAAAATACTAGTATGCAAAGGGGCTTGACTTAGCATTTTTTAAAAAGGTTTCCGTTAAGTTCAATTTCTTCTCTATTTTAGGAGACTTGTATGTGACTAGTCTCTGTTACCTTTCAGAATTATAGGTTATTATTTAAAATAGAGGTCCATTCTCAGTAGCTTTCTCATGTCCAACTTCTTGTACGTGAACTGCCTTGTTTCTCTGCCTTGTCAAGTCTTAGGCACTAGAGTTGTTTAGTGTCTCTAGAAATCCAGAGTCGACACTAGCACAGAATTAACATTTATTTAGAGAATTCGGTCATCCATTTTTAGGTCAAGTGGTGTAGGACTACATGAAAATGTGGTCAAAACTTTCAGCTGAAACTTTTCAGACCAGAGGCTTTTCTCTTCAGTACAAATGCAAGCAGTTCTGGGTTTTACAATTTCCAACTTAGTTATTACTTTTATGGAGCTCGAGGTGTCTGTGGCCCCTTTTTTCTGGGGGAGGGGAAATGATGGGTTTAACATATACATTGTGTATGCTCTTAAAAAACTCTAAGAAACATATGCTACACATCAATTCTTTAATTTTAGAAAGATGCTATAGGATGGGATATCCACAGGTGCAGATTTCATAAAGACCACACTCCGATATGTAATGTTTCTCATATTTGCAAGTTATTTTATTCAACTTTACAGTGAAGTGAGGAAACTTTTATAAGTCTCCTATGGCTGTCTTATCCATATACTGCTGTGCTGTGTAACACAATTTCCCTGCAACAATAAACTTCAACTTTTCAACTTGTCACCAGTGTATTGGCTCATATAGTTAGAAAGTGAATATGGTAACCAGTTTGGAACACAATGTTGTTCTTGGGTCAGAGTATCTTAGCTTGAAGAAATTTTGTGTGTGACATTTTACACATACTAGCGAGACTCACCATAGCCTATATAGATTTGGTCTGGGCTATCTACATTCAATTGCACAGACTTTACTTGGTTTGGTTTGCTTTGTAGGTAAATAGATATATGTAATACCAGAAATAGAAGCTGAGTTTAGAAGAGGTCATGGCACTAGAGACATTATTGCCAATGTCAGATGGATATTGGTAGGAAGCAAAGAATACCAGAGGAATGTCTATCTGTGTTTCATTGACTATGCAAAGGTATTTGACTGTGTGGATCACAACAAATTGTGTCTAACCTTGAGGAAAATGGGAATTCCAGAACATTTGGCCGTGCTTATGTGAAGCCTGTACTTGGACCAGGAAGCATTCCTCAGAACCGAGCAGGGAAACACTGCATGGGTCAAAATTAGAAAAGTAGTGCATAAGGGAGACATCCTGTCTCCATACCTTTTCAATATGCATGTAGATCAGATCATTCAGGAAGCAGGCCTTTATGAGGAGGACTGTGACATTAGGATTAGAAGTAGACTCATCAACAACCTACATTATGCGAATGACACAGCCTTGCTTGCTGAAACTGAAGACCTGAAGCACTTACTGCAGAAGGTCAAGGACTGTACTCTTCAATATGGATTGAGGATATCAACATCAAGAAAACAGCAAGTCTCACCACTGGGACAGTTGGCAGCACCATGCTAGAGGGAGAAGAGATTGAGGTTGTTAACAATTACAGCTTGCTCGGCTCCACAATCAACACTGTTAACATCAGTCAAGAAATCAAAAGATGGATTGTATTGGGAAAATCTGTTGCCAGGGACCTCTCCAGAGTGCTGAAGAGCAACGATGTCAGTCTAGAGACTAAGGTGTATCTAATCCTGGCCATACTCTTCACAGTTACTTGCTATGCATCAGAGAGCTGGACAGTGACTAAGAATGACAGATGAAGAATCGATGCCTTCAAGTTGTGGAGAAGCTGGAAAAGAGTCTTGAACATACCATGGACTGCCAAGAAAACAGGTCTGTCTTGGAGAGGGTGAAAGTCTCTTCTTGGAGGCTAGGATTTTTAAGCTCCATCTCACATACTTTGGGCACATGGCCAGGAGAGACCCATCCTTGGAGAAGGACATCATATACGGAGGGGTGGAGGGACAGTGTAGGAGAGGAAGACCCCACATGAGATAGATTGATACAGTGACTGGAACAATGGAAGTTGGTGTGTCAGAATTAGTGAGACTGGCTCAGGACAGGGCAGGGTTTAGAGCTGTTGTACATAGGGTTGCTATGGGTCACAGGGAACTCAACGGAACAACAACAAATTGTATTTTGTAGATTGAAGGACTTGGGTCTCATTCTTTGCTTTTTCACCTCGAGAATATTTAGGGGATTTTTTAAATCTAATACTTAAGGATGATTTGGGCAGAATATTAAATGATCCAGGAATCATTAAAAGAAGATGGAAGGAATATACTGAGTCATTGTACCATACCAAAAGGAATTGGTGGACACAGAAGAATTTCATGAAACAAGATATGAGCAAGCGCCTGTGGTGATGAAGGAAGAAGTTCAAGCTGCTCTGAAAGACTTGGCAAAAAACAAGACTCCAGGAATTGACAGCATACTGATTGACATATTTCAACAAATAGATGCCCTGGATGTGCTCAGTAAGTTGTGCCAAGAAGTCTGGAGGACAATCACTTGGCCAACTGACAGGAAGAGATCTCTATTTGTTCCCATCCCCAAGAAAGGTGACAGAGTGTGGAAATTATCAAACAGTATCATTAATTTCACATGCAAACAAGATTCTGCTGATGATTATTCAAAAACGACTGGAACAGTACATCAGCAGAGAACTGCCAGAAGTGCAGGCTGGGTTTAGAGGATGCTATGACACTAGGGGTATTATGGCTAATGTCAGATAGATCTTAGCTGAAAGCACAGAGTACCAGAGGAAAGTCTGTGTTTCATTGACTATACAAAGGCATTTGACTGTGTGGATCACAGCAAACTGTGGCTGACTCTGAGAAGAATAGGAATCCCAGAATACTTGGTTATGCTTATGTGAAACCTATGCTTGGACCAGGAGGCTGTGGTCAGAACAGAGCAAGGAAACAGTGCATGGTTCAAAATTTAGAAGGGTGTACCTGAGGGATGTGTCTTGTCTCCATGCCTTTTCAACGTGAATGTAGAGCAGATTATCTGGGAGGCTGGGCTCTATGAGGAGAAGTGTGGCATCAGGATTGGTCACCAATCTGCATTATGCAGATGACCCAACCCTGCTTTCTGAAACTGAGGAGGACCTGAAGCGCTTGCTGCAGGTCAAGGACTGCAGCCTTCAGTTGAAGCTCAACATCAAGAAAACAAATATTCTTATCACTGGGCCAATTGGCAGCATTATGATGCATGGTGAAAAGATTGAGACTGTTAACAGCTTTATTTTGCTTGGCTCCACAATCAGCACTCTTGGCACCAGCATTCAGGAAATGAAAAGATTAATTACATTGGGAAATGTAATGCTGTCAAGAGACCTCTCCAAAGTACTGAAAAGCAATGATATCAGTCTGGAGACTAAGGTGCACCTGATACAGGCCCTGGTGTTTGCAATTACTTGCTATGCATCAGAAAGCTGGAAAATGACTAGGGATGAGAGAATTGATGCTTCTCAGCTGTGGTGTTGGGTCAGAGTATTGAATATACTGTGGACTGCTAGGAGAACAAACAAGTTCATCCTGGAGAGGGTGAAGCCAGGCTGTTACTTGGAGGCAAGGATTCTGAAGCTTTGTCTGACATACTTTGGACATGTTTCAAGGCAGGATCAGTCCTTGGAGAAAGATGTCATGCTTCGGAGGGTGGAGGGACAGTGCAGGAGAGGAAGACCCTCAATGACATGGATTGATTCAGTCACTGGGTTAAAGGGTTTGAGTGTGTCTGAGACAATAAGATTGGCAAGGGATAGAGTAGGAGGCAACTCAACTGCATATAACAATAACAAGTATTAATTATATTCACAGTGGTATTACGTATATACACAGTATTATGTAACAATAACAACTATTTCAATAACTTTTTCATCAACCAAAAATTCTAAACTTATTAATCAGTAACTCTCTCATTCTACCTTTCCCTTATCTATAACAACCTCTAATCTATTTTCTTATGCCTATGAGTTGTGTATTCTAGATATTTCCTGTGATGTGTGTGCGTTGTATACCATGGAGTTGGAACCAACACATACCTGACCCTCTGGCATGTTTTCAGAGGTGGTTAATTGCACAGGAGAAGACTGCCCATCCTTCCGTGGAAGAGCTGGTGGGCTCGAACTGCATGCCTTTGGTATTGCAGCACAGCTCCTTGCCACTAGATCACCAGGAAGACTAGGAAGATTTCCTATAAGGAGAGTTGTATAGTACTTGTCCTTTTTTATTTCCTTTTGGTTTTTATAGTATTTGCCTTTTGGGGCCTACTTTAATTACTGTAATGTTTTTAGAGTTCATTCATGTTTTAGCATGTAGCAAAATCACACCCCTTTTTAGGACTGAATAATAATCTTTTGTACATATATATCTGCATATGTTGGTGTGGTGTTGTTTTTTTAA
>NW_006399846.1:9568500-9602004 GCF_000299155.1 Elephantulus edwardii | reverse complement strand
TAGTGACCTTCTTTGTCCTTTGTGATGGTTTTTGCATTGAAATTTATTTTATCAGAGATTAGTATCACTACTCCTGCTTTTTTTTTGTTGCCATTTGCTTGGTATATTTTGTCCCATCCTTTAATTTTTAGTCTTTCTTTATCTGCATTTTTCAGATGTGTCTCTTGTAGGCAACATATTGATGGATTTTTTTATCTAATCTGCTACTCTTTTTCTCTTCAGTGGTGTATTTACACCATTCACATTCAGTGTAATTATTGAGAGGTAGGGTTTTATTGCTGTCATTTTGTTCAATTCGTTTTGTTATTGTTGCTAGTTACTTTGGTCCATCCTGTTTTCTGTGTCATCTCTGTATGAAGAATGTCTCTCAGTGTTTCTTGTAAGGCTAGTCTTGTTTTTACAGACTCCTTTAGGTTCTGTATTTCTGGGAAGATTTTGTTCTCTCCTTCATACTTGATGGACAGTTTTGCTGGATACAGTGTTCTTGGTTGAAAGTCGTGTTCTTTGAGTGTTCCATATATGCCATTCCATTGTCTTCTTGCTCGCATGATTTCTGCTGAGATATCAGCAGTTAATCTTATCTGTTCTCCCTTTTAGGTTACTCTTTGTTTCTCTCTCATTGCTTTTCGTATTCTCTCCTTATATTTGGTTCTAGCAAATTTGACAATGATATGCCTTGGTGTTTTTCTTTTAGGGTCTATTCTATATGGCATTCACTCAGCTTCTTGAGTATATATTCTGTCATTCTTCATTTTACCTGGAAAGTTTTTCTCTAGTAATTCTTCCACAACTTTTTCAGTGCATTTATTTGCTTCTTCCCAATCTGGGATTCCAATAATGCGAATGTTATTTCTTTTAATGGTATCCCACATTATTCTTAAGTTTTCTTCTGTTTCCTTCTTTTTTGCTTATGCTTTTTTCTCGGTTAGATCTGTGGTCACAATTCTATCTTCTATTTCACTAATTCTCTTTTCTATCTCTTCATCTCTATTCATATGTCCCTCCATGTTGACAGCATCAGAAACCTTAGATTTCATATTTTGGATTATGATTTCTTGTTTTTCCCATGCCTCTAATGCCTCATTTGTTTTCTCTGCGTTGTTTTGGATTGTTTTTTTAAGCTCTTCCTGATTTTTTACTGTAGTGTCCTGTAATTCTTCAAGTCTGTTTTTCATCCATTGAAAACATTCAATCATCTTTTTTTAAAAATTCTGCATCAGAAAGTTCCATCAGACTTTCTGGCTTCGTGAAATTCATTGCTACTGTGTCATTTTGGGGAGGAGATACCTTGTTTTGGGCTTGCGTGGTGAGTGAGGTACCCTGCTTCTTTCGAGACATTGAAGTGGAAGAGTTTTTGAAAACTAAGGTGATAGTTGGCTCTTGGTTTGACATCACTACTTCTCTATCGAGATGTCCAGTACCTCCCTGTTGCTTGAGTTGGTGGGACCAATGTGGTAAGGCCAAACAGCAGTTTGTAGTCTAAAGAAACTAAATCTTCAATGTTGGACAACTTTTCAGGTGAGGTTAATAAATGCTTTATGTGTTTTTGTTCTTTTGTGTGGTGTGGTGTGGTGTGTTCCGTTTTGTTTTGTTTTTTAAGTCCCAAAATTCAAACCTGGTGGGGCGGCAGACTTCTGGGGCGGGGGAACCAGTGGGATACCTGAGGACAGGACACAGGTCAAAGATCCAGAGCTGTGTCCCAGTTCAAATACACTCCCTCTCTCCACTGCACATCCATTGATGAACGTTTGAGTTGGTTTTTCCTTTTGGCAACTATGAACGATGCTGTATGCAAGTATTTCTTTGAAACCAGGCTTTCCTTTCTTTTGTGTGCTTATTAGAAGTCGAATTGATGGTTGTTCTATAGTTAATTGTTTTTATTTTAAGGTGAGTTTTTCCCAGTCCTATACATTGTATTTCACACATTGTTCATTCACATTGCATTTCATATGATCATTCCCATACAAGGTGTTTTATAAAATGAATCACCATTAATCTATGCCCACTATTACCCTCTTTTTCAGATCCCACTGGATCTTTCCTAATTTTTTTACCCCCTCCTTCCATCATCAAACTCTGAAACCCTGTGGCTTCTTTCCCCCAAATGTCCTGGCCCTCTCCTTTTTTAATAACTGCCAAACTCCTTTTTATGGTGATTGTATTATTTTACATTCAAACTAGCAAACAGGAAAATTTGTTCATATCCTCACCAACACATAATATTTTCCATGTTGTTTTATAATAACCATCCTAGTAGGGCTTTATGGTGGCATAGTCCATAGAGAGTTGCACTGCTAACTTAAAGGGAGCCAGTTCAAATCTGCCAGTGGCTTTTTAGGAGAAAGATGGGTGATCTTTTCAATTTACAGCCTCTGAAAACCTGCTGGAGGGTCAGTTATGAGTTGCTTCCAGCTTAATGGCAATAAATGAGTGAGCTTGAATGAGTTATTCTGGAGAGAAACAAAGTAATATCTCATTGTGGTTTTGATTTGCATTTCCTAAATATTGAGCATATTTTCATAAGATTACTGGCTATCTTAGTATCTCCTTTGAAGAAATGCTTATTCAAATAATCTGACCATTTTTAAACTGAGCTTTTTATATTTTTGTTGTTGAAGTGAATGCATTCTTTAAATATCCTGAACATTAAAGCCTTATCAGATATATGATTTATTAATACTTTCTCCTGTTCTATAGATTGTCTTAATTCCTTTTTATAATAAATCCCTTAAGGCCCAGAAGAGGGGTTGTTTTGTATTGATTTTGTTCTAATTAATTTTTTTCTACTTTTGATGAAAATATACCAGCAAAAATCTGTTCCCGTTACATACTTTCTAGACATAGTAATCAATGACTTTGGTTATATGTCAATATTCTTGTTATTTCTTTCCCAGTTGTTTCACTACCATTAACTTAATCTACCCTCTGACCTTCTTATCTGTAATTTAAAATTGCTCTTGTCCATTTGGTCTTATATTGATAATTTTTTTTAAAGAATTAAATATTCATGAGGTGGCAAGCACTCATTTTTTTTTAGCTGAACTGTTAGTCCCAAAGTGATTTCAAGGGATAGCTTCTCTTCAGGTTGTTTCACTACCATTAATGTCAGGTCTGAGCTCGTGGTCATGATCTCTGGGACTCCTTCAGCCTCAGTAGGTCTTCCATCTTCTAGTTACTAATCACTTCAAAGACCTATGGAGCTTTTACAAAATAAGCACCAAAAAAAAAGTTCGACATCTTGAGTCATCAAGAAAATGCAAATTAAAACTACGGTGAGAGAGTACTACAATCCTTCTAAAATTTAAAATATTAACAGCATAAAATATTGACAAATATATGGAAAAAGTAGTGCCAAAGAGATTGCTGGCGAGACTATAAAATAGCATAACACTTTGGAAATTACAAGACAGTTTTTTATTCTTTCTGTGACTTAGCAATTCCATTCTTAATAGCCCAAGAAATAGAAAAAGATATACCCATAAAAACGCTTGGACAAGATTGTTCATAGTAGTTGTATCCATGATATCCCTCACTGGAAACAAGTCAACTCATTAGCAAAAGAATAGACTGTTTAGAAATTATTACATATCAGAGATAGAATACAACTCATTAAGAAAAAAATAAACTACTATTATAAGGAGCTTAGGAATGAATCTCAGAAATGTTAAGCCTAAGAAGTCAGCTACAATAAAATATATAATTTATTATTTCATTTATAGAACAACAGAATAAATTAAAACAGTGGTTGCATACAGAGTATAAACTGACTGGAAGGGAAGTGCCAGCGACCTTGCTGGAATTACAGAGAAGTTCTAGGTTTTTTGATTGAGAAAACATTGATCCAAATTAATCAAATTATACATTTTTTAATCTGTGTATTTTGTGTGCAAATGTTTAATATGAAACAAAAATCATAACGCACTTCCTAACTTGTGTTGAACTGGCTGAAGATTTTCATGTATTAGACAATTTCTGCCAAAAAGCTAGAAATGAAATTTCTCCTTAGCATACAGGCAAGTCCTTGGATTATTAATGAGGTGCATTTCTAAATCTGTCTTTACATCAACTTGTTATATAAACCATAATGAGTTGGACAATTCATGCCTAATGCCTGTGAAATGATTGGCTTAGTGGATAGTATACCTTCCTGTGCATAAAATAAGCACTTTCAAGTACTCTAAAACATCCTTCATACAGCGATATTTTGATGGACATCGAAATGTAGCACCCAGTAT
This sequence comes from Elephantulus edwardii, assembly GCF_000299155.1. Taxonomy (NCBI): domain Eukaryota; kingdom Metazoa; phylum Chordata; class Mammalia; order Macroscelidea; family Macroscelididae; genus Elephantulus; species Elephantulus edwardii. The sequence goes on along the minus strand of NW_006399846.1, from coordinate 9,597,769 downwards.
GTTATTACAAACCATTGTGTGTACCTTGAGTTTTTAATACAAGTTTTACAGGGGTTAGTTCGTACCTGCAGGTCATTATGTAAGTAACCTGGAAACTGCCCCTCTAGCCTTTCCCCCTCATATTGATGCCAACCTTGCTTCAAGGACTGATCGCAGCTAGAATGAGCTTGTAGTGGCCAGCACGCTCTGTGGTTCATTGGGCTTTCAGTTCCAGGTCTCCTTTCCCAGCACTCAATCCCATTTTCATTTTCAGAAAGTGTTGTTCAAGAACTTGGCTCAAATCTGGTCCACTGCTTGGATTCCTTCTTCCATTTGTTTTCACCATTTTGATCAATTGCACTTTGGCTTGCACCCTGTTCTTTTCAAGGTGGTGGATTAAGGGTCGTTAATACTGGGTCAGCACAGAACCTCAAAGTTGCCTCCCTCGCTCAGGGAATGCATCAATCACAAGTCACGGAGATGACATTTCATTCTTCTCTTTTGACTACATTTTGCATAGATTGTTTGTACCCCACAAGTGAGCCAAGTGAACATTTGAGCTGTTGCGGGATAGAGGATGTGGGGTAGCAGGGAGAGAAAATTTAAAAAAAAAAAGAATGGCTCTTTGTGGGGCAACAAACTTTGTTCTGGTTCCCAGCCTGAATGTTTCTGATCTGGTTTTCTTCTTTTTGTGATGTTTGAACTTGTTTCCTTAACTCAGATGCTGGACTTTTGTCCAAAAAGTTAAGAGCAGCGGGGTGTGAGAGGCTGAGGGAGGCAAGACCAGCAATCCAGAAACAAAACAAAACAAAACTGCAGAGCCAGGAAGATAAATGTGTGTCTGTATCTAGACTGGGCTGGGGGAGGGGTGTGTGTGTGTGTGTGTGTGTGTGTGTGTGTGTGTGTGTGTTGAGAAACTGACAAGGGAAAAAGCACCATCGTGTAGCCTTGCTTTCTTTTCTGCTCTCACAGTTTCTGGAACTTCTCCATTAACCTTTTTATGCAAATAACAAGGTATCTTGCCAATTGGATGTTGAAATCTCTGGTAAAGAAAGTTTGCTTTTTAAAAAAAGGAGCAGTAAGGATATAGAGAAGAGCTGAGCAGATACACTACAGAGAGCTCTAGGGCCTGGCAGGGTGAGAGGTTAGAATCTAGGACACAAAACTGCTGCCTGCCTTCTGATAAAGTTCCCTAAAACTCAGTTGAGAAAGAAAGTGGAAATGGCATTTGAGTACTCAGAAGATAAGGAACTCTTTTACATAGTTAAAATTGCACAGACACAGTGCATTATTTACAGTTCACTCCCAATGTGAGAATAGCCCTATGGTATTTTGGTGTATACATGATAGAAACACTTAGATAAAGGCAAAAAGCTATAGGCTTTGTGCTAAATGTGCAATAATCTTATTTGTAGAGAGGGAAAGAAGAGGAAGAAGCAAAGAGAAGAACCAGACAAAAATAGGAAGATGATAAGATTCTCATCTAAAATATGAAGAGATCTATGTAGTCCAAATTTTTTTGATGCAAAACCATTTCCTTCTATAACTTACCTTAAGGAATGGAGAATTCTGTGAGTACTGACTTGTCTGCCACTCCCCCTTCACTTCTAAATAGTGTAGCTCCTGCTCCTCTTTTCTAGTGCCTACTCCCAATTCACTGGACTAAATAAAATTAAACATGAAACTCCTACTCTAAATTCACATCTCCGGCCTCCAGCTGTGCAGCAAAGAATGCAAGAGCCCTTTTAAATCTAGCTTTTGCCTTGCACTAGACTTGTACAGTTAGAAAGTGTGAATGGGGAATAATTCTTTTAAATGATCAAGCTCTATATTCATAGAGATCTTTATACATATATCTTTTTCTGCTCCAGTTGGGTTTTCCACTTTGTGTATAAAGTATCCCTATGGGATAAGGATAATAGTCCCAATGCCTTGGAGCTCCTGCCGGAGCAATTGTTTAACACCCCGGCAGCCCACAGACAACAGTCCTGTGGGTATTGGGGATAACTGGAAAGAACCACATGTAGGAGTAGCTGTGGCCATTGTTTATTTGGATTGGCTCCTTGAGTGGTGTGCAGGGGGACAGGGCCATGATTCCTCGATCTCCACTCTCCCAGTGTAGAGCTCACTTTCTCACTTGGCTGCTTCTGCGAGTTGAACCCACCTCCCTCACCAGCACCTTCCCTGGAAAGAGAAATAGAAAAGATCTGGGGATCCTTCTCAGGAACAAGCAAGGTGAAAATTCCTTAGCAGTGTTTGATGTGAGCCCTCCGTCCAGTACTTGTCCCTTCTCTCCATGTGGAAATAGAGCAGTGTGGGGCCATTTGAGCCCTGGAATGTCATGGCTTTGCCCGCACTTTCTAGGGAAGCTGTGTTCAGTGTGGTGAGCTTAGGCATTCATTTAGAAGACTGGACTCGAAATGTCCCTGGAGTGTCTCATTCTTACCCTTCTTCACCTAAGTAAACACTGCCTGCAAAATTCTCTGAGCTTTAGGGGGCTGTGGGAATATTTTTCTTCCAACTCCAACCTTTCCCAAGAGCTTTCCAATCACATCACGTGCTTTCTTCCCTTCAGCAATCCAGAATTAGTAACATACAACTCAAGCCCCCACCCCACCCCCACCCTTCTCCTTTACCAACCACATCAGACACAATTTTTTAATATTGTTGTATTGTGTGTGCTCCCCCACAACTGCACAGCCCACCATGAGATAATCGTGTGCACCTCAGAAATCACCCAGAGAAGCCCGATGACCCCAAAATTTTGGTGAGCTACGGAACACCTTTGACTCCCCTTCTGAGTTCTTGTCCAAGGGTTAGTTCCACACTAAAGGGTGATCATATCATCTTCACAATGGGTCAGGAGCCCAGCGAATGTATCAGGTTGACACTAACAAAAGAAAAGGAAAAGCAAGATCCAGAGCTCTCTCTGAGGGACTTTCCAGTGTCTCCATGTCACAGGGACCCAAGAATCAGATACCGGTGCTGGAAGCAGCAGAGCACAGCCCTGGACCTGGAGGGTGTACTGAGCACGCGCTGATGCGGCTGCATGTGCTGCGGGTCTCTCTTCTCAGCTCAGCCAGGGAGACGGAGCCTTGTGCTGCTTTAGCAGTTACATCTCAGTTGCAACAAAGCCTTGTTCTTACCACCCTGACAGTTTTAGCATTAGATTTCATACTAGTTGTTTAGGGTATTTTTTTTTCCTTTTCTTTCTTTTTTTTTTTTTAACATCTGCTCTCTTTTGACACTTTTCAATTCTGAGAGCCAAACCAAATACACTGGGCTGGCTAGCTAACCTGGCTGGGTCTGCGATTCCCAGAACCCTGCTGCTGTTCTGATGGATCCCTTTGGCAAAGAGAGGAATTTTTCTCCATTTTGATAATGAAGAGCACTTAGTTTGAATGTCTCTATTCACTTCAGTTAACAGATTTGAAAGAGATAGCATGAGATATTACCAAATCAGCTTAGACAACCGTATTAAAATTCTACCCAGCTGGGAAAGCGGGTTCTTTGTGTATTAACACACCACATTTTCTCAGGCCTCAAGTACTTCATCAGCAAATCTTTGGACTTGTAAAGCCTCCTAGAGACCATCCCATCCATCTCTCTGCCTATGAACTGTGCTTCATGTAAGCATTCCACCCAGCCGGGTAACTGGCTAGTTCTTTGAGTGGATGATACATCACAGTTCCTTTGGTGTTCCAGGAACATTTTTATACAAGAATTTGTCCTCCATTCTCCTGGCTCTTGAAATGTAATGTGTAAGGAGCCAGTCCAATAAATGCATATCTCACACTTGTGAGTTTATATCCATGTTTTCTTTTTTCTTGCCCTACTTTTTTTCTATCCATCCACCTTCCCCCTCCTTGTTTGCTTTTTATAACTTGATTATTTTTTTCTCGACTAGGTTAAAAATAGGTATTTCACAAACTATCTTTGTGGAAACTACAGCATCAGACAAAGGCTCTGTAGGGCTTTTTTTATGCTGCCTTTTATTTTTACTGGTTTGCATATACATGTACGATTTGTTCATGTACATTTTGTTTTGTACATGTACTTTGTGTTTTATATAATCTTTCATATACATATTTTATATAATTACCATTGTTATATGCCTGTTATCCCATTTTTTGCCTTTTTTTGTTGTGATTTGAGTGCGTGTTCACAAAGCAAATTAATTTTTCATCCAGTCATTCCTAAACATTTTGTTCTATAACAATAATTTCAGTACCCACCATATAATACATCTTTTCCTTCCTGTAATGCTGATTTCTGTTAATCCTTCTATACCTGTCTGCCTTATATTTATTGACAGTGTACTGATCTGATCACCCCTTACTGTATATTGCCTTTGCCTTTCCTCCACACTGTTCAAAAAGATGTAACACCTTTATTGTTCAGTCTTTCTGGAAAGAAGATAACCTGGGAAATTGCTGTGCAAAATATCACATAGAAAACCAACAAACAAGAAGTGAAGTGTTAGCTAGCAAGATAAGATTTCAGAGAACGCTTTCCTGTTGAGAAACAGAAATCTTTTTCTCTGCAGAGCTTTTGTGCATCTGAAGAGAGAGCTTGATCCCCCTAACTACTGTTGACCTAAAGAATAATACAAAGTTTCTTATTGTACTGTTCTGTTTGGAATTCTGAGCATCACTAAAAGTAATACCGAATTAACCACAAAAATAAGGAGGCCACAAATACACCAGAAATTCATTGTTGAACCGCTTCATCATTTTTACAGCATACTCTTCCTCCTGACCCCAAACCTCCTTTCAATGTTTTTGGGCTGGTAGGTCCTCAAGAAGTGCCTGCACCTGTGCTCAGTATCAGGCAGGATTGAGGCAGCTGGCTCAAGTCAGGAGGCTGTCCCAAGCAAAAGGAGAGGGAGAGTCTCCAAGATCCCGCAGGCTTCTTGAATCTGGACTCTGGGGCGTAGGCCGCCCCCTCGGGGGAACTAAGGTGGTGATTTGGGCCAACCCTTACTCCAGCAAGTCTTTAATCAAAGCATTCATTGCCTTCCATCCTATATCCCAGGTATCCTATATTGCTTCAAATTCACAACCTGAGGAACTTCTAATGGTTCACATTTAACATAATCAAATACTTGCCTCAGGTCAGACTTACAGGCCCTCAGTTTTTCAACATCTAGTAGAGAGAGTATTCCCCAATTAGACATAATATTTTGATCAACAAGTTGAGCTTTAGGGAGCTCTGGTGGCCTACTGGTAAGAAGTTGCACTACCATCCCGAAGGTACAGGGTTCAAATCCACTCTAAGGGAAAAGAATGGGCAGTCTCCTCCTGTGTGATTAAATGCCTTCAAAAACCTGCTGAAGGGTCAGCTCTAGGTTAGTTCCGATTTCACAACACAAAACAACAGCCAAACTTTAGTAGGGTGGATTCTTGGACTATCAAGTCCTTACCTTTAAAAAAGTTACTTATTTAATCTAGTTTTCTAAGTGTCCCTCCTTCCACTTCCTAGTCCGCATGCCTCTGGGAACTCTATGAACTTTGAGAAACCACAGTAGTTATAGTAAGGCTTCAGATCTTTTGTTCATAAGGTTACTATGAGTCAAGCTCAATTCGACAGCAATCAACAACAACAACAACATTTTCAACATTGGCTTGTTTGCACTTTATTTAACATTTTAAAATCTAATATATCTGCTCTTGTTTATTTGCCTGGAATGAGATTGAAGGTGAGAACAGTGTGGAAAACTAAGTCCTGAGCTTTGTGTTTATGCAGAATCACTAAAAATGTTAACTGTTTTTCCACTTTTAGAACTCTACTAGTACCCTACTGTAGAGTTTGCCATAACAAGGGAGCATAAAAACAACTTGATTTGGTTTTGTTTTGTATTGTATTTAACCTTTGAAAACTAATGGTGAAAATATATGACAGTGTAGCGGCCCTAAAACACATAGCAATGTAATGGAAACTACAAAACACTATCACAAGAAGCTAAAAGTGACCTTCATAAATAGAAAAGCATTCCATGATCATGGATTGGAAGACTTAACATTATGAAAATTTAAATACTACCCAGACCTGTCTGTAAATTTAATGTGCAATCTCAGTCCAGATTCTTGCAACATTCTTAACCAAAATCGAAAAAATATGTCACCAATTTGATATAGAAAGGAAAAAGAGACTCCAGATAGCCTAACCAATGTTGAAGAAGAAGAACCAAATAAGAATTTTCACTCCTCAGCCTCAGAAAATACTTTACAGCCACAGTGGTCAAAACAGCTTGATGCTGGCTCAGTGATAGATGCATAGGTCAGTGAAATGAAATGGAGAAATAAATTTATCTGTCTGTGGACAGCTAATCTTTGACAAGAAACCAAACTCCATTCATTGGGAAAGAAAGTAATGTCTTTAACAAATGGGTCTGGAAAAACTGGGCACATACTTGAAGAAAAATAAGAATTCTTACCTAATATGCAAAAACTAAAGTATGCAAAAACTAATTAAAAATTGATCAAAGACCAACATTATAAATTCCTGGGAGATAATATAGAAACATAACTACAAGTACCTAGCATTTTGTAGTTATACATTATCAAACACAACTACAAATACACCAGTTACAGAATTTGGTTAGGTACTTGAGATCCATAAAAATTAAATACTTATGCTTATTAAAAAATAGTAAGAGTGAAAACGAATTGGGGAATAATCTGTAAGAATGATCTATCTATAAAGATCTAAAATATGTAGAAAAACTCAACAACAAAAAGCCCAGTTTAAAAAGTGAGCAAAAGGCATGAACAAATACTTCAAGAAAATGTTTTCAGTCATTAATACATCAGAGAGACGTAAATCAAAACTACTATGAGATGCTGTCTTAACATTGCCTAAATGACACTGATGGGAGGGGGAACCCAGAAAACAATAAGGTTGTAGGGAAATTGGAACCCTGCTCTACTACTGATAAGATTAGAAATTGGTTCAACTACTGTGAAAAGCACATCTATGTTCCTTGCAACATCATTCACAGTAACAGAAAAGATTAAATGGCCTAACTACCCATTAACAGATGAAGAGATAAACACACTGTGGTATATGTATTCAGTGGACTATTATGTAATTGTAAAGAATGATGATGAGTTCTCAAAATACACTATAATGGTGTGTCTGAGGTTCTTATACTAAGTGAAACATGTCAATCACAAAAGGACAAATACTATATATTTTCACTATTATGAAAAGACAAGAATAAGTATACATATAATAAGCCACATTCTTTGGTGGTTACTAAGGTGGCCTAGTATTAAGGAATTATGCTGCCCACCCAAAGGCAGGTGGTTCAAATCCACCAGCTACTTTCTGGGAGAAAGATGGGCATTCTCCTCCCATGCAGTTAGCAGCCTCTGAAAACATACTGGAAGATCAGCTGTGAGTTGCTTCCAACTTGATGATACAAAATAACAGCAGGGCAATACCAGATGTGGGTGAAATTAGTACAGTTTAACCAGTGTAAAAGATGGCGCTAAGAAAAACCACAACATACACCATTTATAACAACTGAAAAATGTGTGTGGTTACACAGGGGAATACACAGGTATGCTTGGGGTGGGGGGGTATATATATATATGTAAGCATACAAGTATGAATGTATAGATATTTATATAGTCAACTGTGGGGGTGGTTTGGGGGGCTTTTTTGCAGTCAGATGTTTATATGTGCTGTGTATATATTTAGAGATAAAAATAAAGCACAGGAGGTACCCTTATATTTCCTAGATATTTGTTATTTAGGATTAGATTACTGAGTTTTGGTTTAAGATCATAGTCTTAGGGAAACTCAGTCAATTTCCTTAATACAGCTCAGAAATAGAATGTTCTACATGCTAGTTTGGTATAGAGCAGCACCCAGATTATTTAAGAAAGGCCAGATTTACCAGATCGTTGGAGATTAGAGGAATACCCAAGGCTGTCACCCTGGGATATACTTCAAACTTGGAACTGAAACCACACCTAGAATTCACTTATTAGCCAAATCTCATAAAATAAGCAGTTTGACTGAGTATTCTGATTCTCCAGTCATCTAAATGAGACAAAATAGTCAGCATTTGCCCGAGACCAAAATGAGAAGGTAAGGTGTGACAGGGACACTAACACGAATGGAAACAGAACAAGAATGGAAAAATTGAGAATGGTAACACATTGTGAAACAAGTAGCACCTCTCATTGAAAAATATGTATCAAAATTGTTAAGTGAGTTCCTGCCTTGCAATCTAAATTTCCCTGAAAATCACATCAAAATATGAAACACACACACACACTTTTGTCCTCATTAAGCCTCAGTCTTCCCATCTACAGAATATTGATAGTATCTCAGGTGGTTTCTATTAGCTTCAAATAGTGTGGATTATGTGTATATATATGTACACAGTGATATTGGTGTTGTATTGCTGTTGTGTATTATGGAATTGGAACCCACCCATAGCTGACCCTCCAGCAGATTTTCAGAGGTAGTTAATCGCACAGGAGGAGATTGGCTATCTTTCTCCTGAAGAGTTTCTGGTGGATTCAAACTGTGTGCCTTTGGGATTACAATACCACTTCTTACCACTAGGCCACCAGAGCTCCCTTCTTAGGTACACAATAAGCATTCAATAAATGGTCATTTGCAACTAGACCATACATAAAAACATTTAATGTTAAATGATATATATGACAAATAATCATTCAATAATTTTTAATGAGCACTGCATATGTCAGGCATAAAATATTATTTTAAAACAATATAAAGTAATTGAAGAATTTTCATGCTATAAGAGCTTATAACACTCTGATTCTCCACATTTTGATGCTTGAGAAGAGGAAACAAGTTACTTTATGTCACCAAGTGAATTCTGAGGAGTTCACTAATGCTGTTGAGTTTTCAGATCTGCCTGCAAAGGAACCACCCCCAAGATGCAGATTAACAAAGAAAACACACCAAACCCTAACCTCAAATACAATACAAAATGGAAAGGCCAAGGTCTGAGAAAAGGAAAGAATTCCTTCTGATTAGCAGATACTAATCTTTGCTCAGAAAAGATGAGATGAGAGGGCTTTGACTATAGCATTCAAAGAGTCCCCTCTTTTATCTCTCATAGTGAGAATTTGTGATTTTACTAAGGAATCCATCTTACACTGCTCTCAAGAAGAATAAGCATAAGAGAAAGAAGGTTTAACTGGCTGTTCTAAAATACTCTAAAATGAATGAGAATGGCAAAATTAGTGGCCTTTACAGAAGTTTCCTTCAAATTAATATGGTGCTAGAGTTTGGATGGCCAACCTCTCTGGCAGGCATCACAGTGACAAGTGTTATCTAACCTATTGCTTCAACAAACCAGAAGAAAAGTAATTGTGATGATTTAATAAAACTCATGAGCTAAAAACCAAATGTTACTCAGCAGAACTCTGTAGATTATATACATACAAAGAGCCATTGGTGAATGGAAATAAATTCTTATTTTTATGAAACCATTTTGTCCAGAATTCATGATGGAAAAGCAGCATCTTAATTTTGCTATAAACAGCTATAGCCTTTTTTCCCCCCAAAGGTCTGTGAGTGACATGAAAGGTTCGCATTCAACTGGTGACCAAGAGTTAGCCGTTCAAACCTATCCAGCCTTGCTGCCAAAGACACAGATTTGCATTCTGATTCCATGAAGGCTAAACCTCAGACCATTGGTGGGAGGCCATTTTGACTCACAATGACCCTACTAAACAGAATAGAACTGTTCCACAATGTTTCTGAGGCTGTAATCTTCACAGAATACAGACCTCCAGCTTTGTCTTGGAGAGCACCTGCTGGGGTTGGAACTGTGGTCCTTCCATTATCAGCAGAGCACTTCTCTCTTGAAAGATTATAACAACAACCACAAAAGAAAAGGAAAAAAAACAAAACACAATGGAGCAGTTCTGTTGTTAAAGTGGGGTTTCCATAAGTCATGACAGCAGGAGTAGAGCAACCCAAATTCAGATAATCCCTGGCAGAGGAGTTTACTATAAGACAAGAAAGAAGCGGGAAGCCCCAGGTGCACCCTCATGATGGTTCCACTTCCCCGGCAGCAGTGCCCAGAGGCCAGGGCCATGGTGGCATGTGCTTCAACCTCACCCACATGCCTGTGCTCTGCACCTGAAGGATTCAAACTCCAAACTCCACCTTGCTTTAAATTATCATTCTATTGAAATGCCAAGGAAAAGAAGGCTTTGAACTTAGTCTGTTGTAAATAATCACAGGATGAGTTTTTCAAGGGGAATTTTAGTTTTCCTAAAATACTAAGTGCTAGAGTGAGTCTCCAAAGTTAAAAGAGTAACAACCACAGGATATGAACAGACACTTCACCAAAGAAGACATTCAGATGGCACATAAACAATGAAGAAATGTTCAAAATCCCTACCTCTAAGAGATATGCAAATCAAAACAGCTATGAGATATCATCTCACCCCAGTAAGAATAGCAATATTTAACAGAAAAGCAAACAACAAATGCTGGTGAGGTTGTGGAGAAACTGGAACCCTTATTCACTGTTGGTGGAAGTGTAAAATGGTGCAACTGCTATGGAAGGCAGTATGGCGCTTTCTCAAAAAGTTGCAGATAGAAATACCGTCTGACCCAGCAGTTCTACTACTGGGAATATACCCCAAAGAAACCATAATCGCCACCCAGGAAAATATATGCACACCCATGTTTATCATGGTTTTGTTCATAGTAGCAAAGAGTTGGAAACAACGTAAGTGCCCATCAGCAAACGAATGGATAAAGAAGCTGTGGTGTGTTCACACAATGGAATACTACACTGCTTTGAGAAACAAAGAACTTATGAATATTATATAAAATGGATGACCTTGGAGGACATTATACTGAGTGAAATGTCCCAGTCACAAAAGGACAAATACTGCATAGTGCAACTGTTGTAAAACAGAACTGACATTGGGGTTGGGGGGAGACTGAGAAAGAGGAAATAAATTATGTATACTGCGTTGAAACAGATGAGGGAGGAAACTGTTTACAAGAGATATATGATTAGATATTATTGTCATGACAGGAGTCCAGAATGAAGGCTGGACAGTGGGAACTTGTGGGGAGGGGATTGTATAACAATGAAAGAATTTTTCTTTTACTTTTCAAAGAGAAGAGTGAACTGGAGGGGAGAGATGGGCAGGGAGAAAAGTGCAACAATGAATGAATGGAAATCCAAAGTCTTTGTAAACTTTCATTGAAATTAATAATAATTTTAAAAGATCCCCTCAAATATATAAACAACAGTGAGGGGAACTCTTTAACATTCCCCCTTGGAAATTAATAAATAAAAGAAAATATTAAAAAATAAAAGAGTAACCAAATGCCCATAGGAGAAACGATCCATTTCTGATCGCTTTACTTAGATAATTTTCATGTTTTGTCCAGCAGATATTAAGGATAAGTACATTTCAAGTCATTTGGTCAGAGATCCAAAGAAGAAAGTTCTTTTCTTTGCCTTCGTAACTCCCAGGCAGGTTGATTCAAACAGACTTGCCCCCAGAACCTTTCTTTTCACTTGACCTTTGGAACCATTATCCATCACCTCTTTCAGAAAGCTCCAGTAAGCATGCCACTCTACAGCTTGGACTTCACGGCCTGGACATTCTGGGACTTAGTTGTTTAAACCTCAAGTTTAGATTCTTGTCTGCTTAAACCAAACTCGGCATCTCTATTATTTCCTGTCCACCATCAAACCATCTGCAGAAAGGAATTCATCTGAGTCACTGCCAGCCACAGCTGAGTGTGTTCAGTGACTCCTCTTCAGCCTATTCTTTATACCCATCAATACATCCTCCTTTTTAACCTCATCCTTTGTGACTGTGAATTGAGAGTTGTTTACCTTGAAATAAGGCCAAGTCTACAGAAGTCTTCGTTATTTTCTTTCTTTTAAGGACTCCTTATATCATGGATTTCTAGTAGCTTTACTTGACTAAGGAGAGATGTAACATTTATTATAAAATCTTGACCTTGGCTGAGCAGTAAATCTCTCGGCTCAGTTTCCCTAAGTTACCAGCAGTCCCTCCGCTTATACCTCTATTCCTCCATCCTACCCACAGGTTGTAGTCCTTGTCATTCTTCATCGTGTGTGTTCTGTGCTGTGTTCTGTGACAGACAGTCCAACCCTGAAAGTGGGAAGAAGGCTGGGTAGTTTCCCTAGAGCCCGCCTTTCCTAGCAGTGCTTTTGTTTGGTGTGAGGTTGTGGGAGAGCATCTCCAAAATTCCTCCTGAGCGGTAGTGAAAGCTGAAGCATTCCCACCCTTCCCTCTGCTGCACACCCTTCCATGTGTGCTGCTTTGAGCATTTAGAGTGAGCTGCCGTTGCATTTGTGATTCTTGGCCTGAGTTCCTCTAGAAATCATATTACGACTCTAAGTTCAAGGCGGGCTGGAACAGCTACTAAGAACAGAATACATTATAATAACATTCAGCAGACAAAAGCCAGAAAATTCCTGACAGAGGCCACCTTGGTATCTCTCCTTGTCCCATATCCATCTTTTCCAGATTCTAAATAGTGTAGGGGTGGAATGCTGTATAGTGTGTGTGTGCCCTGCTATCTAGCAAAGATTGTATGTATCATCAGGCAGTTTTGATGTGGAGATGCTTTAGAATTTTAAAAGCACTTCTGAAGGCAATCGGTGGTTTCCCCCAAAATTAATGTCTATCCTTTAGTTTACTCATCAGTCCTTTTTAGATTATCTGTTACATTTTTAAATGTGACATGCAGGATGCTTTGCTAGACACCTTCAGTATATAGAAAACAGTTCAACGAGGAGCTTCCCAAACTGTTGGGAAATTAAATAGAATTAATTCTTCTTATTATTTTTAATAAAATTTTTATTAAGTACTGGTTTACTTACAAAGTTCATATACATTGTTTTTCACATCGCATCAAACCACCAAACTGTGTGACCCTATGATTAACCACCCACCTCACCCCCCATCCATCCTCACCCCTCTGCCCCCACCTCCCCTCTTGAATCCTGATACACATTCTACAATCATAGTCTTATACAGTATTTCTTTTTATGGGACTGAGTTACAGAGTTACAGAACCAATTCTTGAAACACATTTAAACCAAAACAAATGCTGTAGGAGTGGTCACCACTGACTAGGGAAGACTTCCCAGAGCTTTGAAAGGGGTAGTTGAGCTCAAACATAGAGATGAGTAAAGCAGAGAACAGAGGTGTCGAAGGGGTCAGATAGTCCACAGACTAGGATGGCAGAACTACATTAATCGCAATGCAGAAACCAGGGCATGAAATACATATACCAGGAGATGAAATGATAAAAGTAGAATGGTGTCATATTATATTTTCTGTGCCAAAAAGTTTGTCCTTTATAAGTGGTGATTTTAATTCGGTGCCATCAAGTTGGTTGTGACTCATAGCAACCTTATATATAATAGAATGACATACTCCCCAGTCCTCACAATTGTTTGAACCGACTGTCGCAGTCACTGTGTCAACCATCTTTTTGGGGCTCTTGCTGTTTTTTCACGGTTGCACAGCTTGGCCGAGCATGATGTCCTTCTCCAGGGCCGTCTCCCTCCTGAGAGCATATCCAGAGCCCATGAGATGCAGTCTCCAATCCTCCCTTCTAAGAAGCATTCCGGCTGCACTTATTCCAAGGCAGATGTGTTCCTTTTTTGGCGATCTCTGATCCTGGAAGAAGATAAAATCCTTAATCCAACGTTAGTTGTAATTTTAGAAAGATTATCAAATTACTAAAACTAGGTAATCCAACTTGGTCATTGCAAAAAGAATACTCTTGCACCAGTATTTATAAGATTAGGAGGTTATTAAAATAAGCAAAAATGTTAGGATATGATAGCTTATATTACAGTTACAGCATGGGATCAGAATACTGAAACCAAATCATTAACAATATGGTCTAGGAAGGGCGTCAGTAGGAAATTCAGAGAAGAAATGGATGGTGAGTGTCTGGAAATGTTTCGTGTCAGATTTTTTTGCTCCACAACGAAAGAGAAAATGCAAAGAACTACAGACAAAGCAATACTATGATATTTGGCGTGAGGGCAGTGAAATGGGCACTCTTATTTGTTACCTGTAAATGGGCACTCTTATTTGTTACCTGTAAAGATTTATCCAGCTCTTCTGGAACAGTTTGGTAACATGTCAGAAGCTTTAAAAGTGCTGTAGACCCCCTGACTTGGGAATTTTAAGGAAATTAGAGACATGCAAAGATTTATATAGACAAAAAATCAGCACAATATTTACATCACTGAAAAAACTGAGAACAAACTAGGGTTCAAATAACGAGACTTAGGGAGCTCTGGTGGCCTAGTGGCAAGACGCTGCACTGAAATCCCAGAGGTACGCAGTTCAAATCCACCAGATGCTCTGCTGGAGAAGGAAGGGGCAATCTCCTCCTGTACCAGTCAGATCTGATTTGATGGTACACGTAAAAATAATACAATAAAAAAAAATAATAACAAGACTTAAGTAAATTATGATATAGCCATAAAATGGAATAGTCATCCATTTAAAATTGTGTTTTAAATGACTATTTAATCACATGAAAAATTGTTTGTAATTATTATTAAATTAACAGAACAACTTAGAAAATAATAAGATTTGAGATATTAATGTAACGTTCGCCATTTGTCAGTCGTTTGAAAAATGTGAGCCTGAAACTCAGGAGAGAAGAGGAAGCTAAGGTTAGAATTTAATTAATACTTAATTATCTTTAATACCTTGATATTATAATTAGGTGATAATCACAGAAGCATCATTATTCTCTTTTATAGTTGACTTTTTCTGTGATAAAGAGTTGTATTTTTTTTTTTAAAGAATAAAAAGGCGCTTCCAAAGAAATCACTTAATTGGCAGAGAAACTGTTAGGGCATCAAAACATTTAAACAAGAAATTCCATAATACCAATAAGTCAGTTGCTATTACTATTACTTTATAAGCCAAGGGTGGAAAAGGTGAGCACAGGCGAGGATACAGTGAGGGAAAAGGGGTTTCTTTAGACCTCAGGAAACCCTTCCAAGTATAGGAGTGAGCAAAAGGGAAAACACCAGCAAGGCAGAGCCAAAAGAACCCAGGTGTGCTTGGTTATTCAAGGCCAGGAAAAAACTTTTACAAGGCGGTGACTCCACAATCAAGTGTCACAGAGAGGTCAGTGAGTCCAGGAGTGAAGTCGGACTATTGGATTGAGCAGTTAAGAAAGCGTTGAGGATTTTGCTTTCTTTTACTTTCAGGTTTTAAAATGCACTGTCCTTTCCCTCAAGTACTACTCAAAGAGAGGGAGGATAATGAAAATGAAATGGAATTATGAATATAAATATATGTATGTGTATTGCTAATCATTGAGAACTAATTTATTTTCAAAAAGAAAGCTAAAATTTTTAGATAATAGGTTTATTGGTAGTTTATTAATTACAGTGGATTTAGATGATCATTATCCTTCTTAACCTTGAATCTCTCTTCAAATAAAAGTTTATCTGTAGCCTTAAAAAAAATGCACTGATCCCTTGGTATTCCTGGAGGATTGGTTCCAGTATCACTGCAGAGACCAAAATCCAAGGATGTTCAAGTTCTTACATAAAATGTGTTTGCATATGACCTGTGCACAACTTCCTATATACTTTAAGTTGTCTCTAAATTTCTTATAACACCTACTACAATTTAAATGCTACATAAATAGCATTTTACTTTCCTTCTTAACATTTGAGAGATTCTTTGGCCACTTACTTGCTTTTTAGAAGCCTTTTCTCCCCCCATAGAAACAGAGAGTGGACACAGCACAAGTAACATGAATGAGATGTAAGATGAACAATGCTGTAACAAGTTCTGGCAGGGTATGCCACCGACACAGTCCTTCACTTGAGCAGATTCAGCACAGATTCAACATGTTCTATGTGTGGCAAATTCAGGATTTGCTTTTTGAAAAAATGTTTCCCCAAATTTTCTGATCGACGGTCAATTGATTCCTTGGACATGGAACCTGTGGATACAGAGCTCTGACCAAAATCTTACCTTTTGCCAATCATTACCCCACCCATCAAGGGTAACTAACTTATTTTTACTTTTCCTATTTTTTTAATTTCCCAATTACTTAATAATAATGATGGAATAACTCTCTCCTACTCCTAGCAACATGCCAAAAGGTTTGGGTCCACCTCTGACCCTCCAGGAGTGTTTCTCCCCTTTACTTTCCTAACTCTTCCACACAGCCTGTCTTTATCACCAACAGTGCCTCCTTTGCATTATCCTAATAAACCTTTTTTACTTGTTTTCCTAAAAAAAATTAAAAGAAGAATAATGAAGTAGAAAAAATAACGTATAAAGTATAAAAGCACTCTTTTACATCTGATTTCATCCTGTATCAGGGAGCTCTGGTGCTGTAGTCTCTAGGGAGTTTTACTGCTAATCCAAATGCTGCCCCTCTCGGGTAGTTCAAACCCACCAGCCGCCCTCTAGGTAAAAAGATAGGCAGTCTCCTCCCATGCGATTTACAGCCAAGAACCCCTGGAGGGTCGGCTCTGAGTTAGTTCTGTCTCAATGGCAATGACTTTACACATTCAGTGTTATGTTTCTGAAATGTGTCTACTTTGTCGTCCATAGCTATGGTTAATTCATTCTCGATTTACTTATTCGACTATCAGATGATAAAATCAACAGCACTTAGGTAGTTCTCAGGTTTGTTGTTGTTAAGTGCCATCAAGTCAAGTACGACTCATAATGACCTGTGACAACAGACCTGAACCCTGTCCTATCCTGCGTCATCCTCATCATGTCTGACATACTTGAGCCCATTACTGCAGTCACTGTATCAGTACTTCTGGAAAGAGAGTTTTCCTCTTTTTCACTGACCCTCTACCTTTCCAAGCATGATATCAGTTTGAAGACTAAGTTACACCTGCTTTAGGCCATAGTCTTTTTAGTCACTTGCTATGCATCTGAGAGCTGGGCAATGAATGAGGATGGCAGAGGAGGATTTGATACTTTTGAGGTGTGGTGTTAGACAAGAGTACTGAATATCCCATGTGCTGCCTTGTCAGCACTTGATATTGTCTGTCATTATTCATTTTAGCCAGTCCATGGACTATAAAGTGATTATCTTATTGTGCCTTAAATTTGTATCTCTGTAATGATTAAGGAAGTATATATCTGTTAGTCATTTCAGTATACTCTTTTGTAAAGTGTCTGTCTGAGTTTCTTGCCCATTTTGGTATTTATGTTACTGATCTTTAAATTCTTTAATTACTCTGGATGTTTCATTTGTCCAGTATATGCTTTGCAAATACTTCTTCTGTTTTGTGGCCTGGATTTTCACTCTCAGGGTGTCTTAATAGAAAGACAGTCTTGATTTTTAACATGATTCAGTTTATCATTTCCCCCCCTTTTGGCTAGCATGCTTGTATTTTGTTTAAGAAATCTTTGCATTGCTTTAAAATGTTCTGTGTTTTCCTTCCAAGTTAGCATTGTTTTACATTGTTTTTGTTGTTTTGTTCCTGAGACTCATAGCAACCCTCACAGCAGCTATGAAGTCTGCCCCTTTCCTAAGCCATTCTCACACCTACCCCCATTGCCCCAGTTACTGTATCAATCAGTCTCATCCGGGATCTTCCTCTCCTGTGCTGTCCCTCCATCCTTCCAAGCATGATTTCCTTCTCCAAAGACCAGTCCTTCCTGGCCACGTGCCCAAAGTATGTAAGACAAAGCTTTAAAGTCTTAGCCTCCAAGGAGAAACTTGGTTTCACCTTCTCCAATACAGACCTGTTTGTTTTCCTGATGGTCCATGGTAAGTTCAGGATTCTTCTCCAGCACCACAACTCAAAGGCATCAATTCTTCTTCTGTCATCCTTAGTCTTTATCCATCTCTCTGATGCATAGCAAGTAATTGCAAAGACCATGGCCTGGATTAGGCACACCTTAGTCTCTAGACTGACATCATTGCTTCTCAATAGTCTGGAGAGGTATCTGACAGCAGATTTTCCCAGTGCAATTAATCTTTTGATTTCCTGAATGCTGGTGCCAAGAGTGTTCATTGTGGAGCTAAGCAAGCTGTAATTGTTAACAACATCAATCTCTTCTCCCTCTATCATGGTGCTGCCCAGTGGTAAGAATCTTTGTCTTCTTGATGTTGAACTTCAATGCATATTGAAAGCTTTAGTCCTTAACCTTCTGCAGCAAGCACTTCAGGTCCTCCTCAGTTTCAGCCAACTGGACTGTGTCATCTGCATAATGTAGGTTGTTGAGGAGTCTTCCTCCCAAGCCTGATGCCACATTCCTCCTCATAAAACCCAGCCTCCCAAATGATCTGTTCTGCATATGGATTGAAAAACGTATGCATCCCTGATGTACTCCTTTCCTGATTTTGAACTATACAGTGTCTCCTTGCTCTGTTCTGAGAACTAATTCCTAGTCCAAGTATAGGCTTTGCATAAGCACAATCAAATGTTCTGGGGTTCTCATTCTCCTCAAGGTCAGCCACAATTTGTTGTGATCCACACAGTCAAAGCACATCATTCGTAAGGAGTAATTTTGTGTTTGGTATGAGGATGGAGGGGTCAATTTTTTTTTCCCTCATATAGACCCACCATTTATCAAAAAGACCATTCATCCTCTCTTCACACTCGTATTGATATGTATTAAAACTCATTGCATTGGGGCCAGAACAGCTCCCAGCTGACCCTCCCTTGGCTTTCCAAGGCTGCAGATCACTTCAGAAGACAAAGCCTATCTTTTTTCCTTGGAGCCATTGGTGCACCGGAGAGGCTCAGTGTTTGAGTTAGGAGTGCGACTCCCTGTGGACTCCACTACCAGAGTTCCCTTATCATACACCAGGTCACCATGTATATGTGGGTTGTTGTTTTCTGGATTTTCATTTCTGTTCCTTTGATCTGTATGTCTATTCATGTGCACATAACAGACTCTTTTAATGACTTTAGTTTTGTAGCAATATTCTTTCTCAACATAGTGATGTACTTTCTATAGATTTGTTTTTCAAAACAGCTTTGACTGTTTGCATTTCCACCTCAGTTTTAGAATCAGCATGCCAATTCTTTCACAAACACATGTACACGCAAAGTTCTTTCGATCTGGATTGCGCTGGATCTATTGATTAGTTTAGATAGCTGACATCTTTACAGTACTGAGTAATCCTATCCATGATCATGCTATAATCTTCTTTATTTAAAGCATTTTAATCTCTGTAAGTTCTCAGTGAAGAGCTCCTGAGATCTTATTTTAGTGTACGTGCTGTTGTGAAGCATGAGGGAGTGTTACAGTAAACTTTTAAAAGAGTAAATTCAATGAAATAACAGACTAAATTATTTGGTCTTAAGGAGGGAGAGGAGAAGCGGAGGTAGCAGATCTAGACTTCTATTCTGCATAAGAAATGTGACGGTAAAAGAAAGGAAAAGGTTGTTGCTGGCTTATGAGAGACGCCCGCTGCCGTAGAGTTGGTTCTGACACCTGGCAACCTTCCACCATTGGTTTCTGAGGCTGTAAATCTTTACCTGAGGACACTGCCTTTCTTCCTCCTGCTGAGTGGCTGATAGATTTGAACTGGCAGCCTCTCATTTACCAGCCAGGCATGTTACATTGTATGCCACTAAAGCTCCCTGCTAGCTAAATGAAAGCTTGATGGCTCAGTTTCATGAGCTTTCATCGTCAGAAACTGATGGAGAGTTGCTATGAGTTGGAACTGACTTGACGCCAATGAGTTCTTTTTGAGGTTTTTGATGTGAAAGATGCAAATTCAAAAGATATTTTCAAGGTAAGGAGTTTGAGTGTACTTATAAGCCTGGGTACAAGATCAGGGGAATGGGGCAAATGAAAAGATTGCCCAAGAGCATGGACAGGGATCCCTGTTAGCCTGGAAGAGAGGGAACAAGGAATGTTGTGGGGTTACTTTGAGGTAAGATGTTTCATGTATCTGCTACCTTAATAACAATTTCCTCAAGCTCAAAGATTGCTTATAGAATAGGCAGTGCACACTGCTTATAATTGTGAGCACTGAACCACATGCAAGATGTTTGCATGAAATAACACCTGCTGCCCTCATGATCATCTGAATAATATGCTAAATCCCTCTATCATTTAGCAGACCATATTTCTTTCTTTTCTTTCATTTTCTCCACTAGAGGTATGTTGTTGTTACTGAGTTCTGTCATGCCAGAACCCCCCATACTTGACGCTCTGGAAGGTTTTCGGAGGCAGTTAATCACATGGGAGGAGACTGTCTGTCTCTCTCCTGCAGAGCAGTTGGTAGATTAGATCTGTGTGCCTTTAGGATTGAGGCACAGCTTCTTACACTAGGCCACCAGAGACTTGTACATCTATAATTACAAGAATTTCTTCCTCCAGAGTATCTCAGCTAAATTAGGTTTTAGTGGGAAGGAGAATAGCCACTACATCTCACAAGGCGTAAGGAAGATTTTTAACAAATACTTTATATATGGAGGAAACAAAGGTGCTGAGAGATAGGACTTAACCTTAAATTATGGAAAGGATTTTTAGGGTTCACAGGACCAAATTTGTAGTTTAGTGAAAATTATTTCATTGTGGAAGTGTATTTAGGTTCCGGGGGATATGGACTCACAACTTTCAGTATCTATACAGAAAAAGGAATCTCTATATTCAGAGAGGGGATCATGTGAACCTAACCTGCTGTATATAATTGGGACTCTGTTTTTAATAAGGTGAAAAAGAAGAGAGTATTTTTTTTGCTTTAGTATTTGCAGTGGTAAAATTAACCATTTATTATTACAAAAGAGAGAATTGGAAATAGTTGTTGGATTATTCACTCTTATAAATGTATCAAATCCATTTAGATTTGTAGTCTTAAATAGAAACAGGAAAAGATGGAAATAAAAGTAATGAAGTTGAAGGGAGCTCTGGTGGCCTAGTGGCAAGAAGCTACACTGTAATCCCAGAGGTATGTTGTTCGAATCCACCAGATGCTCTGCTGAAGGAGGGGCAATCTTCTTCTATACCAGTCAAATCCAATTTGATGGTATACACAAAAAATAATAAATTTTTTAAAAAATTTAAAAATAGAAGTAATGAAGTTGAAACTATCTATGTGACAGTTAGTAGCCTGATACTGGACTAGCATTACAAAGGGAATTAGGGGAGGGAAAAGAAGAAAGGATGCATGAATGAATGCATGAAACCAATCTCTTTATAAACCTTCACTAAAAAGAAATATAAGTATATATTGCTGTTTACAGTCAAGTTAAAACCAACCCATTGCTGACCCTCCAGCATGTTTTCGGAGGCAATTAATCACATGAGAGGGGATTGGCCATCCTTCTCCTGAGGAGCAGCTGGGGGATTCAAACCACGGCCCTTTTTCTGGTGTTAAGTCTAAAGGACGTTTCTTTCGGGGAGCTAGAAAATAGGAAGAAGAGACAACAGCAGGTAGAAGGGAACAAGAATATCTTGAGCTAGATCTTAGTAGCTTAAGTCTCAGAAGCTTTAACACACCTTTCTCAACTTGTCTTTAGGATCCAGTGTATACAGAAATCATAGAAGTGTCCTTTTTTTGCATATAATGCACATGCTAAAACACTGTTTTAAAATAACAAGATATTAACACAAAGCACTATTTAAAAATAACAAGATACTAATCCATTTCTATTGCACTGGGAGAGTCTGCAGTCAGGGACCTCTCCAGGTTCCTGTGGAGCAATGATGTCACTTTGAGGCCTAAGGTACACCTCATTCAGGCCATAGTCTTTTCAGTCCCTTGCTGTGCTGCTGAGAGCTGGACAATGAAGAAGGATAAGAGAAGAATTGATGCCTTTGAGTTGTGGTATTGGAGAAGAGTACTGAATAGCCCATAGGCCGCCAAAAGAATAAACAGATATGTTTTGGAGAAGGTGCAGCCAGAGTGCTCCTTGGAGGCAAAGATGATAAAACTTTATCTCACATACTTTGTGCATATTGCTTGAAGAGGCTATTCCTCGGAGAGGACATAATGCTTGAGAAGGTGGTGGGATGGCAAAAAAGAGGAAGACCCTCCCCCAGGTGGACTGACACAGTGACTATAGCAGAGGGCTCAAGTGTGTCAGAGGTTGTGATGATGGCACAGGGTAGGACAGGGTTCACATCTGCTGTGCAGAAGGCTGCTGTGAGTCGTAATCAATCAACAGCACCTAACAAGAAGAATCGATTTCTAGATATTTCCCCCCCACATCTGTGATTTGTGACACATCCAAGTTTTGTTTAATGATTCCATGTTGCCTTTCGTTACTGAGTAGTCAAAAATTTTAATGTTTCTCTACTCCTTTGACTTCAATATGACTAAAGCTTTGCATTACAAAGCTAACAAAATAAAATCTTCCTTTTAGAATTCCAATTTCATAAGAAGCGTTGATCTTTGGGATTTTTTGTTTTTCAAACCAACAGATTGTATAATGAACTTAACCAATGAAATCTTTCCCTGGTCAGCCTTGCCTACTTTTAATACTGCTTTCAGATAAAATTCAAACCATGAGTAATCCCTGGAGAACAGAGAAAGACCCACCAGATGGAAAGCACTATGGTTAATGAAGAGACATTTCCTTCTAAATTTTGAATTCTTCTGATCCCTTCTAATTCCTTTTCCCTTTTTAAAAGATGCCTTCCATTTTTAAACAACTTTTCCCTAGGAACACATTTAATTCAACCTTAAAAGAAGTATAACTTTATGGTCTACTTTTGTTAGTTTGGGTTTTTCCCCCTTGATTTTATACTGTTCTTCTAGTTACCCTTCTTCCTTCATTGTAAATCACTCTGCCCCTTCTTGTTTACACCCTCCTGACATTTGTAGATAATCGCCACATTCCTGCCTCTTAGTTTTACTTTGTTCAGATCTACATATTTAGTTTTTCTAATCCTGCCTCATAAAATAATCCTTTCAGCTTCTTAGTCATGTCTTCCATTTTTCTTTAAACTTTTCCAGTTTGTCTCCATTTTTCTGATAATGAGGTGTCTGAAATGGAACACAGTGAGACTTCATGGAAACCATATAATGGAATGTGGATCCTTTGAGGGAGAGGCCCAGGCCAGCCTGTCTGAGGACCTTTTGTCTCTGAGAGAGCTAGAATTGCCTCTGTCAAGGTCCAATAACCCCTGTATTCCTAAACTCCAACCACAGCCAATGCTTTTCCTCCTCCTCCCATTGTTCCATTTGAAATTACCTTTTTCCTGTTCTCTGATACCAGTGGGAAGAGATACTGAAGTGAAAGAGATAAACAGAAGATTTCAAAGGGCAGCTCGATAAGGCAAAAAGAATTATAATGGAACATGTAAAGAGCTGAAGATGGGGAATATAAAAGGAAGAACCCACTCAGCATTTCTCAGGTTGAAAGAGCTGAAAAAAAAAAAAAACCTCAAGCATCAAGTTGTGATACTGAGAGATGCTATAGGGGGAAATATTTTTTCTTTTTCTTTTTTTTTTTTTTTGTGTGGGGAAAAATCTTGAATGAGCCAGGCAGCATCAAAAGAAAATAGAATACACAGAATCACTGTACCAAAAAAAGAATTAGCTGATACTGAAACATTTTATTAAGTAGCATATAGTAAATAGTGAGTGGTAATAAAGGAAGAGGTTCAAGCTGCATTGAAGGCACTGGCATAAAAGAAGGCTCCAAGAATTGATGGAGTACCAGTGACAAGTTCCACCTAACAGGTACATCCCTGGACATGCTCACCAATCTGTGCCAGGAAATTTGGAGGACCTGATCAACTAAAAGAGGTCCATGTTTGTTCCATTCCTAAGAAAGGTAATCCAACAGAATGTAGAAATTATTGAACAATATGATGTGCCCTATCTCTATACCTTTTCGATCCATATGCAGAACAGATTATCCAGGAGGCTGGGCTCTATGAGGAGAAGTAGGGCATCAGGACTGGAAGAAGACTCATCAACAGTCTGCATTATACAGATGATACAACCCTGCTTGCTAAAACTGAGGAGGACCTGAAGCGTTTGCTGCCGAGGATAAAGGACTGCAGCCTTCAATATGGATTACATCTCAACGTTAAGGAAACAAAAATACTCCTTACATCTCAACATCAAGAAAATAAAAGTCCTCACCTGTGGGCCAGTAGGCAACATCATGATTGGTGGGGAAAAGATTGAAAGTGTCAACAATTTTCTCTTACTTGGATCTATAATCCAAGTAAGTTAACTCTTGGTACCAGCAGTCAAGAGATCTGGAGAAGTATAGCATTAGGAAGGTCTGCTGTCAAAGATCTTGCTAAAATCCTGAAAAGCAGTGATGTCAGTATAAAATCTAAGGTGCAGTTGATCCAACCTGTGGTATTTTCAGTTCCTTCTCATGCATTTGAAATTTGGACAGTGAACAAAGATGACAGAAAAATTGATGCCTTTGAGTTGTGATGTTGGAGAAGACTACCAGATATCCCCTGAACTGCCAAAAGAACAAATAAATAAATAAATAAATATGCCTTGAATAAAGTGTGACACCGATGCTCCTTAGAGGTGAGGATGGTGAAACTGCCTCACATGCTTTAGACATATTGTCAGGAAGAACCAGTCCTTGGGAAAAGACAGCATGCTTGGAAAGGTGGGAGGTCAGCAAGAGAGGAAGACCCTCAACAAGATGGATTGACACAGTGACGGTAACAAGTGATACAGGTATATCAGAGATGATCAAGAAGGATGACACGGGATAGGACAAGGTTCACATCTGTTGTTCATAGAATCACTGGAGTTGTAGTTGACTCGATGACACTTGACAAGAAGATTTGTTTTTAACTTTTTATTGTGATTCAGTGAAATCTTACATAGCACACTGGCTTTCCATTCCGTAGTCAGATATGTGTTGTTTAGTGGCATTGACTGTAATTCCCACAGCACAGTAGCTTTGCTCCACCACATCCTCCCTCTGCTTCTCCTTCCCATTCACCCTTCTTTCCTGTGACTTCTTGCCTTCTGAGCTTTATCTCTGAGCAGATGCTGCCCTTTTGATCTTGTGTGGTTGGTGGTTCTCCAGGTTGGTGCATCCCTTGTGTTATCTGCTATCTTGTCTGTTGTTTGGCTCTAAGTTAAATGGGAATTATTATAGTCCCAGATGTATCAAGGGTTCCACTATCTTTGTCAAACCAGTGAGCCTTCTCTTTTTTATGATAGTGAGTTTTGTTCCCCATTTTTCTCTGTGTTGAGATCCCTCTCACAGCAGTCAGCATTGGTAGTTCTGGTCTCACAGTCATGAAAACTGACCACTAGTCCTTTGGTCATGTGTCCACTAGTGCTTTTGGACTGATGTTATTGTTGATTGCCTTCAAGTCAAGCATGACTCATAGCAGCCTTATGAACAAAAGGCTTGAAGCCCCTCTACAACTATTGACATGTATCAAAGCTTGTAGAGTTTCTGGAGGCATGTTATTTAGGAAGTGGATGCCACGCCTGCTTACATTTGGACTGATAGTCTTTGATTTTCTTCACTCTTCTTTGTTCCAGGGAGAGAGCGTGCCCAATACTTGCGCGTTAGATGGCCGTCAAAATATCTCCTTGACTTCAGGATGTATGTTAGACTCACTCGTTATGTTCCAAAAACAATCATTGGATTCAGCTTGTCAATGCATTTATACTATACCTATAGGTGAAAACAGACCTAGCTTACAAATAACCTAGATGTCATTGCCACTTTATGTCTAAAATTTGCACATATTTTTAACAAAGCCTTAGCGAATACAAGACATACACAGCAGGGATTACCTCTAAGTGATGGTAGCATTGTTGATGATTTTTTTTGCTCCTAGCGCTTT
Source organism: Elephantulus edwardii (assembly GCF_000299155.1). Classification (NCBI taxonomy): domain Eukaryota; kingdom Metazoa; phylum Chordata; class Mammalia; order Macroscelidea; family Macroscelididae; genus Elephantulus; species Elephantulus edwardii. The sequence goes on along the minus strand of NW_006399846.1, from coordinate 9,572,012 downwards.
TCTTTCTTTGACATTATGCATGTATTGTTGATGTGTACCATCAAGTCGGAACATAGCTGACTCTCCAGCGGGTTTTCTGAAGCAGTTGTTAATCAAAAGAGAGGAGATTGCTCATTCTTTTCCTGCAGAACACCTGGTGGATTCAAACCTTAGGCCTTGAGGGTTGCAGTGCAGCTTCTTACCACTAGTCCACCAGAGCTGTGTGTCTTACTTCTAACATACTTGGAGAAGAACCTGGAAAAAAAATATTATAAAAGTATATTCATTCATAACCTTATTATCTCCTTAATATAACATAAGTCAAATTATCGTTGATGAAAGATGTGGCTAGTAGGGCATGAAGTACAACTTATAAAACATCATTGTCTAGAATAATCCAGGAAAAGGTTGAGATAGGAAGCTGAAGCAATGCAACCTGACCACTTCCAAATCTGTTTGCATGGTTGACCTCAGTTCCGTTGGAAAATCTTGAGCATCAGGCTATTCACCTACCAGCACTACTGGGTCATTTTCTGTGAAGCTGAATTTGTAAGACACCTCACCTCCATTTCAGACTCGGAGTCATGTGACATAGCCATATCTTAATATAACCAAGTTTAGTGAGGCTGAAATCCTGCCCTCACGTGTCCTGATAATTTAGTCAGTTTTTTGCAGAAGAAAGCTTGTGCTACCTCTTTAGTATACTTGAATAAGCCTCAGCTGATCCTTTCCTCAGAGCACCTGGATTCTATCAGCAGTAGAACTACTGCTTGGTCTTCCTTGCTTTTCAATCTTTATATTCTTTGTGTGCTCTTACCTACTTAGTAACATCAGTAACAAGTAACACAGCCTCTCACATTTATCAAGCATTTCCGATGCGTCACATGGTGCATTACACTTTCTATGGTTTTCACTATATTCATTCAACTGTTAAAACAATCTTTAAAAAAAATTCTTTTTTACCCCATTTTACAGATGAGTAAATGGAAGCCCAGAGAAGTTAATGTGATACAAATAAACAATTGGCAGAGCTGACACTGAAACCTAGATGCTAACTTCCAAATTATTGTTTTAACCGTAAAAACTTAATATTTCATTTTCCACCTCTTTCCTAAAATCTGCACAGCTTTCTGTAACCTTAGTCTGTTTGCCTGTTTTTCTCTTTTAAATTTTTCTAATCTCTCTCTCCATGGCCTCCACCTCCTCTCCTCCCTCCCTGTGATGAGTCTGTGACCTGTGTGTCTTCCGGACCTCCAGCCCCACTTCACTTTTCACATCTTTAGCTCTCACCTAGGCTTGAAGCAGCCACCTCTTTGAAATACCTCCTTCCATCCCTTTAAAAACCTTTTTCATATCTTTGAATTAATCTTCTGTGACATTTGGTGATTGTGTCATGATACTGTTCCTCCTTTCTTTGGGTGGTTTTTTATTCCCACACATTAAATCTGAACTCCCCAAACTTGACATACATCATCATCATCATCATCAGACTCCAAACTGTCTCTTCTACTGTATTTTCCTCTCAGTCTCCACCCTCTGCCCCTCCTGAACCTCTCACTGTCCCTAGAGCGAGCCCAGGCCCTTTCATAAACCTCCATGCATCCACATTTGTTTCACCTGCTTGAACGCCTTTTCCACCTTAGATCTTTCAGACAAGTGCCTTTTCGGCCTTGATCATGTGTTGATGTTAGGAACAGTTTCTCAGACTCTTGCAGAATGAGCCAGCTGGTCTCTCTTCTCTTAAAGCACACGGTCATATCTTAGCTCTGGCCTTTACTGTACTGGCACCAGTTTGGATCTGCTAGTTTCTCTGTGTGGAAAATATGGACAATCTCCCCCTATAAACACTTCTTGGAAACTGAGAGGAGATTTGCCACGTGTGATTCTGACAGCAGAGGATGGGTTAGTTCTGCTAAAGAGATGATTCTGGAACACTTAGCGCTGATAGATTTCTGTTTGTTTAGGCATGAGTATATTTCCAAGTTCCTATTGTTTTACTCATTGACATTGATGCAGATATTTACAACCAACATTTGAGGAGGTGGCCAGGTATTTAAACACTCAGAAAGATCTGGCACTTTACACCCACCTGCTGTTCTGCATGAGAAATATGTGGCAGTTTGACTCCCTAAAGATCACTACCTAGGAAACCCCAAGAAGGCAGTTCCTTTCGGCTTTTTGGGGGTCTTTGTGAGTTGGAATCTATGGCAATGGATTTTGGATTTGATTTACTGTGAGAGATATTGAAAGGTGAATTATGCCCTTGTTCACCAGACGTATTTAGGTTGCTGGAAGAGACAAATATGTACATGAAATATTCTAAGCCGGTGCAGCGTTGTTGAAAGGGACTCTAAACTGCTGCGTGGTCCTTCACTGAAAATGCAATTAAATGTTTTTCTTAGAAAGAAAGAGAGAGAGAGAGGGAGGGAGGGAGGGAGGGAGGGAGGGAAGGAAGGAAGGAAAGGAAGGCAAGCAAGCACCTATGTGTGAGGACTCTCCACATACAGGGGAAGTCCTTTAAATCATAAGTTTCCCTAAGGCATGGGCCATTATGCCAGGAGGCATTAGCATCATAAGCTATCATAAGCCATGCACCATTCTTCTGCGTGCTGTGTGTGTTTATGATACATGATACTATGACACAGTGGAGAGGACATTCTAACAGAATAGAGCTGGCCTTGGCCCTCCAGCTTTGGATAGTACTGGCTTAGTTTTGGACCACTGCTTCTTTGAGGCTCATTTTTACAAAAAAGGCTTGTGTTGACTTGTTGACTTGTTCACTTTTATTGTTTATGTTGACACAATGGGGCTTTAATACAGAAAACAGCTTTCTTTATTTTTTGGCCTTGTCATGATGAACAGCAATCCTTAAGTCTGTGTGAATAGAATTGGCTTAGTTTGTCTGAGATCCTATCTCTTTTCTCTTTCAGCTTCAGAATGAGTTAGAACAAGGGGAGCGGGACACTGCAGAACTGCAGGAGTTTGCCAATGCCATCCTCCAGCAGATCGCCGATCACTGCCCCGACATCCTGGAGCAAGTGGTCAACGCGTTGGAAGAATCCTCCTGACCCACTTCCTGGGGAGCGTCGAGCCAGCAGCCTGCTAGTCAATCCAGGGCCAAGAGAGGAGCAGTTTGAGGACAGGCACCCAGAAACTTCTTGGCACCAAACAAACACAACAAACTACATCCTGTCTTGCTCAGTTCTTCAAGAGAGATTCCAGCACCATTTCGACATGCGTCGTCTTACTCTGCATTTCAACTGTGGATGTTGTCCTTACACTAATATCATTTACTTGATGACCAGGGTGGGTAAGTGGCTGAGTGCCCATGAATTACTCCCTTCCAGCCAGCAACAGTGGAGAACTGTGGACGCTGGTGGCCCTGTTCTTACAGACAGACATGAAATAAAGTAGCTTCTTACTTCCTATCCTTTGACATGAGACCTGAATCTGGAATTGACTTGGAGCTCAACATATTGAGAGAATGTCTCTCGGTGGACCAGAGAGCTGAGTGTGCTAACATCAAAATAGGT
>NW_006399846.1:9540256-9568379 GCF_000299155.1 Elephantulus edwardii | reverse complement strand
TATGCAGAGGAGCTAGAGGCAGACTTCATAATGGCGTTTCAAACACTAATACCCCAAGTTTGGAGGCTTTATCGCAATCCAGTTTGTCTCAGCTCCTTCCTTTTCTCCTCATCCAGTCTCTCCTTAACCACTCTTGTTTGAGAACTTTGACGGTGTCATAGTTAGCTTTCTAGATACAGTGTCTCAAAAGAAAGAGCAACGGTGTCATAGTTAGCTTTCTAGATACAGTGTCTCAAAAGAAAGAGCAGAGCAATCTGGCCTGTGAGTCTCCACCAGTGGTTAGCTCCTGTAGAAGGTCAGTCCTTGAAGTCAGGCTGGTTTCTCCAGAACTCATCAGCACTCAAGGTCCCTGAGTCCCAGAACAATGGGGAGATTCTCCCTTCCCGTCACCCGTGTTCCAAAGCTCTTGCCGCCCAGTGGCTGCTGAAATGCTTTCCCTTCCCTTCTCGGAGCTTCAGCTCCACCTCACACTCTCAGAGCCACGGCTGCATGCAGTGCCTGGAATATTCTGACACAACTGAGTACTCCTTGTCCCACGCACATTTCTTCTCTCAGAGAATATTTATGAGCTGCCTACTGTGTGCTAGACACCTATCTTTCAAGAAAACGCTCTTCAGTGAAGGGGAGAGGATTCTATAAGAAATGCTTGACTGGGTCAAAGTAGTAAAAATACCTTTCCCCTCCCTCATCTTACTAGATGGTGTCTTTTTGAAAGCTGCATTTCAGATTAAACGGAGTAGATGTCTTTTCGGGAGCTGAGGCATCTGCTCCCACAAGATCCGTTTTATTGATTCAGGTGATTGCTGACACTTAAAATGAGCTATTTAAGGAGCTGAGAAGATCCATCTGTGAATGATCTTTTCTCAATCTATCCACATGTACCTTATGAAACTGCGCCACTTCCGCATTATATATCAGAAAGCTAACCCTAAAATTGTAAACCCAGTCGAAGATACTGGCATTCTATAGGGCTCTTTTCCCAAGCAGAGACAAATGGCAGTGGTAAATAGTTAGGCACAAAGAAATAAATCCCTTTACCTTAGTCTCGCCCTCTGACCGCCTCCACTACAAGAAACTTACCAGGAGCTCACATCTTCTGATAAGAGTTTCTGGGCTGAATGATTTAATCTTGCATCTTCTCCTCTCTCCTTTCCTCAGTTACTCACCCAAGGAATTTAACACTGTCTATAAAGTCATCACAGCCCTATCTTCCCACAGCCAGCCTGACGGCCCCATTAGCTTATATGGTCATATTCTCAGCTGCCCTTATTCCTTGCTGTAAAACAGCTCCTCTCCCTGTGACCAGCTAAGGGGTATTCCTTATCAAAGGTTTAAATGGACTCTGCTCGTAAACCTCTCATTGAGATGTTTCCTGAGAGGCTGGCTGAGGGGACTAAGGAGTAAGTGGTGGTCTTTTGTGGTCAGTAACTTCAATTCTGTGTATTTATTGCACTGCCCATAAATCATGTCAAAAGCCCCCAAAACTTTAGGGCTGGAGTGTAATGCAGAGAACTGAGGTTTAATAACACCCTTTACAGGACCACAGCAGGAGAAGTGGCCAGGCCTGGCCCTAGCCTGCTCTTCTCCGTCTTGTCTGACAAGGGAAGGCATGAGGCAGATGGAGACTCCTGCCATTTGGCTTTATCATCAAATACAATACCTACCATTCTTGTTCCCTTAGTATGTATGCATTTTCACCATACTTCCTTCCTTCCTGTCTTTATTTCAATCCTCCCCATAACTTCCACTTAAAAAAAAAACAAAAACCCCAAAACACACACAAAAAAAACTTATGAAAGCCATCTGTGGCAAATGCTTCTAAAGGGAAAAAAAATCTGGGACAGACAGACATCATCTGGCTGGTCTCTGTGAGCCATAGAAGGGGATCTCCTTGATCCTTCTTGGGTGGTGATCCCAGCATCTCAGATGATTATGAAACTGCTGGCCTTAGATAAAAGCAGGCTCTAGCTAAAGGTTAATGCTGTCTTTATATTGTAGGAGCAAGGTTAATACAGTTTCTAGCAGTTAGAATGTCTTACAAGTTTGGACCATTTGTTGAACCAACATTTATTCAATACAAAACCTCCATCACACTAGCATTACGTGATTTTTTTTTTTTGGTATTCATGATTTCACAGATTACTCAGTTGCTATTGAAGATCATAGCTTTGAAAATCACTGCAGAATCACCTAATATCTGCCAAACTCATGCATTCCATTGGCAAGTCCAGTTCCCCTTGGACACCTGAATATCCATACCCCACCTAAAGGTCATTATAAAGGGGACAATAAGAAGATGAATGGGTAGATTCCAACATGAAGTTTGTCACTAAAGACTGACAATGTGTTTCTCCCTTTTCATAGACCTCTACCCCAGGAACTCATCTAGGTATTAATGAAGTGTCTGAATTGAGATATTTTTTTTTTCAAGGACTTAAATACCATTTGAAATGAGATAGGTTTCAAATAGGCTTTGACATACTAAGAAATATGAATGGAATCCCCAGATGCATCTCAGCTCTGCCATTTGACCTTGCACTTTACAATCTAAAGAAGAGCTAAGTAATTCCCTCTCTTCCTTTCATTCTGCCTTTAGAAAGACTAATAAAGCCAACTGGACCCACAGCTGCCTTCAGTGTGTATAGTGATGATACAACCTGCCATTCTTGACAGTAAGAGTCTGTTTAGTTTTTTCCATGGGGCCTCATTGGCTCCCCAGAGTGAGAGAAGAGGGCAGGTCCTCACAACGTTTTGACAACTGCTGAACTAGTTCCTCAATGTTCATGGTCAGGATTGGTGTCTGGATTTGCTGCTAGAGTCCTGCTGATTCCAGAACTGACCTGTCCTCTTGTCCAGCCCATCACTTCAGCCCTTGGCCCATTGAATACCCTCAGGGGCTTTGAAGAAAGAGCGAGACAAGGACTAGACCGTGACCTTCACATGGCACCTCCTCAGTCCCAGGGAGGCCCTGTGTCAGCAATACCAGTCACATTCACGTCTGCCTCCCCAGCCTCACCTCCCCAGCTGCAGCTGTTCAGAACTGTGGAAAAGAGGATGTGAAGAGAGAATAGACTGCAGTACAGCCAGCTGCAAGGCCAACTCACCCATCACTGCCAATCCCTGGGCTTCTCAGGACAGTGACTTGAACCATTCAAGGAAATGTTTTTTAAAAATCGATGTTTTTCCCCTACGCTAACTAAGAGAACATTTAGGCAAGGGGGTGTGGGAAAAACCCAAACGTATCACAGGGAAATCCTTCTGAACAAAATGGCTATCTTTACCTACTCTTTTTAATAATAATAAAGAACGTTTCCAAACTTTTTAGTGTCAAAACTGTAACCAAGTGTCTCCCGACTTTTCCCAATGTGTTTGGCAAGTGCTGTGACCCTATTGTAGGTATTTCTCTTCCTGACCCATGGGGGTGAGGTGGATTTAGGGATTGATTTGGGGGGAGTGGATTTTTGTCCCATCCCACCTCCTCTTTGGTTTCTCTGCTTGTCGATATTGTCCGTGTGATTCAGAGAATTGGGGCAGTTATGTTGTGTCCATTGTTGAGATTATTAAAATTAAAAAAAAAGTAGTTGTAGAACTGAAAACAATTAAAGAGCTGTGTTTTTAAAAGCAAACCAATATCATGTTCATAAAGGAATTCAAGCTATGGGGCAGCCAAACTCCTCCCCCTCCTCCCAAATTGGCTTAGGTGGAAGCTGGGCCGGCCTCCTGGGAAGCACTGTTTGCACCCCAGTTGGGGACTGCCTGGGTCAGACAACTGCTGAATAAAAGGTGTACAAACTGGGGAGCTTGGAAACACTCAGGAGTGCCAGGGTTTCCTAGATCCTCAGGACTTCTGGGTAGAGGCCTCAGAGTTTGTACCCCAGAACCACCCTCTCCCCCATGTTCGTCCCAGTTCCGTGTGCTGATTGTGTGTGGTCACTCGGGCTTGACTCTGGACCCCACCCCTGGCGGCAGCCAGGCCACAGAACCTCTCTCTCCTGCCCACTTGGTGCTATATCATCCAGCGACCCATCCAGTATGGGCCCAGCACTGGCCAGCCTGGAGCCTACAATCCAGGTGGAAGGATTTGTACTCAGCTGTTCCTTCTTGGCTCCAGGCCCTAGATTCTTTCCCCTGTAAGCATTCTTCAAACCCAAATCTCCCAGGTCCAAGATCACTTCCTTGACCCCAGAAAGGCTGCGGTCAGGAAAGGAAGTGAAGCCAGAGAGAGAATCCAGCCCCGGGCTGGAGCGAGTTCTGCAACCCAGCTCTTTTTTCCACGCCACACCAGTATTGCATTCGTCATCCAGTGCAGCTAGACCTACCTGAGGGCAGCCACACGCCTGCCCCTTTGCAGGACACAGGTCAGCCCAGGGACCTGTCAAGCACATCAGATGCCCAGGATGGGGACTTGGGGGTCACCCTGGGATTGGCTCCCCTCTGCTTCAGAAAAGAAGTGTTGCACTTTAGTGGAGGTGCTGAGGAGCTTTGGGTACTGACTCCTTGTAGCTTGAGTTCCTTTTGGTGACAGTAGCAGCCTAAATGGTGGTGTCCGTGATGCAAACGCACCCGCTGCCTTCAACCGTATGTGTGTGTTCTTGCTGGAGTCGCGTTACTGACGAGATAATGACACTACAAAGGAATTGTGTTATATTCAACTTTGCCTTGATAATTATTGTAAACACTTTGTTCATTTTTTTCTTTTTTTATTCACAAACTAAAAATCCATCAGGAGATTATAAAGTTATTTAAAAACTGTGTGCTGTGTCCTTTTTTGAGCTTCATCTATGTGAGATGTGTCCTCAAATACTAAGAAAGCCAGGAGAGGCCAGAGGTTCCCAAGAGGTCAACTCCAGGGATAGGTAACCCGAGAACCAGGAGTTAAGGGAGAGAGAGGTGATTTACAGCCCTCTCAGCCCTGAACAGGGTCTGGTTCCTTATCCACAGGCCTGGCGGAGTGAGAATAAACCCCCTTTAGGTTACCACCCCAGCTCGGGATTGGCAGCCCCTTAATTGCCTTTCAAAGTCAATTTCCACCTCCCTCCTTCTTCCCTCCACCCCAGGCTCCAAGCCAGCTCCTCATTTCCAGTCTCCATTCCAGAGCTTAGCGTAAGTTGTCCACTGCTGAGGGGTCACACGGGGGGTTACCCCCACCCCCCCACATGAAAGAGCACCACAGATGACCACACCTCAAGAGAGCCCTGACCAGGGGTCTGCGCTTCACTGAGGTGTTCTCTGACGTATTAACTCTGAGCTGCCAAGTGTGAATCCCAGGCAAGTGTCAGTCACAGGGGCTGACAGCGCCTGTGCTTGCAGACGGTTGTGGTCAGCCTTGACATTTGTCTGAGACCTTATGCTCATGAAGAAATGATACTGGAGAATTTCTTTGACGAGAGTTCGTTTTCTGCTCAGCTTCATCTCTGCGTTTACCCCTGAGAGAAATCGGAACGTGTCTGTCTCTGCTCCCCACCCCTCCCGGGTTCGGGGGTCCCCACTGCACCTTGCACTTGGTTCCCCGGGAGCTCAGCGTTTCTCTTCATGGTCGGCTCACGTCGTGTCCACATTCCATCCCTGCCTCACTCCAGCAGCTGTTCTAGAAGCTCTGTCAGGTTGGGGGCACCTGGAAGACAAGGGCCCACTTCTCGGATGCTGAAAACCCGGTCTTGGTCACAGTCTCGTCATAAGGAGGAACGATTTTACCAGCCCAATACGAAATCACAACCACAAGCAGATGTGTCCACAGAAAGCTGTCAGGTTTCAATGGTCAGCTGTTTCCAGAGTTTTCCATTAGGCCTTTCTATTTATTTATTTAGTCACTCTGCGGTCTACCAGCCCTCAGTTGCAGGCAATGGGCACAGAGACCACAATTTTAAGGAAAATATGTGAGAGAGAGCTTTCAATTGAGAATTCCATCCGTTAAGTTGGTTTTGTCATTGGATTGGGAAAGACCACTATTGATTTCTGAAGTAGGATAATAAGGCTGGAGTCACGGAGGGTTTTTAAGGAGGCTGCGGTACAGGATGGGTTCTGATCTGAGGAGGCTGGGGTGAGACCCACAGCTTTCCTGACTGTCCTGAGGAGAGCCCTGGCCCCAGACTGGAGCACCTGGAGCCACTTGACCTCCCAGCCTCTTTTCAACTTCTCCCCTCAGTAAAATAACACCTGTCACAATCTACACGTTACAATGAGGTTGTAGGAGATGATGACTTTTCAAAACTTCTTTGAGAGTATAAGATAAAATTGTTCTCTTCACATCTGCAGTTTGTGTTAAAATAACTGTGTGTGTGTGTGTGTGTGTGTGTGTGTGAGGAACAGAGAGGAGGAGGACACAGGCGCAGAAGGATGGGCCATGTTTGTGATTGTTGAAGGCGGGCATTGGATGTGTGGGCAAAGGTGTCACTAGGATTTGTGTTGCACACACACACACACACACACACCCCCTGTGTGGACCTCCTCTGGTACCAGAATCCCTAAGCCCGTTCCTGTGAAGTCGATTCTGCCTCTTAATGATCCCTCATTGAGTTTCCAGGACTGCAGATCTTTCCCCTGCCGAGTGGCTGGTGGATTCGAACCATTGACTTACTAAGCTGCCCAACACGTAATGCACTGTGACTTACAGAACTAGTAATTTATATTAGCAATTTTAATCATAAATAGTAATTCACTGTAAATTGTTTAAACGGTGAAAACATGAATACTAACAAAATTGTCTCATAAGATCTCTACAATTAAATGACAACATTATCAATAACTGAGAAGAAGAATTTTTTTGGTTTTCACCTTTTCCTGTAATTATTACTTTATTCTCAAAAAAAAAGTTATTGAAAGATTCATGAATACCAATATAACTTCATAGCCAAAACATCAGAGAAATTTAAAAATTAGGAACTATCAAAACACCAGGTGGCTCTGATGGCTTAGTGAGTAGAGAGGGTCACTGCCAACCCAGAAGTGGCAGGTTTGAATCCACTGGCTACTTCAAGGAAGAGAAAGGAACAATCTCCCTTGTGATGGAAAGCCTCTGAAAACCCCTGGAGGATTGACTCAATGGTAATGAGTTGAGTTGAAAACATTAGCAATAACACAACGGCATGTGGTTGGAGCCTTTGTAAGTAAAACCACATGCTTTGAAGCATCAGTGTAATAATGAGAGCATTAGAAGTTTATGTATAGAGTTTTAAACTTACAGGTAAGTTGATACATGGAAACTGGACTTAGGAAAACTTTTGACTTTAGGGTATGGGTGTGGGTGTGTGCGTGTCATTTGAGTGACGGTTTATAAAGCAAATCTGTGTACTATGAATACACATTTTGTTTTATAACATTAATTCAATGTAATCAAACTTCCCACTTCCTCCTTGTAATTCTCATTTTCACAGATCTTTCTGTCTTTACCCTTAATGTCTTCTGGGCGTTACCTTTGGGCCAAGTCTACTCTTTTGACCTTAGATGATTGGTAATTTTAAGGACTGAGTGTCTTCTTGGCATTACTGAATGAATGTTTCTATTGTTTGTCTGAAAGGAGCCTCAGGGTTGAGTGTTGTCTCAGGGATTCCACTAGTTTCTTTTGGACCAGTAAGCCTGGTCTTTTTTGTCTTTCTTGTGTTTTGTTCCACATTTGCCCCCACATCCTCTACTTCTGGTTGCAGAGTTAGAGAAGTTAAGATTCATAAGGCCCCTTAGTTCTTTAAAATAATTGTCTCAGGACTTCTTTGCTTTTCTTTTTCTTGGTTCCAGGCAGGGAAAGATCAACAGCTGAACCACACTTTAGATGGATACTCACAAGCTTTTAAGACCCCAGAATGTAGACTATTGTTTTGGTTCACTGTGTTATGCCAACTGGATCTCGATGTGCCCCAAGACTATAGTCCAGAAAAAGCACAAACTGCATAAAAAGAGAGAATAACGTTGGTGTCATCCCCTTTGACAATGTCACACAGTGAGTGCAGTCCACACCCCTGCATGTAGGGGGTTCATTATACTACTGTATGTTTAAGAGTCTCTTGAGCACTTGAAATATTCAGTTGTTCTTGCTCAGTTATCACTCCTGGATCTCTTGCTGGAACCCAAATATTATGAACCACCAGTTGCTGCCCTAGCACTTGGGTCAGTATGGTACTCCTCTGTCACCATGGATTGACTCTAGAGGCCAGAGTGAGAGCTGGGACACTGCGACCTGCCCAACAGCCCTCAGGGTTCAGAAGACAGAGGGAAATCCTGGGCCAGGCTTGTGCATCTTCAGCACTCATGTGAGCCACCCCGGGATTTCGTGCTCCGCTACACGCAGGGCACCATTTATTTACTGGGAACTGGATGATGACACATCATGCATGTTCTCCCCTTCTCCACACCCTTGGTAAGAAAGGAATGAGGACAGGAGACCTGGTAGTACCACATCAGCCCTCCTCATCCATGGAGTCCCTTGCTTTTCCATGTCTCCTGGGAAGAAGTTATTACCCAACCTTGAGCAGCTGCTTGCAGAAAGCCTGTGACATAGCCACAGCCCTGTGTTGGTCCTTATGCAAATCCTTCTGTCTTCCTTCCAGCTGTTTCCGTGACAGCTGCACTGGCATTAGTTTTCCCTTCATTAATCAATATTTATTTCTGCGTTGTCTCCACCCTCTCTACCTCCCTGTCCTCCATCGCATGGTCTCACCTGCCTTCCCTGCCAGGATGAAGAACTGAGCTATGATCCTTTTAAAAGAGAGAGGTGGAAGCAGGTGAGGGAAAATGTCCACAACTCTCTGCGGAGCTTCCATGGCAAAAAGCCATCTCTGGCCTCATGCACAAGATGGTTTCTGCTTGGCTTGTCTTGGGCCTGGATTTTTTTATGATCATGATGATGATTTTATTCTTAAGGGTTGTCAGACATGAGACTTTGGAGAGAATCTGTTTGCAATCTTAACTTGGACCATGTGCACTCTTTAATGGGTTGGTTGCCCCTAGATTGTGTGTACAGTGTTCCTGTGCTGGGAACACAAGCCAGAAATAAAAGCTCCCGTGTGACAGTGCTCCCACCCCCTCCCATGGAAGCCAGGGCCAGGCGTGAAGTACAATGGTAAACACGAGTAGACATAGGTACCCACTTCAGAAACACAAGGGAGGTTCACATTGCATATAGAAATTTCTTTTTTATTATTAATTTTTATTCCCAAGAATTTAAATCATTGGCACCAGTTGTTAGAAAATCAAAAGATAAATTGCATTGAGGAAGTCTACTGTGAGAGACCTCTCCAAAGGGCTAGAGAGCAACGATGTAAGTCTAGAGACTAAGGTTCACCTCATCCAAGCCATGGGCTTCTCAAGTACTTGCTATCCATCAGAGAGCTGGACAATGACTAAAGATAACAGAATAAGAATTTATGTCTTTGAGCTGTGGTGCTGGAGGGGAGTCTTGAACATACTGTGGACCACCAAGAGAACAAACAGGTCTGTTTTGAAGAGGGTGAAAACATATTGCTCCTTGGACGCTAAGATTTTGAAGCTCTGTCTCACATACTTTGGGCACATGGCCAGGAAGGGACTAGTCCCTAGAGAAAGACATCATCCTTGGAATGGCGGAGGGACAGCGCAGGAGAGGAAGACCCTGGATGAGATGGATTGACCCAGTAAGTAAGGTAATGGGGGTAAATGTCAGAGTCAGTGAGCTTGGCTCAGGACAGGGCAGGCTTCAGAGCTGTTGTTGTACGTAGGGTCGCTATGAGGTGCAGGTGACTCGTTGGCACATAACAACAAGAATTGATGCCACAGGGAGCTCTGGTGTCCTAGTGGCAAGATGCTGTGTCGCAATCCCAAAGGTTCATAGTTCGAATTGTTCACTAGATGCTCCACAGTAGAAGGAGGGGCAATTTCCTCCTGTGCTGGTTGCATCAGATTTGATGGTACACAACAAGAAAAGAAAAAAAATAAAAATTGATGCCATAATGCTGCTTTAATTTTTAGGAGTCATCTGATTCTTTAGAAGAAGATTTGGTGATGCTGCTGTTAAAACACTTGGCAGTAACCCAAAGAGTGGGCTGTTCAAGTCCACCCGCTGCTCCATAGGAGCAAAGCTGAAACAGTTGGCGTTCATAAAGACTTGAAGTCCTAGGGTCCTATGGCAGGTCTGCTCTGTCCTGTAGTGCTGCTGTAGGTTGCTATATGAGGCAGAATCAGCTTGAAAACAGTGAGGAGCTGTTATTTACTTACTGTTTAGCTAGTCTGACTTCCTCATGCCCATGGGGCTGGCTACCTATCCCTGTGTAGCACAGTTTCTGCTCCACCATTAATGTTAAGGTTGATGGTTCGAATCCTCCAAGCAACCCTTCATAAGAAAGTCCTCTGTTTCTATACAGATTTCAGCAGAGAAATCTGGGGAAATTCTGTAGCAACAAAGGCCACCATAGTTGGAATCACTATCAAGGGTTTTGTTCTTCATTGTCCTCAGTGCTGCTTTTAAGGGTTTGGGTTTGACTCGCTGCCTTGAAGAAGTCCTGTCCAGGAAGGGCTGGGCTGTCTCAGGGAGCTGGCTCTGGGCTGCACTGGTTCCTTGCTCAGAACCACTTCTGTGAGGCCTAAGGGGCTATGGGAAGCAGGATGCTTATCCTGCCAAATGGGAAAAGAATTTGCTTCTTAACTTTGGGCCAAAGTAGAGATTGGATTGTGCAGCTCTTGGCCTTGAACACAAAGGCACGAGTGGAGTAAACACTCGGCAAAGACTTGAGAGACCTGGTGTCTCGTCCTGGTGCAGCCGATAATTACATATATGGTTTAGGAACTTAAGTAGTTCTTTGACTTTCGGTTTTCACATTCTTAAAACTGAGATCTTGATCTCTTCACAATTACTCTTTTCTTTATCACTGCTGTGTAATTGGAACCAACTCATAGCTGCCCCTCCAGCAGACTTTTTTTTCTCTCATTTATTTTATACTGGTTTATTTACAAAGTTTGAATGCATTGCTTTTCATACCAAATCTTTCCCATTTCCTTCACTCCCACCTCCAGGCATCAAATTGTGCGACCCTATGATTAACCCCCGTCCTCATCCCTTTGCTTCCACCCTCCCCCGCTTGGATCCTTATACTCATTCTATAATAATGGTCTTATACAGTATTTGTCCTTATGGGACTGAGTTCACTCAGCATAATGCTCTCCAGTCCTTCCCAAGTTAGGTAGTGATTTACAAAATCATTGCTCCTGTGTATTGCATAATATTCCATCGTGTGAATGTAACATTATTTTGCAATCTATTTGACTGTGGTCTGACATTTGGGCTGTTTCCATGTTCTTGTGATGGCGAATAATGCTGCTATCACCATTGGTGTACAAGTCTCTGTTTGAGCCTCAGTTATCATTTTGTCAGGGTATATTCCAAGCAGTGGAATAGCGGGGTCATATGGAATTTCTATGTTCAGTTTTTTGAGGAAACACCAAACTGACTTCCAGAGTCGTTGTACCATTTTTCAATTCCACCAACAATGTATAAGAGTTTATCTCACCACATCCTCTCCAACATTTATTACTTGCTGTCTTGTTAAACTTTGCCAGTGCTACTGGAATGAAATGGTACCTCATTGTAGTTTTGATTTGCATCTCTCTTATTGCCATTGATTTTTAGTATTTCTTCATGTGTCTCTTAGCCTGTTATCTGAATATCTTCCTCTGTGAAAATTCTTTTCATGTCTTTTGCCCATTTTGTTATTGGATTATCAGTCTTTTTCTTGTTGAGACCCTGTAGGATTCTGTAAACTTTGGGTATGAGATCCTTGTCTGGGATGGTATTGCCAAATGTTCTTTCCCAGTAAGTAGGTTTTCTTTTCACTCTGTTGGGAAAAAAGTTTTTTATGCACACAGGGATTTAATCTTTAGAAGGTCTCATTCATCAATTTTAGCCTCTCCAGATTGTGCATTTCTGGCTGTATTTGGCAGTCTCCTAATACCATTGACTAGGCTGTCTAAGCTTGGTCTCAGTTTGTCTCTGATTAACTTGATAGTTTCGGTCTCTGACTCACTTTTGAGTTGATTTTTGTGTATGGTGTGAGATGTGGATCCTAAGGAGATTGCCCAGCCTTGTTCATGGAGCCACTGAGGGATTTGAGCTGCAAGAAAGGTGCAGTGCAACTCCCTGAAGGCTGTGCCACCAGGCCTCCCTCTTCACAGGCACATGAAAAAAATAAATTTGCCATTGAGCTGACAAGTGGGTTTCTAACTCATGGCAACCTCAGACGTGCTAGAGTAGAACCATGTGCTCATTATTTTTACTTTTTCAATTTCCAGGTCTTTCTTCCAAGGCACTTCTAGGTGAACCTTAGCATCTGGCCTTTCTGCTAACTGCCAAGCATGTGTGCACCACTCAGGGACTCCTCACAGGTGTAAAACGGATGTTAAGGAGTTGCTTTGTGTGCGCCTGTGGTTTGCACTGGTGGAAATAGCAGCCATTTGTTGAGTGAAATCAGCTTGAGTGAACCAGAGACTGCTTGGAAGCTCTTGCTTGACTCTAGGCCTGTGAAGAAATCAACATACCATTTTGGCTTAAAGCCTAAAGTCTTTAAAATTGGACCTTCCCCTCCCTCTGGCAAGAGACTACTCCAGGAGCTGTTTCCTGCTGTCTGAAATCTTCTAGATCCTTCAACAGGGGAAGCTAAGTCCTGGATGGAAACTGTCCTAGAAATGAGAAGGAGAGAACCCGGCATTTCTCACTTCCTGTCCCTGCTCCCTCCTGGCCCTCCCAGGCCCTCCTCTCAGGAGAATCTTGTGCCAGTGGTCCCATTGTTTCTGTGAGGATGAAAGAAGGAGCCAGATGCCAGCTGGCCTGCCTCATCATCTGAGAAGTCACCCTCCTGCAGGGACAGACTCCCGAATGAGAGTCTAGTCTGCTTAGATGCTATGACAAAAGAGACCCAGGGAGACAGGAGCCTGGAATGGGAATCTTAGGCCTGAACACCATGTCATCGTGTTCAAGACAGTGTGCAAACCAACCTAAGACCAAGCTGTTCTGAGGCTTTCCACAGAGTTTAAAAGGTGGCTGGCAAGTCCATGGACCCTCTCAAAAGAGCTCATTTCAATCTGTTTCCTCCCACCCAGAGCTCAAGTCCTGCTTCTCTTCCATCCTCACTGACAGTGGGCCCCATCTCTTCCGCCCTCTCACTGATGGTGGGTCCCTTGAGGGTGGGGAATGTTCTTCCTTTTGGGTCTTGCCACTCAGCCATGCCAGTTTGCATACCCAGGCCTACCAAGCAGAGAGAATGAAGCTGCATACTCCTTTGTTCCAAGATCCTCTTTTCCACAGCTGGCCCAGTTTTGGCCCATGTCCTTGCAAATGTGTCGGTCCTTAAAATATTAACATGGATATTTGTTGTGAACCGTAACTTCCCCTCTAGGCAGGACAGGTCAGAACCGGCCTGGGCCACGACTACTCGATGTCATGGGAAATCCCGGCCGCTGCCTCCTCTCCCAGATTGCTTGATTCCATGCCAGGGTCCCTTTGGAGCCAGGGCTCCCTTCTGCAATGGGGCCTCTGAAGGAAGAAGCAGCGGCTTGACCTTGGAGCCTCGGAGTCCTGTTTGAAGGCTCTTAATCACGACCTTCTCTACTCTTCCCTGAGCCAAAGCTTCGGCTCACGTTCTCAAGGGCTCCTTGGGCTTTGATCCCCTTCCAGAGTCTGATTAAGACGCCTTCTCTATCTCGAGGCAAGCTGACCCTGGGCGAAGGAGCAGAGACGCGCAGTCCACTGCAGGTTCTCATTCTTTAGAGGAAAATCTTCACGCTGAAGGGCTCACTTGATGTTTTGGGAGCTTGCCAGGGTCTGAGATGCAGCCAGTCTTCCTCCTAAAGATTCCCTCCTCTGACTCTCTGTTCACACACGCGCACGCACACACACACACAGAGGCTTTGGCCAAGTGTGAGGGTCTCTATGTTATGAAGGAAATGAGTAAACAACCTCAACATTTTTGTTCCCCTCTGAGGCTTGCAAAGAAGGTGTTAAGAGCGCAAGATTTAAATCATAAACTTTATTAAAAGCCAAACAGCCCGATTTGTGGCTGTTGCCAACTTGGACGGAGTCTTTGGGATAATGCTACACACTGAGCTAATCCAGAAGGAATCAAGCGGAGGAAGACAGCAGGGTGGGCGTGAGCCAAGGCATCCGACCTGTGAGAGGCAGGCTGGGAGCTGCCAGCTCTGACTCAGCCACCCAGCCCAGGCCGGGAGGACTGTGCAGGAGCCCGGGAAGGGCTTTTGTGCTGCTTGGCTCTTTTTAATACCTTTCCTTGTAAAATTTGCTTAGAAGCTAGAACTGACTTATGCTGGAGGGCCCATGGCAGGGGGTGGGATGACACCCAAACTTACCCGATCTCTCCCAGAGTAGCTTCCTATCTTCGATGGACAAGCAGAGGAGAAACGCCAGACACTCACCTGCCAGGCTCTGCCCCATTCATCTCACACACCTTGAGGCATCTTCCGTTCCCCAAAGTCTGGGTTACAACGTAACTGGGTGCAGGGACTATGCTCAGCAAATCAGAAAACCCCACATGTGTCCCAGGAAAACCCTCTGCCCTATAGGGGGTCCCAGTGTCTGATTGTTTGTAACTGGTTGCCTGGACTTTCTTCTGAGACACCTCTGTATGCACTCAAACCTCAAACCTTTCACTTAACAATCAAGCCCCCTGACCATTTGAACATCCTCCGGGACTTTCTGTATGAGACACAGACATACAGATCACATCCCTCTTTCCAAAGAGTTTTAAACCCAGTAAAGAATCCAGAATGAAGACCTGGATAAATGATGAGAATGATCTGAAGAGGGGAACTAAAACATTTTCAGTGAAGAGGGACCTTGGCTTAGTCCAACTCAAATTCAGCTTCAGGAAGTCTTTGCTCAATGGCCTGTTTCCCACGAAGCCCACTCTTGTGCTTGATCTCTTCTATTTTCTGAATATTCAGAATCAGTGAGGACAACCTAGTCCCCCAAGGGTCTCTCGTGATTTATGTAATCAAACTTGCAAGTGTCTCATGCCCCTGGATGTCCAACCCAAGCTCCCCACGAGAAGGCCTGTCTCTTGCCTCCTCTCAGTTGCTGTGTGACAGATACCCTGAACAAGAACCACTACTGATTCCATGGCCTGAGAGGGGCTAAGAGGCATGTCTGAGCTCTTGGACTTGGGGTGGGGGGTGGGGCTGGAAAGGACCTGGAAATACCAGCCATGTAAAGGATGCAGAAAAGGAAACCTCACTGAGTGGACACAGGAGCAGGCACAGCTTTCCTGTCCATGGAGGTTTCTGTGGCTAAATGACTTCGGGAGACCATTTATCTCACCTGTCTTAATATAACACCGGTTGTTGATGAGTTGGGAGCCCATGTGTAGGAGAGTCAAATTGTGCTCCATATGGTTTCCTTTGGCTGTGCTATTTCAAAATCAGGCCTTTTTTCCCTGAGGCACCTCTGGGTATACTTGAACCACCAAACTTTCAGTTAGTAGCCAATCATGTTAGCCATTGCAGCAGCCAGGGACATGTCTCGATGTAATTATCTGCATTATATAACCTGTTAAATATTCAAACTTACACACCAAACACTAAAGTAAAAAATGAGGGAACTGAAGATTTTTACTAGCTTTTTGATCAAACCAACAACAAGGCTGCATTAATAATTACTAGGGATGAGAACTCAAAAGTCAGAAACAAAGAAGGCTCAGAATTTGGAAAATATGGCCTTAGCGATAGAAGCAACTCAAGAAACCACATGAGAATGAAGGCATGTGTGAAATAACAATGCACCTGAATGAAACACAATGGATACAAATTTTGTATGAAAACCACTTTAGAATCTTTAAAAACACACAAAAAATTTTAAAAAGAGAGATCACATGGTAGAATTTTACACAACCTGTTTATTGGAAATACTTTTAATAAAAATATAGCATAAGAGACAATTTTTCTTGATGAACCTTGATAGATATAATACAGAGGAATTAAAGCAGCTACAACTATCAAAAGAAATTATGAAGCAGCTCAATGTCATAAATCAGCACAAAAATCAGGGGCTGTCTGACAACAGACTATCAATTATTATTGTTGATGATGATGTTGTTATGTGCCATCGAGTTGCCTGGAACGCATAGCAACCCTATGTACAACCTGCCCTGTTCTGACCCCACCTCACTGACTCCAACACACCTACCTCCATTTCCCTAGTCACTGTATCAATCCATCTGAGGTCTTCCTCTCCTGCGCTGTCACTTCACCCTTCCAGGCATGATGTCCTTCTCCAAGGACCGCTCCCTCCTGGCCACATGTCCAAAGTATGTGAGACAGAACTTCAAAACCCTCCAAGGAGAAACTTGGCTTCACCCTCTCTAAAACAAACTTACTTGTTTTCTTGGTGGTCCATGGTATGTTCAAGACTCTTCTTTAGCAACACAACTCAAAGGCATCAATTCTTCTTCCGTCACCCTTCGTACTTATGTACAAATTCAAGTTTAAGCTGAAAAAAGTGAAAACAACTCCACAAGAATCAAACTATGACCTTGAGTCTCAAGAACAGATGTGAGACATTCAACATGATGGACTTAAGATCAGACAAGTTGGAGAATTTTATCAAGGACATCATGCACGAAAAAGCAGAAAGGCATTCAGAAGAAAGGAAGAAGGAAAAGACCAAAGGGGATGTCAGAAGAGACTCTGAAACTTGGTATTGAATGTAGAGTTGCTAAAGCAAATGGAAGAAACTATGTAAAGAATTTGAGAAGATAAAGTATTATAAATAAATATACAAAGACCTAGAACTAAAAAACCAAAAACTGAACATACTTAGCCATTTCAAAAGGTAAAAGAACTTAATTTTTTAAAAAAATTCATGCTTCATGTTGCAATATAAAAGGATTCTACTGGGAATCTCAGCATTGGAAATCTCAAAAGAAGATGGGTGCCCATCAACAAATGAATGGATAGGAAAAACTATGGTGTATACATACCGTGAAATACTATGCAGCGCTGAAAAACAATGAACTTGTAAAGCATTATACAACACGAGAACCCTGGAACACATCATGCCGATGAAATATCTCAGTCACAAAAGGATAAATACTGCATAGCACCACTGTTATAAAGCAGGCCAGACATGGGGAGTTGGGGGGAGAATAGGATAAGGGTAGATAGATACTGACCATTGCACTGGAACAGATGAAAGAAAGAACTGTCTAAAATGAATATATGATTAGGCATACATACAACAATAGCCCAGAATAAGAGCTATATCATTGCAAGGAGGACTGTGGTCGGGGTGGTAGCTTATTGTGCAACAATGAATAAATATTTAAAAGAAACCAAAACTGAACTGAGGGAGGGGGAAAGAGGGTAAGGGGGTAAAATGTGCAACAATGAATGAATGAAAATCTAACTTTATAAATGTTGTTAAAATCACAATGAAAAGAAAATTTTATTTTAATAAAAAGAAGACGGAAATGACTCTACTAAAAAGAATTTTTTTATATATGTAACAATTTCAGGAGATAGCAAATGATCAAAAATTAATGATACTGAAGAAGGAAGTCTAAGCTACACTGAAGTTACTGGCAAAAAACAAAGCAAGGTGGCAGGCATTGAGAGAATACCAATTGAGATGTCTCAACAAGAATATGCAACACTGGATGTGTTCAATCATCTGTACAAAGAAGTTTTCAGCCAAGCTACAGGTGCAGCTAACCATCAGAAGCCCATATTCATGCTTCTCCCATAGAAAGACAATCCAGTGGAATGCAGAGATTACCAGACAATATTCATATCACACACAAGGACAGTTTTGCTGAAGATAATTCATAAGCAACTGCAGCGCTGCATCAACAGGGAACTGCCAGAAATTCAAGCCAAATTCATGAAGATAAAAGCAGACGATATCAGAAAGATATTTACCTGAATTTCTTGTTTTGGTTTTTTTATTATTATTAAATTTTATTAGTTTTAATGAACATTTACAGAGATTTTGGGTTTTCATTCATTCATTGTTGCACTGTTTTCTCTACCCTCCTCCCCAGTTTGTTCTTCTTCCCCCCCCCAAATGTCTGTTTTAATTGTCCAATTGCCACAGTGCTTGTCAAAACCAGTTCTGATTAATCTCCTTTGTCAGTGTGTCCCTTGCCATTCCCTATCACTCCTCCCTGAGAGAGACTTCACCCTGATTCATAAGGAAAAGGGGATGGCATATGCTCTTAGCTACTTCCTGCTGAAAAAGGACGCTGTGGGTTTCAGGGTGAAGATCTTCTCTCACTACTCTAAAGGGCCCCTTTGGCAGTAGGAAACACATAGACTATTATGGAGATTGATTTTGGAATTTAGATGCACTATTATCAATTGTGCTTAGCCATACATGTTCATATCCTTGAAGATGTATCATGCAAGTGTTGTAGCCTAGAAGACACAAATTTAACTAACAAGTTAAAAGTACATGAGTCAAAAATTAAAAAGCAATAATATTCCAAGTAGTGGGTCTAATAGTGGTACAAGTTAAGTTATAGAGGGGAGGTGGTTCTTACAATAAAAGGCCTATTGACTAGCACTTTGTCTATTATAGTGTACAGGTTAGGAACCACAAGATGTAGAGGCTCAGCTATGTCATTTATGGTTCTTAAGTCCTGGAGCAAATTCCATCTACCACTGGGTTGTTTTACAACTCAGAAGTTTGCATGCAAGGTGGAGGTGAAGTAAGGAACTGCTTATGAGGTTTTCCGTCCATTCCAGCAAGTAAGAAATAGAAGAGTTGGGACCTCAAGAAGGCTTTTAGGACCAATTAGTAGGCTCTGTGTCCAGGAGAAAACGAATATACTTACCAGTAATGTTAATGCTCACCCACCGCTCTTCTGGGAGGATCTAAATCATTGAAGCGTCCTCCTTTGTTTCCAGCTGGGAGCTAGAGCCTGTCAGTCCTGTCTGCCACGAGGACCTGATGTGAGCCACCTTGGCCAAGTGTCTTTCAGAGCCACACTTAAAGCAAGTGAGTGGGAGCTTCCTCTCTACTCCCTTGCCTATCTGTGGCTCTCATCTGTGACACTGTCTACTGAAGTGGCCCAGCTTTCCACAGTGGAAGCAATTCTGACCTCCTTTATTACCTTTGGGTTGAATTTCATTGTTGATGTAAAGGTTGCATGGACAAAACAAATTATGGATAGCATTGGAGAAAAATGGGAATCCCTGAACACTTAACTGTGCTCATGCAGCAACTGGTATGAGCAAAGCAGCAGTCACTTGAACAGATCAAGGAGACACACTGTATGGTTTTAAATCGGAAAGTGTTTCCATGAAAATGGAATCTTTTCTTTCTGCTAATTCAACTGTATGCTAAGCAAATACTCTGAGAAGCTGGTCTATATGAAGAACACAGCATCAGAATGGGAGGAGGACTCATTAACAATGTTACATGCAGGGAAAAACCTTGCTGGCTGAAAGCAAAGAGGACTGAAGCACTTACTAAAGAAAAACCAAGACTGCAACCTTCAGTGTGGATTACAACTCAAGATAAAGCATAAATCTTCAAACTAAACCAATCAGCAACTTTATCATTAATGGAGAAAAGATGGAAGTTGTCAAGTTATCCATGATACTTGGATCCACAGAAGCACTGTCAAAAAGAAAACTCTGTCCTGTAATGGCCTTATCTGCTGCAAAAGACCCTCTTTAGAGTGTTAAAAAGCAAAGATGTCACTGGAAGGATGAAAATGCACCTGACACAAGCCATAGTGTTTTCAACTGCCTCCTCCTATGCATTCAAAAGATACACAACGGATAGAGTTGGATCTGACTTATCTGACCCACAGCTGACCCTCTGGTGGGTTTTCAGAAGCAGTTAATCACACAGGAGAAGATTGTCCATCCTTCTGTAGAGCAGCTGGTGGATTTGAACCGTGCACTTTAGGGATTGCAGCTTCTTGCCAGTAGGCCACTGGAGTCTCTCTGTATAGCGAACTCTTTCCTAACAGGTAGGGTCACTTGAGAATATGTTTCATTGACCTGAAAGACTTATGGATGTAATACTCTGAAAATAAAAGGCACAAGATTTTTTTTGTAGGGTTGGTAGGAAGCTCTGGTGGCCTGGTGGCAAGAAGCTGCACTGCAATCCCAGAGGTGTGCAGTTCAAATCCACCAGAAGCATTTGATTCAAAGGTACACACACACACACACACGAAAATCGTAGTGTTGGTGAAGAATATTGAATAGACCATGGACCGCCAAAAGAACAAGCACAGCCCAAATAAACACAGCTGTAGGGTGGTGAGAATTCATCTCATGCACTTTGGATATGTCATCAGGAGGAACTGGTTCCTGGAGAAAGAAGGTTATTGTCATTGTTGTTAGGTGCCACTGAGTCAAGAATGACCCTATGAGCAACAGAAGGCAACCCTCATAGCGACCCTCCTAGCAACCCTATGAACAACAGACCTGAACTCTGTCCTGTCCTGTGCCAACCTCACAGTCTCTGACATACTTGAGCTCACTGCTGCAGTCACTGTGTCAGTCCACCTGGTTGAGGGTCTTCCTCTCCTTCAAAGTCCCTCTACCTTTTCAAGCATGATGTCCCTCTCCAAGAATAACCTCTCCTAGCAACATGCCCAAAGTACGCAAGACAAAGCTTTGATAGCTCTGCCTCCATGAAGCACCTTCACCAACACACATCTGTTTGTTCCTTTGGCAGTCCATGTGGTATTCTATAATCTCCTCCAGCACCACAACTCAAAGGCATCAATTCTTCTTCTGTCATCCTTATTCATTGTCCAGCTCTCAGATGCATAGCAAGTAGCTGAAAAGACCATGACCTGAATCAGGTGTAACTTCATCCTCAAACTGACATCATCACTCCTTAGTAATTTGGAGAGGCCCCTGACTACACACTTTCCCAGTGCAGTAGGTCTACAAATCCTAATGCCACAAAGGACGAATCATTAATAACCTTTGGTAAGCAGATAACAGAACCTTGCTTGTTAAAAGTGAGGAGGACGTGAAACATTTGCTGCAGAAGTTCAAACACCACAGCCTTCAATATGGAGGAGGATGTTATGCTTGGTAAAGTAGAGGTTTAAAAAAAAGAGGAAGATCCTCAACAAGGTAGTTTGTCCCAGTAGCTGCAACAATGGTCTCAAAACTAGCAATTAATGGTGAGGATGACACAGGACAGGGCAATGTTTCCTTCTGTAGTCTGTGGGGTCGTTGAGTCTGAACAGACTCAGTGGCATATCATAAGAACAAACATCATCAGGAAAAGATGAGTTTGGCTAAAAAATTCTTTTCAATCTCTTGAGGGTGATACTGTGGGACCTGACTAGCCTTGGCCCAGGATCTTTGCCTCCTTGATGGGAACGTCCTTTGGGACATCATGTAATACCTTTGGCATCATGCCTGTCTGCAGGAGTACGATGAGGTCATCTGCTTCCATAAGGATTTATAGCCGTGAAAACCCCTTAGGGTGGTTCTATTCTGACCTGCAGGGCTGCTAGGGAACTCTGGCAGAGTCAAAGGCAAGAAGGTCATTGCTGTTGAGTTGCACCAACTCGTAGCTGACCCTCCAGCAGATTTGCAGAGCCGTAAATTGCAAGGGAGGAGATTGTCCATGTCTTTCCTGAGGGCCTGGTGGCCTTTTAGCTAACAGCGCAGCTCTCCACGTACCGTTTCACTTAATTCCATGGCAAATTGCATTGCTAACCCAGAGGTCTCGCGTCACCTGCAGTTCAAGATCTCTTCTCATTCCAATTTACAGTCCTAGACATCGGATAAGAAGGTCACTATGGGTCAGAACATACCTGACACCAGTGAATTTTTCGTTTGACAGGGTTGCAATGAGTCAGAATTGACTCACTGGCAGTTCTAGATAGCTAGTTTGGGTAGTTATTTGAGTGAGTCTTAGTAATACAGTGGTTAAACGTTCACCTGCCACTTGAAAAGTCAGTGGTTCAAACCCACCAGCTGCTCCTTAGGAGATCCAGGAGGCAATCAGCTCCTGAAATCATTTACCACCAGGGGAACTGCAGGGAGCAGCTCTTCCTTGTCCTGCCATGGTACTGTGAGCTGGAGTAGATTTGATGGCAGTGGATATGCTTGGGGCAGGGTGTCCATGTAAGCATTGTTGTTGTTGAGTGCCGTCGAGTATGATTCATAGCAACCCTGTAAACAGCTGACATGAGCCCTGCCCTGTCCTGTGCCAACCTTACACCTCTGACACACAACACCCAGCGCTGAAGTCACCAAGTCAATCTGTCTCATTGACCCTCCCTTCTTTCCAACTCGATGTTTCTTTCCAATGAATAGCCTCACCTAGCTACACGCACAGAGCATGAAAGATGAAGCTTCACCATCTTAGCTTCCAAGGAGCACTCGGGCTGTACTTTCCCCAAGACATATCTGTCTGTTCTTCTGGCAAGCCATGGGATATTCAGTTCTCCTCTCTAGCACCACAACTCAAAGACATCCATTCTTCTTCTGTCATCTTTATTCATTGTCCAGCTCTCTGCTAAAGAGCAGGTGACTGAGAAGACCATGGAAATAGTGATCAAATAGTCCTGACTATATATATCTATATATCTATACATACATATATATATCTTTGTTTACAAAGTGGGGCTTTTATTAAGTATAATTACATCTTCCTGGTTTTTTTTTTTTTTAAAAATCTTTCTCGTAAGAGTGAGCAGTAGAAAGAGAGAGGTGTGCACCTTAAAGCTTAAGTGAGGAACTGATGGAGGTTCACACAGGGTTTTGTGACCATTCCCACTGGGATTGTAGAAGCCGCCAAGGCCCTGGGTGACAGGGTGTGGACGCACCTTGCTCCTCTGCCTCACCCTCATCCTAGCATGGCCCCAGGACAGCTCTGACAGCCCCAGGGACATTCCCAGCAGCTGTCCTTATTTTCTTTCTCTTCCATAGTTTCTCTTTGCTTAAAAAGATCTCACCACAAGAATGTTTTCTTCTGTTTCTCCATATGTAGCCACCAGCATCAGGAAACCACAGGGACTGGAAATTGCGCTGGTCGAGGGCTAGACTTTGCTATATTCGGGTGTAGAGCAGGGATGGTTTCAGGGCTTGGTCTCGTCCCAGCAAGGCTGGGATGGAGTTTGCCCTAGGTCTCCAGGACACGGCATCCCAGCTGTGTGCAGCCAGGCAGGTTGGTGGAGGCGTCTCCAGACGCAAACTCTCATTATTTATGTTCTGTGTCTTCCTCTCTCACCAGCTTTTCTTGGGATGCCTTTGGAGGTTTGCTGATCTGTGTGTGTTTCCAGGTTTGTGTCAGTCACTCTTGACTGCGGGAAACTTTCGTCTCCAGAGCAAATTTGGGTCCTATCATCGCCCCCCACTCTGCCGCCTACCCCGATCCCCCACCCCCAGCCCGTGTGGAGGCCACTTCATGGGGAGCAGTGTCTTTGCAAGGCAGCCTGACTTAGCTCTTCTAACTGCATCTAGACAGCACCCTCAGAATTTGTTTTCGTTCCCCCCCCCATAATATACTTCTTTGAGTTTTCATAATGAGAATTAGAAAAGAGTTATTTATAGGAGAACATACAGTATCCTTGATCAACCAACATGCCTTCCCAGCTGCCGAGTTAAAGGGGAAGGAGAGAAGGATTTATTAAGTGCCTGTGATCCGTCAGACACTGAGCTGGCCCTTTACATGTGTTCCTGAGGATCAGCGTCCACATTTCACACAGATGTTGCCTGCGTGAGAACGTGAGCCGTGTCTGCTCGCCTTAGGTGCAGGCTCGTTCCTTGAACGATGGCTAGAGCATCGTAGGTGTCCATCAAAATGCTCTCCACTGCTGGGCGTGAGGGCAGCTGAGGGACCTAGTGAACGTGCACCTAGCATGGGGTCGTGGTGTGGGCAGACTCCAGCCCTGACCTGCCTGGTTTCCCAAAGCCTATGCTCTCCCACCCTGCTGTCCACAGCCTCCTACAACATCTACACACGTGGCAGGCAGTGTTTTTCCAAATCCCTGCCATCGTGGGCTCTGCTTTGGGTACATCACACCCTCATCTGGAACCACTACAAAACTCCATCAGCCAAGAGTCAAGGTGGAATTTGTCAGGCTGTTGACGCAGCCCCTCCTCTGGCCAGGTCACTGTGTCCAGGCTACCTCTTGTCCTCAGCATTCCTAGGTCGGGCTCCTTTGCTCAGACCAGGCCTCCGTTTGGAGCTGATGGCTCTGGCAGAGACATGCCACACCAGCTTCCCCAAGCAGTCAAGCTTCCTGCCCTCCCCTCCTTACTCTTGGTCAGTATTTCGACTCCTGCTCTGTTTTAAACGGAGCCTTGCTGCACTGCAATCCCAGAGGTACGCGGTTCAAATCCACCAGATGCTCTGCTGGAGGAGGAGGGGCTATCTCCTCCTGTACCAGTCAGATCCGATTTGACGGTACACTCACACAAAATAACAAAATAAAATAAATTTTAAAAGGAGCCTTGATGCTGTACATGTTGTACTGCTAAATGAAAGATCAGGGGTTCGAGTCCACCAGTAGTTCCTCAGGACAAAGATGGACCATCTCCTCCAGTCAAAATAAATCTTGACCTGACGTGGGGATTGCCAAGGCCGGAATCGACTCAAAGGCAGAGGACTTTTTGGGTTAAATCTAGTCTAAAAGTACTCCAGAACGTGTCTTCCATTTTTAAAGGGGTGAATAGGAGGGAAGGAGAGAATAAATTACCTTTTATAATAGGTCGGCTTGGTTTAGAATAAAAACTTAAGCTGAGAAATTCACTTTCTATTAGAAAAAGCGACAGGAGCAGCATCAGACGGCGTTTGTTCTGTTGTGCACAGGGTCGCTATGACTCAGAGCTAACACGTCTGCACATATGAGCAATGACTTTCTACTAGGGTGGTGGTTCAGCAGTAGATCCTCACCTTTCACATGGAGACGTTTAGTCAACTCCCAGCCAGGGTACCTCACGCACAGCCATCAACCCAGATGTCAGTAGTAACCTCATTGTTGTTACGATGTTGAACAGGGTTTAGCAGAGCTTCCAAACGAACACAGACTAGGAAGAAAGGCCTGGCGATCTACTTCTCACAATCAGCTCATGAGAACCCTGTGGGTCGTAATAATCTAATCCACATCTGATCGTGGGCATGGCACAGGACTGGGGTCCACATCTCATTCCCTTGTGTGTGGAGTTGCCACAAGTCAGGAGCCACTGAGCTGCAGTAAACAAGAGATTTCTACTAAGCATAAGATTTCTACTAGGCCTTTCTTGTAAGGCCATAGCGAGATCCTCTTACAACTGCAAGCATCTCCCCATAACTACAGACACGCTTCTAGCTTATTAAGGCAGCCAGTTCTATTTTTAACAACTTTCTATGTTAGGAAATTCTCCTTATGGATTCGTAGATGATGAGAACTGGAAAGGATATTTAAGATAATCCTGTCTAGTGTCTTCATTTTCAATCTAAGTGATTGTATCCAGCTCTCTGCAGCCCAGGGCTCCCTCCAGTCTGGCACATTCAGCTCCCCTGGCTGAACGGGACACCAGCTAGTGTCTCTGCCCGACAGCCTGCTCTTCCTCCTGCCTCCACCCCTGCAATGTGCTCCCCTGCTCAGGGACACTCCCAGTGCACAAGGTGGAAAGAATGTGTCTCCCCTAAACTGAATCCAGGAGCTTGTGGACTTGGAGACAAGACACAGGCTGAGTCTGGGCCCCATCCCCCAACCCTCTCAACCTTTAAAGAGAACAACTCTGCCCTACAAGAAACAACAAAGGTCATTCCCACTGCCTCCCACTAGAAAGACAGATCACAGTGGGGCTTCCTGGGGAAGTCATATGTCATGGCATATTTAATAAGCTGATGGCATCTAGTGGAGACAGCAAAAGACTGCACAGCTTCCAAAGCTATGGAATTCGCCTGGAAACCAAAATTACTAGCAACTACTAAGCATAGAGTGGGAGCTCTCATGGCCAAGTGGGTAGGGAGTTGCAGTGCTAACCCAAAGGCACAAGGTTCGAATCCACCAGCTGCTACAAGGAAGAAAGATGGGTGATCTTCTCTTGTGCAATTTACATCCTCTGAAAACCCAGCGGAGAGACAGCTATGAGTCAGTTCCAACTCGGTGGCAACGAAGCCTGTTGGAATGAAGATGGAGATCCACTCACTTCCCATTTTGGAGCCATGAAAGGTAATCTGCTACTAGGTCTGCCTAGGTTTATACCATATTCAATTAGTGGATCTGACAAGAGTCCTGACACACACAGCCTCTGAACATGACTTGAGGGGGATATAAAAAAAAAATCGCAAGTAGCTTTCAAAAGAAACCTCTCAACTTACTTAAAAAACCTGTGGGAGGTGGATGATCAAATGAGCTATCATGGTATGTGAGAAATCAGATGTTTTTAAATTATGCTTTTACATTTAACTTCATGCATTAAGAAAATGTTGCGTGTTTTTCTCGATATTTAACTATCAGTTCAGGCACCTAGTGACACCAGCCCATAATTTAACAAATGCATCTTCTGAGAGTTAAAACCAAAAGCCTCACCAGGTGCCATCGGACTCAATGCAGCCTCATGGGCATCAGCTGTGCCACAGAGTTTTTCAACTGCTGTGATCTTTTAGAAGTGAATTGCCAGCAAAAAAAGGGGTAGATCTGACTTTGTCATTAATTAAAAAAACAAAATCTGGTGGCCTAGTGGTAAGAAGCTATGGTGCAATCCCGAAGGCACACAGTCCATGGGAGAAGGATGGGCAATCTCTTCCCGTGCGATTGACTCCCCTGAAAGCTCACTGGAGCGTCAGCTATGGATTGGTTCTGACTCAACAACAACCAAAACCCCTCAGTGCCTCAGTTGGAACCGACTCATAGCTGACCCTCCATTGGGTTTCCAAAGCTGTAATGGGAAAATATTGCCATCTTTGCCCAGATGACACAGAGATAGAGGTCAAGAGGACACCAGAGAGCATCTTTAAGAACTTGGATTTGAATTTTTTTGCTAGGCCCTCTTTCCACGGAATCCATGAGGTTTTCTACAGGGGGTGTGTGTGTGGGGAGTGTGTGTGGAGAAGTTAGGTGATGACACCACTGTCTGACTTCTGATCTTCAAGGCAAAGGCTCAGGAATGTCCCTCTAAAAGACACCCCTTGACTAGATGCCCTCAACTTCGTCCTGGCTCCAGAGGGCTACGAGGGTTCCCAGTGAAGAACTTGGACAACAGAAAGGCGAGGCAGCTAGCTCTGCAAACAGTCACTGGAGTTTCACAGACACCTTCCTCCCTCTGTCGAGTCTTCCTCAAAGCCTCAGCCCCAATTCGTGTTCTGAGAGGCGATGAGGTCAGGCCATCTCATAACAAGAGCCCCAGCCCTTTCCCAAGCCACTAATTCTTCTTCAGTTACACTTTTCTGTAGCTCTCTCCTAATTTGGGGAGATGGATGACCACAGCTGTGAGCACTGATATCTGAGTTCATTCCAGATGTGGGTCTGACACTAAAGGAGCCAAATAAGCCCCCCAAGGAGGACTATATCTGTTGGAGGAAAGAATTGTGAGGATGGAGGTGGGACACCAGCTATCGCTAGGAGATCACGTATCTTGGTCCCTCTGCAACTCAAATGTCTCCATGAAAGAAGAGGAGGAACAAGGGAAAGAAGGTCTGTGGCAGCCGCCTCTGTGCCCACCGTGACCTCAGCAGTGCCTGCGTCTGAGGCCAGACCATCCATTTGCTGACTGGAGGTGGAGAGGCGAAGGATGCTAGGCAATGGTAAGTGTGAGGATGTTGTTATTGTCAGTGGTAATTGAGTGGATTCTGATTCAAGAGCACAGGTGTGCTGCTCCAAAGGCTGAGGCCAACCTTTTTAGAAGCAGAGCACCAGGTGCCTCTAGGGAGGGTCAAACCTCCAATTTCTGTCCACTCCAGATATTTCATGTAAGTGGGATCATGCGATATTTGTCCTGGCTTTTTTCACTTAACGTGATGTTTCCAAGATTCATTCATGTTGTAGCATCTATTCATTAAATCTGTGTATTCATTCTTTTTGTGACTAAATGTTGTTGTTGTTGTTGTTAAGTGCCATTGAGTCATAAACAACTCATAGCGAGCCTATGAATGAAAGACCTGAACACTTGTATAACTTTCATCCTCTCTCCAGGTTCATAGGGTTTCTGGAGGCAAGCTATTTCGGAAGTGGATGCCACTCCT
>NW_006399846.1:9538358-9539531 GCF_000299155.1 Elephantulus edwardii | reverse complement strand
ATACAGAGAGAAAGGAGGCCAGAGAGAGAGTGAGAAGAAGCGCCCTAGTGGTATAGTGTGTTGTATGTTGGGCTGGTAACTGAAAGGTTGGCAGTTTGAATCAACCAGCTGTTCTGCCCTCTCTGCAGGAGAAACATGGGCAGTCTCCTCTCATGAAGATTTATAGTCTGGAAAAACTCAATCAACTGTAATCAAGAGTAAGTAATTTAAAGTCTCTGAAAACCTGTTGGAGGGTCAGCTAATGAGTCAATTCCTACTCAGCTGCAATGAGAGAAGGTAGGTGTCGAGTATTATCCCATTGCTCAGGAGCAATGATTCAGAAAAATACTATATAACTTGGGAGAGGCTGGATAGCATTATGCTTAGTGAACTAACTCAGTCTTATAAGGACAAATACTGCATAAGATCATTATTGTAAAAATAGAAGGAAAATTAGTAAAACCCAAGGGTACCCAAAGGGGCAAGGGGTAGGAGCAGAGGGGTGAGGGTGGGTAGGGGCAAGACCACAGGGTTGTACAATTTGGTGGGTGGAAGGAG
This sequence comes from Elephantulus edwardii, assembly GCF_000299155.1. Lineage (NCBI taxonomy): Eukaryota > Metazoa > Chordata > Mammalia > Macroscelidea > Macroscelididae > Elephantulus > Elephantulus edwardii. The sequence goes on along the minus strand of NW_006399846.1, from coordinate 9,538,994 downwards.
TGAAGGAAATAGGAAAGACCTGAAGGGGACCTGAAAAGAGAGGGTAATGATGGGCAAGGTCCAATGGTGATTAATTTTATAAAACAATGCATGTGAATGATTGTATGAAACACAGTGTGAATGAAGAATAGTGTGAAACACAATGTATATGAGCTTTGTAAGCAAACCAATATAAAATAAAGGGGAGGAAGTGTTATCTCATTGTGGTTTTGATTTGTATATCCCTGTGACTAATTAGATGCATAATTTTTTTCCCTGTGCTCGCTGATTACTTATACATCTTCTTTGGAGACATGTCTCTTCAAGCCCTTTGCTCCTTTTTCTACTGGGTTGTCTGTGTTGTTGAGTTGTAAGGGTCTTTTATATCCTAAATATCAAGTCTTTTTTATATATATAATTTGCAAATATTTTTCCACTTTGGTCTTGTCACTTTTTTATATTGTCCTTTGATACACAAAAGGCTTTCATTTTGATAAACCCTGGTTTGTTTTTTTAAAGGCTCATATTTGTGGTATCATGTCTGAAAACTCATCGCCTTCCCTAGGGCTAGAGGATTTTCTCCTAAAACCTCACATTTTATTTTTATATTTTACATAAAAATCCATAGTTCATTGTGAATTAATTAATGTATTTTTT
>NW_006399846.1:9507016-9537386 GCF_000299155.1 Elephantulus edwardii | reverse complement strand
AGATTGTCCCTCCTTCCCCGGCAGAGCATCTGGTGGATTTGAACCGTGCGCCTCTGGGATTATAGTTGCAGCTCCTTGCCACTAGGCTCCCCTTGCTTGTACCATTTTTACAGCCCTCCAACACCGTATAAGAGTTACTATCTCTCTGTAAGCTCTCCAACATTACTTACGGTCCTGTTAAACTTTGTCTCTGCTCCTAGGGTGAGATGGTATCTCATTGTGGTCTATTGCCAGTGTGCCGGTGATTTTGAACATTTCTTCATGTGTCTGTTGGCTATACAAATGTCTTCCTCTGTAAAAAGTCTTCCCATGTCTTTTGCCCATTTTTAATTGGGTTATCAATCTTTTTTCTTGTGCAAGCCCTGTAGTAGTATTCTGTAAACTTTTGTTATGAGACCCTTGTCTGAGATGGTATTGCCAAATGTTTTTTCCTGGTCAGTAGGTTTTCTTTTCACCCTGTTGGTAAAAGTTTTTTTTGTGAGTACCAAGATTGAATTAATGTTTTATAAAGTGTGAGGTTTAGCTTAAGCCTTGTTTTTTTTAACCTATGATGTCCACTTGCTCCAGTATCATTTGTTGAAGAGGCTATCTTTTCTCGGTTGAATTGCTTTTGTACCTTTAGGAAAAATTAGCTGGGCATTGTCATAATTACCTAGTGTTGTTATAATAGAGATACCACAAGTGGATGGCTTTAATAAATAGAACTTTGTTTTCTTACAGTTGAAGAGGTTAGAAGTCCAAATTCAGAGTATCAGCTCAACGCAAAGGTTCTCTCTCTGTTGGCTGTAAATTCTCTCTTGGTTGTGGAGCAGAGTCCTTGGTAAGCCAGGTTCCCTGGAGCTCCCATGTGTTCTGGTCTTCCCTAGTTTTAAGGAGCTTCCTCAAGCAGGTGCCTGCGTTCAGAAAAGCTGCACACCACTCCTGTCAGTTCTTTCTTGATGGTGGCCAGCTCCCTCCCTCTTGGCCAGCTGTCTTCCCCTTTTATCTCTTGGGAAATAAAAGGTATTCAAGGCCACTAAGGTGGGCCTGATTCAGGCCATGATCTTTTCAATCACTTGCTATGCATCTGAGAGCTGGACAATGACTAAGGATGATAGAAGAAGAGTTGATGCCTTCAAACTGTGGTGTTGGAGGAGAGTGCTGAAGATCCCATGGACTGCCACAAGAATAAATAGATACATCTTGGAGAAGGTATAGTCAGAGTGCTCCTTGGAGGCAAAGATGATGAAGCTTCACGCATACTTTAGGCATGTTGTTGGGAGAGGTTACTGCTTGGACAGGTACATTGTGCTTGGGAAGGTGGAGGAAGAGCAAAGGAAAGACCCTCAACCAAGTGGGTTGACACATTCACTGCAGCAATGGCCTTGAGATTGTCAGAGATTGTGAGGATGGCTCAGGATAAAGCAGGCTTCAGATCTGTTGTTTATAAGGTTGCTATGAGTCGTACTTGACTCAACAAAATTTATTTCTGAATTCTCTATTCTGTGTCCAACAAGAACACACTGTCTTGAATACTAGGGCTACACAGTGAATTTTAAGTAGCCTTGGTAGTACCATGTTTAAGCACCGGCTGCTAACAAAAGGTTGGTTCAAACCTACCCAGCTATTTCGTAGGGGAAAGATTTGGCAATCTGCTTCAGTAACGATTAAGCCTCAAACCAACCCAGTGCTATCAAGTCAACTCAAACTCATTGCAACCCTGGAGGACAAAATAGAATTACCCCAAAGTGTAAATCTTTACAGAAGCTACTGCCAGAGCAGCCAGTGGGTTCTACCCACAGCCCTTTTGGTTAGTAGCAGACTGCCCTCAGAGAGCTCTGGTAAGATCTAGGGTAAGGAGGTAACACTGACAACCCAAAGGCAAGAACCTCAAATCTACCAGCTGCTCTGTGGGAGAAAGATGGGCAGTCTCCTCCCATGTGATTTACAGCCTCAGAAAACTCACGGGAGGATCAAGCCCAACTTGACAGCACGTAACAAGACCACCATCACGCCTTGACCACAGCACCACCAGAGCCCCTGAGGTAAAGATTATAGCTTACGTAAACTTCCATTGAAAGCCCAATGACTATGGGCAGCTCGGCTCGGTCCCAGGAGTGTTGGAATCCACTCCAGAGCACCCGACAACCATACAGTGAGTTTTAATATCAGGTAGAGTGATTCCTCCCACTTTAATCTTCTAAGTTAATTGGATTTTAATACAATATTCACCCTAGATTTCATTCTTGGCTGAAACCAAGCCCAGAACATGTCAACTTTAAGTTAGATGATTTGGGGACATTTTTAGGAGCTGAGGGAAAGGTGTGTTTTGTGGACCCTTGCTCTGTTTATGTCCGATTCTGGTTTTTTCAACCACCAGAATCTTCCCTTCTTTGTCAAGGACCCAGGGGCCATTAAGGAGTGGGTCCACTGGGCCACTAGGGGGAGCTCTCCACCCTGGCTTCCTTTCCTGCCTCTGGCAGGGGAGAGGTGAGAAAGTCAACAGAGGCACAAAAATGAGAAATCGCAGCCCTCCCATTCTTCCAGAGACCTTTCCTCCTGTTTGGTGCACGCACAGCCAGAACTGCCTTCGGGGTCTTGTTCCCTGAAGCTCCAAGCACCATTTTGAATGTGTTCTATTAAAAGCAACACCTTTTCAGACCCAGAAGCAAGAGTTGGAAGAATCAAAGACTTGTCCCTTCTGCATTCAGTTATCAAAAATTGGCTTCCTGCTTCATCATGATTATGAGTAAAACAGGTTATGCTTTAAAAGTTTATCAGTATCTGTGGTACTAGTTTAAAAGCTTATCAACATCAACCTTTCTCTCAAGTGCTCCAGCTCAACTCTTCCACTCCTACTGTTTATAGTATCAGGGCCAGAGTTTATTTTCTGTCCCCGAGAAATTATAGGAAAGTAGTTACTTCCTATGATTATGGAGGTAAGTTCTGAGTAGCAAAGATCCTCATAAGCCTCTCTCCAGTTAGGATATACCACAATTGAAAATACCTTGCTAGTTATGTGATTGTGGGAAAGTAATTTCATCTTTTTGAGCCTCAATATTTATATCTGTAAAATGGGATAATAATAGTGCCAACATCACAGTGTTAAGGATTAAATGAGCTACTGCATGTAAAGCACACTGGAAATTCTAAATTAGACTTTTTTAATTATTGCTGTTGTCTTGCAAGAATAATTCTCCTGCAGAAATTGGTACCAGATTGAGGCCAGTCCCTGCCATGTACTTGCCCACACCACACCTCAACACAATATATATATGCAACTAGCATTCATTTGAACAAACCATCTATCTAGGAGGAAGTACAACCAGAAATGCTCCTTCGAGGCAAGGATGTGAACTTTTATCTCAGGTACTTTGAGCATGTTGTCAGGAGGGGTCAGTCCTTGGGAAAGACATCATGCTGGTCTGCAAAAGAAAAGAAGCCGCTTAACAAGCTGGACAGTGCCTGCAGCCATGGGCTTAAGCTTGATGGAGAGTGTGACAGGGGCACAGGTCAGGGCAAGGTTTCCATTTGTTGTTCATCAGGTCTCCGTGAGTCAATAGCACCCAACAACAATGAGAGCATATATATGGTATGGGAAATTGACAAAGTATCTTTTGGGGCCACAGAAATGATTCTAATAATAGAAAAGATTTTCCTAAGGACTAGACTCCAGAATCCCTGTCACTGAGACAGTAGTTCTAATGCTCATGGATTATGCTGAAGAAGATGTTCATTTCATGATGCACAGAATGCCATCGCCTCAGCCCCACCCCAGCCTCCATACCTAGGCCCACCGAATGAGAGGTCCCAGTACACCCAGGGGGTCTGGTGGTGGGAGCTGGTTCAGATAGAAGGTGAACATCTCATTCCCGCTTATCCAAGTTGGGAACAAAGACCCAAAACAGTAACTTCGACTTCCTGCCTGCCTTCTCAGCTGCTGTCCAGAGAAGAGAAATAGTCAAGAAAAGCTGAAAAAAGAACCGCAGGCTGAGAGAGTCTCCCTGCTGAATCAGCCCTGAGAGACACAGGGTCTCTCTGACAGAAAAGCTGACAGAAAAGGCTATAGAGCATATCTACCCTTGTGGGTTCATTTGCTTGACCATTCTTTACTGCTACCCATCCACCATCTGTGAGCCTCCGAGCCCTCCTGAGAAGGGAATAAAGTGAGCATGGGTGTCTATGGCTAAAACTGATACCCAGGGTTAGGAGTTAGGGTGTGACTGATGGTTTTACTTCTGCTGGAAAAAGACAACTATCTCCAGCATAATCCAACCTTGGGACCACATTCTCAGTGACCGGGACTCTGGAACCCTCAGCAGTGGTGGCATTTGCAGGCCTCTGGCAGCTAAGTGGAGGGCCAGGGCTTCACTGTAGCCACCCTCCCACATTCAGGGTCCCTCTCTCTCTGCTTCTCCCACCCCCCTTCTTGGTGGAGAACAAGGCAGAGATTCCACTTTCTGTTTCAAAGAATTATGAGAGCTCATCGAGAGCTCCCGCAGCCCTTGGGACCAACTAGTGGCACAAGGCCAGAAACAGGCAGAGCCTGGATCCTCCTCCTGGTGCCCACCTGCCCCCCTTTCGGCCTCTGGGCACACACCCCACCCCTGCCAGCATGTATTGTTCTCCAGCCCTGAAGCTCCTCCCTCTTCTGGCTTTTTGCCCACTGCTCCCCAGAAAAGGAAGGTCCCTGCCTCTCCCCATCTTGGCCCAACTACCAACCTGCATGACTCACTCCTCTCTCCCAGCCACATAAAAGGCACTGGGGCCATTGCTCGTACCTAAGTAAATATTTATGTGCTTGGTATTTGTAACAAGTGAGTGTCCTCTGTCTGTCTGGGTCACTGTCATCTATCATCATGCAAGCAGGGCCATGAAGAGGGTTCTCAAAGTGCAAAACAAGAAGGGTTTATTTAAAGCACTGATTGTGGCCAGGCTTATTCTGATCCTTTAATTGTTAAAATGAAAACATCTTTCACATACACATATACAAGCACAAACACATATACACACACTTTCTCAAACACCATTCATTGGGGGGAAAATCCTGGAAACTAAGGATGTGCTGCCAACCTAAAGGCATGTGGTTCAAATCCACCAGCGGCTCCATGGGAGAGAGTTAGGCAATCTCCTCCCAAGTCATTTTCTGCCTCTGAAAACCCTCTGGAGGGTCAGTTAGGAATAGGTTCTGAAGGTACTTAACAACAAGGGCTTCTTGGCCGAGGCTTCTACTACCTGGGCAGGGCCTGCACTCCTAGGGCAGTGTCTCTGTAACGCCCTGCTCGTCCAGATGGACTTTTAAATTAAAGAGGCTGAGTAAGTAGCTTCTGGCTGCCTGCCACTGACTGGGATGGTGGGAGAGTCCTGAGCAGAACTGCCTTGGGGGCTGGACTCCAGGCTGCTGCCTGGGTGGTAAGATTGCAGGGGACTGAAAAGGCTCCCACCAGCTGGCCACCTGGCCCTGAGATGCTGAAATACCCCCTCCACTCAGATGCCACGCAGCCGGAAATTCTGCCACCGGCATGTCATCCGATGTGATCTGGCAGCTTTTCTGTTTCCAAGAATTCCTACTTAAAATGCACCACAGTTGGCAGCCCAGGAATGAAACAGACAGGTGAGGATACAGATATGAAGACCAGGCTGCAGAAAAGACACAACTTACCCCACTGCTGACAAGTCAATTCTAACTCAGCTTGACCCTAGTGGAGAGCTACGGTCACCCTATGGCAAGGCCTCCAAGGCTGTCACTCTTATGGAGGCCGAGGGCTGCGTCTTTCGTCCATAGAGCAGCTGGTGCGTTCCAACCTCCTATTTTTCTTGTTATTAATCATGTGCTTTGACCACTGCACCACCAGGACTTCTTCCAAAAAGACGGAGGGACATTGAAAGGGAGAAATACAAGTACAGGCACAGTAGAACCCTGGAGCGTTTTGCACACTAGTAGTGGCTTGGGGCTTAGTGTAAGGAATTGTGCTTGGAACCCAAAGGTGTGTGGTTTGAGTCTACCAGCTGCTCCAGGGGAGAAAGATGGACAATCTCCTCCCATGTGACTACTGCCTCTGAGAACCCTCTGGAGGGTCAGCTATGGGCCGGTTCTGACTCAATGGTACACAATGACAACTGGTACCCAACAACAAGTGCCACCAGATAGCACTCCTCTCCTGGACTAGTTGCTTCTTGCCCTGTGTCTTCTATTTCCTCCCTACCTACCACTTGGGTCATATAAATCAGCACCTCTAATACACTTTTAATCCAGCAACCACCAGCAGTATTTATCTGTTGATTTTTTTTCTCTTAGAACTGAGGATATTCAAAAGCCTCTCTTTGAAACTTGAAAAGGAAAGGAGATTTTGAAAGAAATTTACATTGGTGAGCTCTGGTGGCCTAGTGGCAAGAAGCTGCACTGCAATCCCAGAGGTGTGTGGTTCAAATCCACCAGATGCTCTGCTGAAGAAAGAAGAATAATCGCCTCCTGTACTAGTCAGATCTGATTTGACAGTACACACATAAAAAATAATTAAAAAAAATTAAGAAAGTAATTAACATTTCTATCTCTTTGCTAATCACCTCTACCTCACTTTCTTAGTAACCAAGTCAGAGGTCTCAGGAAGGACTTCTTGAAAACGAGAAGTGTTAGAGGCTAATTAAAGTGTGGGGTTAGTGGTGGTTGTGGGTGGAAGTCTGTCCTCTGTGCAGCAGGCCCAGGTTTGATTCCTGGTCAATGCACTTAAAGCACAGTTACCACATGTCTATGCTGCTAGGTTTCAGTGGGAATTTTTTTTTTTAAGACTAAGACAGATGTGGGGGAAAGACCTGGTTGTTTACCTCTGGAAAATCAGCCAATGAAAACACTATGGACCCCTGTAGTCCAATACCATTGTGAGTCTCAGGGCAACTGGAGTCACGGCCATTAACAGCAATTAATATTGTAGCTGACTGCTGTCATTACAAAGTGGGGCTGCTAACCCAAAGGCCACATCTCTGGTGATTCGAATCCAGAGCCCACCAGCAGATTCTAAGGAGAAAGATTGGCAAGCTCTTCCCTGTGCAATTTACAGCTTGGAGACTTAATGGTTACTGTTGTTGCTGTAAGCCGTCAAGCCAGAATCAACTCATAACTCACCTTCCAGGGCCTTTTCAGAGTCAGTAAATCGCACCATGGAGCAGCTAGTGGATTCAAACCATATGCCTTTGGGATTGCAATGCAGCTTCTTACCACTAGGCCATCAGAGCTCCCTAAAATCTTTATGGACACATTTTAATAAGATTTCTGTCTTAAAAAATAAAATAAAATAAAATAAAACCCTTAATGGAGGGTCAGCTATGAATCAGTTCCAACTTGACATCAGTGAGGTTTGTTTTTGCTTTTTAATGAGTCGTTTTTACTGACTAGTACATTTAAGAACCTATTGATTAGTGAAAAATCCGCCAGGTGGATCCTTCGGAAAAAGACAAAGTTCTTGTGCCATTTACATCTTCCAAAAACCCACTGGAGGGTTAGCTATGAGTAGATCCCCACCCAATTACAATGAGTAAGTGAATAATTACAGGATTATTGAAAGAGATATCTTGGGATCTAGATGTTAAATGAAGGAAACATGGTAGGATCCAGAGCCTCCAGCAAGTTTCCAGAGACAGTAAATTGCATGAGAGGGAGACTGCCTGGATTCAAACCAAGGGCCTTTGCACTGATAGCATAACTCTAGACCTTCCATAATTATACAGAGTGAAAAAGAATCAGAGAATCGGGGAGAATGATAAGCTAACTGTTTTAGCTTTAATATTTTGAATGTTTTGTAATGCCAGTTATTAATTGCCATTGTTGTTATTGTTGTTAGTTGCCATTAAGTCAATTCCAACTCATGGGGACCCCTGTGCTATGGAGTGGAGTGGTGCTCCAGGAGGTTGGAGTTCATTGCTTGACTGCAATGAATGCAAGCAGATCACCAGGCCTTTTCCCATGAAGTCCCACTGGGTGGGTTTGAACCACCAATACCTTTAATTAAAAAAAAATCCACTGCCATGAATTAGTTCCAACTACAGTGACCCTCTATCCAATTTCCTATAAATCGTCATAAGAGAAACAGGCCCCTTTTCCCCCCTTGGAGTGACAGATGTACTTGAACTCTCGACCTTTTGGTTAGCAGCCTGGTACACTGTACATTTCACCACCAGAGCTCCTGGTGGTTGGCTACTAGAACACAAACCTTTTGCACAACTTTGGTGCAAATTTTGGTGAAAATCTGCCTAACTGTCCATTAAAATGGTACATTCTCATTTATCCTTGCTTCTCCTTGGTGCCAAGCAAATGTTTCAGATAGGTACTATCTAGCAAAGCATCAAAGCTCAGAGCGGAACTCAGTTGTTTTAAGTGTTTCTGATAATAATTATAGGGCAGGAAACAAATGATTAGCTCGTGATGTCTGGATTATGTGTGGATTTCCTTTGTCATCCTTTTTAGTACCATTAAGCAAAAGTTAACCTCAAACACAGTGGCACAGCCCGGAAGTCAGTTCTGGTTCAGGATGAGGGCGCCACCCCTGGGTCCCTCCTACCAAAGGAAAGGGGGTTGAGCAGGTTGAGGGAAAGTGCAGATTCTAGCACTACCCTATCACTTACCTTCCCCTTGCATTGTAGTTCCCACATCTGCACCCACCGTGGGAACTTACCTGGTCCATTTTCTGTGGCTGGAGGGAGGGACCCGAGCTCTCCTTTGGGTTAACAAAGTTCCCAGTGCCAGTGGCCATCAGGATGATCCAACTCCTGGCGACCCCTGTGTGTCAGAGTAGAATTATACTCTAAAGGATTTTCAATGGCTGGTTTTTCAAAAGGAGGACGCCAGCCTTTCTTCCAAAGTGCCTCTGGGGGGACTCAAACTGCCAACCTTTCAGCTAGCAACCTGATAACCATTTGCACCACCCCCACATTGCCACCTTTATATCTTTCAGCACTGTTCACTCCCACCCAAGGTGCTGGACTTCTGCTGTCTGACCCAGTGGCTGAGTTTAAAAGTGAAAATCAGACCCACCTGTGGGGATTTAAAGTTACAGACTCCAACCACACACACCACACGTATTCAGAAAGCCGTGGTATCTTCGGTTACAGCCTTGGTATCTTACTTTTCATCTCTTGAAAGAGTCTGATAATCTGTTTATTCAACATCTTAGTGTGTGGGGGAAGGCTACAGGGAACTGACTGGGGGTGAATCTCACCTGGACACATCCTCTGGTCAGTTGGCATAGGTGTCTCTCCCACCCTGAGCTGATGAGCACTGCTCCCCAGGAACCTCCTGAGGGACAGCCCAGGAAGCTGGTGTTGCTCTTCTAGGAGTGCTCCCACAGGGGTGCTCCCACAGGAATGCTTTTCACTGGTCAAGCCTGTGTCACCTCCTCCCCTCCACTGGCCTATCTCTGGTGTCTGTCCTTCCTGTCATCCCAGAACAAGGAGCAAATGACCCCCTCGTTTGCTGAACCCCTCTCCGAGGTCCTGGCTGCACTTTGCTGTCAGAGGGTAAAAGCCGCCTCCCAGCCTTTTCTAACCAGAATTCTGCAACCTACTCACTTACTTTTCTTCTCTCTGCTTTCAAGCCCTTTCTAGGGCTCCCTTATTGTGGAAAACACATCACTTGACCCCAGTGCCCCGTCCCACTCCCAGCCAATCCCCCTCTCCCTTTCAGAGTTAAACTTGTAGGCATTATCTGCATGTCCTGCCCAGTTCTTCACCATCTCTTCCCGCCTTGACCCCGGGCCTTGACCCCTGGCTGTCTGGCTTTCATATTTATCAGTTCACTTTGCTGAAACTGCATCTCCATCCACCCTGACCTTTAACCCGACTTCCAGTTCCCTATTTCAAGCTGTCAACACTTGAATACCCCTATTGACACAAAAAAACTAAATGTCTACCAAGTAGAATTCATTATTTTCTAGACAAATCTCCATCTTTCTTTATTCACCCCTCCCCCCCCCTTTTCTTTCCTCAGAAAAAAACTTGTTAAATCAGAAACTTGTTAGAGTCTGGGAGGAATCTTGGGGATTATTTGGTCAGATGTATGCTCTTCACAGGGAGCTCTGGTAGCTTAGTGGTAAGGAAATGTGCTGCCAATCCAAAGGTATGTGGTTCTAATCCACCAGCTGCTCTGTGGGAGAAAGATGGACAGTTTCCTCCCATGCAGTTTGAAAACCTGCTGGAAGATCAGCTATGAGTCAGTTCTGACCTGATGATAAATAATACCAACCAGAGTAAAGAGGCTTCAAGAGCTGAGAACCTAAACTACCACAACTCTTGATGGCATTAGATTGCCAGAGTTTGGGTCTCAGGAAATTTGTGACACAGGTGTCTGGTGTGTGATTTTGTTTCCTTGTTTGTAGTCTGGCTCCACCATGAGAGTTCAAACTTCTTGAGTTAAAAACAAACAAACAAAACTTCTTAAGTTTTGTTGTTGCTGTTAGTGGTGCTTGAGTCTGTTCCAATCCATAGCAGCTCTGGGTACAACAGTATGAAACTGCCCGGTTGGCACCATCACAGTTGAACTGCTACTATGCTTGAACTCATGCTGCAGCCCCTCTGTCAATCCATCTCCTGGAGGGTCTTCCTCTTTACCAGGCATGATGATCATCTCCAGTTCCTTCTGATCACCAGACCCTAGGAATATGAGGCAAAGTCTCACCATCCTCATTTCTGAGTCTCCCTCTGACTTCACTTCTTTCAGGACAGATTTGCTTATTCTTTTGGTAGTCAAATATATTCAATATTTTCCACCAATACCACCATTCAGTTCTTTGAGCTTCCTTAGTCATCATTCAACTTCTACATGCTTTTGAGGCAGTTGGAAATACTATACTATGCTTTGGTTAGGTGCACCTTAGTCCTTAAAGTGACGTCCTTGCTCTTCAGCCTTTTTTTTTTTTGCAGTCTTCAGCATTTTAAAGAGATCTGTTGCAGCAGATTTGGCCAATACAATATGTTATTTTCTTGACTGTTGCTTCCTTGAGCACTGATTATGGATCCAAGTAAAATTAAATTGTTCACAATGTCAATTTCCACCCCACCCCCCATTTATCGTGATGTTATTTATTGGTCCAGCTAGAAGGATTTTTGTTTTCTCTATGTTCAGATGTAATCTAAACTGAGGATTGCAGTCTTAGGTCTTCAGCAGCAAATGCTTCTCCCTCCTTTTCAGCAAGCAAGATTGTGACACCTCCATGGCAAAAGTTGATAGTCTTCCTCCAATCCTGATGTCGTGCTCTTCTACATATAGTGCAACTTCTCACATTATTTACTCAGTATACAGATTGAATACGTATGGTGAAAGCATACAACCCTAATGCACACCTCTCTTGATTTTAAATCATGCAGTATTCCCTTGTTCTAGTCAAACTGCTGCTTCTTGATGTTGTTAGCAGCTATCAAGTCAGCCTCTGACTCAGGACAATGCCATGAGAAATTGAACGACGTGCTGTCCAGTTTTGCACTGTCCCCAGGATGAGCTGTGAATTGGACCATTGTGGTTCATAGAGTTTTCACTGACTGATTTTCAGAAAGAGGTTGCCAGGCCTGCTCTCTTAGTCTTAGTCCATAAGCTGCACTGATACCCATTCCTCATAACAACAGTTCCCCACTGACAGATGAGTGGTAGCTCTGTGTGAGGTGCACTGGCTTGAAATAGAGCCTGGGGGGCCTGTGTGATGGGCAGAATTCCATCAATGGCAAAAAATACTTAATAAAAATTGGGAAGAGAGGTGGGGTGGGGAGAGAAATGAGAATGTTAGAGACACAGAGGGAGAAAGACTTCCTTATTAGTCACAATTCAAAATTTTGGCCAAGACCACATTCATTAACATGCCTCATACCAGATCTTGACAAGTAATAATGATGGGACAGTAAAATTCTCCCCTCAGCTGGAATCTCTATATTTTGCCAGGTTTGGAGAGACCCCCTTGCAACTGTTCATGCTAAATATCTGTAAAAGCAGTCATTGAAGGAACAATGTAGGACTTTGGTTTCTCTTGGGGATCAGGAGTGGGTATAAAAATATGGACATTCAAGGACTGAGAATAGCATTTGACTAGACAAATGGGAAAATTTCGTGTCTAACACTGATGCTGTTATTAATATTTATGTGTATACTCTGCATAAGTCATAGTACTGGTGCTTTTTACCAGTCCTCATTCTTTAATTTTCACATTGCCGTGAGGTATGAGATCTTACATCACCAGCTTTCAGATGAGGAAACTGAGGCTCAGAGGGGTCAGTACCTAGACAAGGTGTCTGGACCTGACCCAGACTGGCCTACTTTATTACAGTGCTTGACCTCTGCTGCGTGGTACAAACCTCTCTTTTGGAGAGAGATGGCTACTAGGGTATGGAGAAGGCAAAGTGAGAGTAGTGTCAGTCAACACGTTGATTTAAAATCAGATATAAAAGCAGTTTATTGATTTGAAAATTCTATGCACAAATGTTACAATGGTCACTAGTTTATCCCACGTTTTGCATTTAGGGTTGTTGGGTGGTCCGCCCCATAACATTGGCATCTAGGGTGTCTCTGGGTGGTACAAACAGTTAATGCACTTGGCTAATAACCCAAACGTAAGAGCTTTGGGTCCATCCAGAAGCACCTCAGAAGAAAGAGCTGGGGAATTATTTTATCTATTTTATTATTATTTTATCTCACAACAGTTCTGCTATATAAGAGGTATTACTGCCATCATTTTACGAGTGAAATTAGGGTTCAGAGAGAAGAAATAGAGTCTCCAACTAAGTAGGAGACAGAAGCAGTGATTCAAAAGTAATTTTTTCTTATCTCAAAGACACTCTTCCCTCCTTACCAGTTTCCTATCTGGAATTTGGTGAAGATTATTTCCTTGCTTTGATTTATACTTTACTAAAAACCAAAATGAGTCTTCCATTTCCTCATGTCTAGCAAAACAGTTGGATTATTTACAGAAATCTCAGTTGTAACTGGAGTCTTTGGGTGATATAAATGTTTCATTTGTACTTGGCTGATAACTGAAAGGTTGGAGGTTCAAGTCTGCCCTGGTGAATCATAGAAGACAAGCCTGGCAATCTTCTGAAACATGAGCCTCTGACAGCCCTATGAAGGACAGTCCTGTTTTGACCATGTGGGGTCACCTTGAGTCAGAATTGACTCACTAGACAACTGGTTAGAACAGAAATAATTTTCCCTGAGAATACTGAAAATACAGTGTCATTTATGTTTTTGTTTTGCAGTGTTACTGTTGAAAAAAAATTGAAGCCCATCTTAGTTTTAATGATTAGCAGGATTGCAGCACAGCTTCTTGCCACTAGGCCACCAGAGGTCCTAAATGATTTGGATGTGACTTTTGACTTTCTGAAGGCTTCCAAGATCTTTGCTTTGCTTCCAAGCCCAGTGTTTTAATTTGTAAGGATCTGCCTTCATCCACATCATTGGGTCCTGGTTGGAATTATGGTATATAACAAACAACAACAAGAAGAAGAAAATGTTACTCTTTTGAGTAAAGGTTTACAGGGCAGTTTAGGTTCCAATTCAGCAGTTTCTACCCAAGTTGTTTGGACATTGGTTACATTCTTAATTATGCATGAGCATTCTCATTATTTCTGTTCTGATTGTTCCTCTGGTTATTTATTTTTTAAAATCAGTCACTAAAAATTCAATGGGGCATAGTGCCATCCTGACTCTTCATGACTTTATGGGCTTTATGAGTTGGAATCGACTTCATGGAATCTGGGTTTTTGGTTTTGTAGGCTTGTTGATTTGGTTTTGACCTGCATCTTCATACAAATCTCCCTTTCTTCTGCAAGTAAGCTGCAGAGCCAGATAGAATTTATGACATCTGGCATAGCCTTTTTTCTTGCAGCCCTGTTGCCTCCTATCCTTAGAATTCTCTCTGATCCAGATCTCCCAAATTGTCTCAGCAACTGTAAACTGGCAGAGATAACCAGTGGATGGTGTCTGGGTATTTGGCTAAAATTCCACCTGTTTTGTAAGCCCTTAATCTTAGAAAAGCAGTGATTTCTATGTTGCATCCAGATCCCAAGCACAGCATAAACACTGGCTAGATAACACAGGCAATAGAGTTAGTACCTGAGAAAGAGCTGTCGGGATTAAAGGTTGTTAGCTTTGCCTCTCAAACAACCCTGCTGTGGTGTTTTAATGCTCATCAGGACAATTTCACCAAGAAAGCTTTCTGTGCATCTTACATAAACCCTTTGAAAGGGGCCTTAGAAGCATATGGGGTGGGATGCAGATCATCCCACACCATGGGTGCCTTCCCTCTTTCCCAGCAGCAGTGGGGACAATGGTGACAGCTGGCATCCTTTCTTCTGGCCTTGGTGATGGTGGAAAGCAACAGCCCCAAAGAGCTAAAAGGTTGGCCATCAGAACACACCTCTGTGTGTCTCAAAAGGCAAGCCTGGTGATCCACTTCTGGAAGTTGTGAAAACTCTATGAAGCAGTTCTACTCTACACACATAGGTTTACCAAGAGTTAGAATCAACCAGAAGACAACTAACAACAAAACTTTCCTGCCTAAGGGCCAAAAAGGATGGCAGTTGGAATCCACAGCCACTCTGTAGGACTCATTAAGATTTACAGCCTGGGAACCTGGTGGAGGGTCACCATGAGCAGGAATTGACTCCACAAGGTGGAAATTTTGGAGTTTGGTTTTGTTTTCTGACAAAAACCAGAGAGGGACATGAAAGAAAGCCGCTGAAATCAGAAGAGAGGCTCCATTCTTTTCTGGGACTCTTCCTGGCAGGGTTTTTGTAGGATTCTCTGACTTGGGAGAAGCGTGTGTGTGTGTGTGTGTGTGTGTGTGTGTGTGTGTGTGTGTGTGTGTAAGTGGGGGATGATGAAGAGGGAGAAAGGTGTCTGCAATTAAGGTAGTAGGAATCGTTAAAATTTCCATAACCCCCCCTCCTGGTTTTCTTTCCCCCCAACCATAAATGCCAGGTTGGAATATGTTTTAGCTGGGGGCGAAGACAAGAGACCCCACCCAGCAATCACAGACAAAACATGGTAAGTTCTGTCCACATTCCCACAAGCATTTGTCTACAGGGCTGGATATAGATTTCCTAGTCGTTCAGTGACTCAAGCATTGGGGTGCTCACCACTTCCCTTGGGAATCTGGCCCATGGCTCTTCTGTCTCCTCCTTCAAATGTTTTCCCAGTTATTCAGCCACAAGCTTCTCTCCTGGGGGCACTGTAGCCTCCTTCACTGTGCCACAACTTCTGACTCATCTTGGATGGAAATAGTGGGAGGTACAACTGGGGGATGCTGTCATCTGGTCACCTGTTTTCAGCCTAAGCCCTGATCTGGGGACCAAGCAAAGCCACCCCTTTTTGTGCTCATCTGGATGTCTGTCTCCATGCTCCTACAAATACCCTTCTAGACTTTAAACTTTCTGAGGGTGGGAACTGGTCTCAGTCATCTTTATGTGTTTAAAAAAGTCAAAGTCATTGCCAAAAGGGACCCACGGTTGACCCTCTAGTAGATTTCTTAAGCTGTAAATCGAACAGGAAGAAATTGCCTGTCTTTCTCCCCAGAAATAGCTTTTGATTCAAACCCTGGCGCTGCCTTAGTATTAGCAGCATATCTTCCTTTAGACCATGTTGCCATTGCTCAATGACTATGAATTGAAGTGCATCCCTAGATTCTCCCAGGTTGCACTCCGGAAAGATGTAGGCTCTCTGAACAAGGCTGTCCTTTAGCCTCTCACAAAAACCGTAACCTGATAACAGTTGCTTTATTCTGAGGAGAACAAGAACTAAGCCTATTTATATTTCCACAACATGGATGCAGAGATTTTATGTCTCCTTTAGGCCAATTCTCCTCCCAGTCCCATCTGTCTCCAAAGAGAAAGCCTTGAACTAGCTCCCCTCAGTGAAGCTAGGCCCCCACAACAATTATAGGCCATTCATTTAAGGTTGCTGGACCTGGTCTAATAAACCCCATTCAAGCTGAGGTGAGAAAAGTCACAGTGCACCTCTGGCCCTAGCCAGCATAGCCCATGGAAAGCCTTTTCCTCTAATTAGTTGAGTATTTGCTAAAACAGAGGCTCATATTTTCTTTATTGTAAAGTCCAAAGGACAATAGCTCCTTATTGCCTAACCAATGTGCTAGTGTCATCCATTCCCTGACCCTAATGCTACTCCATCCCACAATGAAAGGCAACTATCACTAAGGAGAGAGGCGATCACTTTGTTGAGTTACTAATTAAGAAAAGGCAAAGACTTCCACTATTACTCTTGATTTCTTTTTCTCTCACAGTACTGCGTTCAAAGGCAATTCCTTTAACAGGGAGACCTCCTACTCAGGAAAGAGACAGGTTTTCAGAATGTAAAAGAAAAGGCAGCTGGAGGGAGGCCTCTTATTGTGCGGGCTGCTCTTGGCTAATGCCCTGTTAAGAGAAATCTGCAACAGGGTCCAGCAGCTGGAGGTTGTGTTCCTACCTTCACATCTTTGAGGCAACTTCCTGGGCAACTCACTCAGGAGTGCTGCAAGGTACTGTACAAATAATGCCTGGGGACTTCAATAAAAGTGTATAAACTTCAGCCTGTGTTGATGCCAAACACTGGGTTCTAGTGACCTCCTTTAGTGACTGTGGATGAGCTGTGTCACTCATTTGTGCCTCCTTTTCTATATGAAGAAATCAGTAGGATAATTCTGCAGTAAACCCTTAACAGAGTGTTCCTGTTATGTGAGGTTGATTCGGTACCGATTCAGTCCCAATGCAAAGCTAACCTTCCAGTGGCTTTTCAGAGGCCGTAAATTGCGTGGGAGGAGCTTGCCCAGCTTCCTAATAAGTAGTTGGTGGATTTGAACCACAGGCCTTTGGATTGGCAGCGCAGCTCCTTATCTACCTCCCAGGTTTTGAGAGGTTGCACTTCCCCTGCACTTCCCCTTCCTGTGAACCTCTTCTCGAATCTGATTTCCTGGAATTTCCCCATCCCAGATGCTGTGGAGAAAGGACCCAAAACTGGGAAGAAACTATCTCTGAGTTGTAAAGTGGAAATAATAGTTCCTTCATCACGCTACTTTCTGGGCATTCAAAGGCACATAAAGCACGTGGAAGTACCTGGCGTTAATATACGTTCTAGAAGTTGCTGGAACTCTCTACGTTCTCAGAGCCTCTAGCCTCGTAGCCTGAGAGATGGGTGCTCCTGCCCGCAGCACCAAGCGGGAGTGCAGGATCTCTGGGCGTCCAGAGGGTGCAAGGGGCGCTGGTCCCACAGGTCCCCTTGTGGGGGAAGGATCAAGTTCTGGGAGAAAGGAACAGTGGGTGTTCAACGCTGAGGAAGGGGCTGTGCGGCAGGCCTCCTGGTGGCCAAGGATCCCGGTCTGCACCCCGGCAGCCACAGCCAGGGCTGCTAGAGGAGGGGCCGAGGGAGAGCCGCGAATGCGCCTGGGCGGCGAGAGGCAGGTGCGGGAGGTCACGGTCCCAGCGCCTGGGAGGAGTCCACCGGAGGGGTGTCTCGGCCTCGGCGGGTGGGAAGGAGCGAGCCGGGGGCCGGCACGGCTGCCGGGGGGCGGGGAGGAGGCTCTGGAGGCGGGGCGGAGGCGGTGGAGCCCCCGGGATCCACTCGCCCAGCGCCGGCCCCTGCACTCCGAGCCACGGCCGCCACCCGCCCCGCAGCCAACTTGGGGCTGAAACTTGCCTCTGGTCCCGCGCGCAGCAGAGAGGAGCAAGCAGCCCCCCGACTGCTGACCGCAGCCAGCCAAGCCAGGGACCCAGGGCCGAGAACCTCCCTCCTAGGCGGTTGAAGGCTCCGCACCCCTAAATTCTCCCACTGGCTGAGTTCGGGGGTCCCCGGAGCGGAGCTGGGAGCCATCCTGAGGTCTGGAAGGAGCGCAGATTCCGAGGCCCGGCTCTACCCCGACCAGACACAGCGGGGCCTGGCGAAGACTCTGAGCATCTGGGGGGCCGGGCGGACGCCTCGGCGGGACCCCAGGAGCGGGGTACCCCCGCCTGCGCCTCCAGCCCCGCGCCCCGCAGCAGATGCAAAGTCTGTTGCGGCGGCCCGAACGGCCAGCGCTGTAAGGGGAGCCGGCAAGGTCTGCCCGGGACCCCGCCGACGGGCCGGGGTCTCCCGAAAGCCCCCCGGACTCCCACCGGCAGTGCCTCGGTGCGCGCCGGCGCGGGGCCGAGCTGCGCGCAGGCGGACGCTCGCGGAGCCGGCGGAGGAGAGCGGCGCGCCCGAGCCCGCGGGCCTGACAAGCGGCGGGACATGCAGGTAAGCGCGGGTCCCTAGCGGGGGCGGGGAAGGGGGCTGCGCGGGCCCGAGCCGCCGCCCCCCGCCGGCCCTCGGCTCGCGCAGCCGGGGAGGCGCCACTCCCCTCCCCCGGCCGCCGAAACTTCCTAGAGCTCCCGAGTTCTCCGTCCTCGGCGTCCCCGGTGGTTCAGGGCGTCGCGGGGCGCCCGGGGTCCAGGCAGCGGGTAGGGGGGTCTGGAAAGGAGCTGGGGACGAGGCGCGCCACGGCGGCCACCAGAGCCGGGCCCTTCTCTCCTCGGGGAGACTCGCTTGTGCTCGGCGTGGAGCGGGGTCTGCAGAGTCAGGTGGGGGGGATGGGAGCGAGGGAAGGAGTGTTTTACCGACGACCCCGGGCCGCGAACAAAGCTGGCGGGTTGACTCTCCGCGCTGCGGCCACCTCCGCCGGGTGTGCGGCTCTGGCGGTGCAGGGCGTGCGCCCCGCCCGGGCAGGTAGAGTCCGGTGCCCTCGCCCACGCGCTCTGGCCTATTCTGTCTCCGAGGGGAAGGCGATCGAGGAGGTAGTCAGAGAGCTGCCACCCTAAGCCCTGCCCCGGGCGCGAGCGGAGACTGTCCTTGGGCACTGCCCACGGCTCCCCGAAAAAGTAAGAGATTCTCACACACTTTGCTAGGCTTGGCCGGGCCCAGCTGGAATTCGCTGCTTGAGGTCTGCTCATGGCATCAGCCAGACTGGGGTAGGGCTACATCTGGATCATTTTAACCCCAGGGAGAAGTGTTTGGTGCCTGCGTTCCTGCCTTACTCCCCCGTGCCCCCATCCTCCCCCAGCAAGTAGAGCCTAGATCTCTTGAGTGGTGGTAAACTTTTCTCTCTTCTCCCCCGCTGCCACCGATCCTGGGAGGAGTGGGAAGTGACCCCCTTTCTCCAACTTCTCCGTGGAGACTAAGTGGCTATTTGCCAAGCTCTCTAGTCTGAGCCAAATTTCCTAGATATTTTCATCCTGCAAATCGTTGTGGGAGATAATTTCATTTCCTTGGAACATGATTGGTTTTCTTTTACAAGGAAGGGAAACTGAGGTGGCTTAGGCCCGTGGAATGGTTGCTGAGCTGTGAACCATGGGTGTGCTCTCTCTCCTCTCCCTCCATTTCCGTATGCTTTGCTTATGCCTTGTAGCCATATTGGCAACAGCTTTAAGTTACTACCATCCTGGGCAGAGTTTCAGTCAGGGACCTGAAGGCGAAGAGTTCAGTATCAAGTTACTGAACCCCTGTACATCTGCATTCAACAAGGAATGTGCCCATTTGACAGATGTGACAAGACATGTACGCCCGAGCTATATCAGTGATGCAGAAAATGCTGGGTCAGCAGCAAAGCTTCAGCCAAATACTGACATGCATGCACGCATGTGAGTAGAAGCTTAGAGGTCCCCCTTAGGCCTCTGGTCCCCAAGACCACATAGAGCTTTGCAGTGAGCCCTCTGCTAGAAAGCCTGAAGACCCTTCTCTGCACCAGCCCCTCTTACTGGGGACTGGATGCGATGCAGGTCCTTGTAAAAGGCAGGACTCCCAGTTCTCAGGCATAGAGGAGACCATGCCAGGCCCTGAGCTTGCACCCGCATGCCTGTTTGGGCTCTCACACACAAGTCCTGGCACCTATTTGAGGTGGAAGGCTGAGTGGTGATTTCCCTCCATTTCAGAATAGTGTCTCTTCTTTCTTTGACACACAAGATTTGTGGTTATAAATAGCAAGTAGATGTGAGGTGTGTCTCTTTTAGGAGGAGCAGTACTGAAAGAGACCTCTTTTGTGTAATTGTGAGTGGAGAGCTTCACAGGATGTCAAGTCCAGGAACCCAAGGCAAGAGGCATAAGTAAAGGTAGAGCAGCACATAGCACTGGAATTCACAAATGGAGCTGATGGTAGAGAAGGAGGGGGGAGGGAGTAAAGAGACCTAAAGAGATATTATTTAGATAAATACGGGCAGCAGTGCACAGAACCTCACTTTCCTTCTTTTTCTTCTTCAAGCAACTCAGACCAAGGATGTGCAATCCACCTGCTAAGTTTCATCACTGGTTCTTTTCCAACTATAGATGGTCTGCTGTCTCAGGCTCTTATTTTCATGCATTTGAGGAGGAATATGAAAGTACTCTGGTTGTACCGAACCTCTTGTCTGCTAACTGAAAGATCTGTGGTTCAAACTCACGAGCTGCTATGAAGAGGACTGTGTGACAGTTATCTTCTGTAAAGATTTAGTCTAGGAAACTCTGTGGGGCAGTTTTTTAGTGTCCTCTAGAGTTGGTTTGAGTCAGATCTCTCTCTGCAGTGGGCAGTTTGTGAGTAAGGGGGTGTTTATGGATGTGTGTGTATGTGTGTGTGTGTGTTGTAGGTTTTTCCAGGGTATCTGAAACCAGCCCGCCCTCCTATCTCACATGGTTGTACTATCTCCAAGGTTTTCCTTATTGTCTTGAGACAGTCTTTTCCTCAATTTTTGTTTCCATCCAAAAAACCCAAGTTTAAGGACTACTGCCAAATTGCTGGGAGCCATATGCTCTGTAAGGGGGGAAAAAAAAACAACCCACGACCCACTGGAGTTGTTCTTCACCTGCATAATTCCCTCTTCTCTGACTGTAGTCGCAGCTGAAAGAATTTCTGTGTGTGCTGCTTTAAGAAGGGCATCAGACCAGACTGCTCTGTTCTCCTTTCCACATTGTGGATAGTTCTCCAGGGTTCTGGATGAGGTGGCCTGGCACTGCCAGCATGGGGCGTGTTTTTACGTGAAGTGAAAGTCTTTGCCATCTCTGCAATTAGGATTTGATTTGCCCTCACTCCTTTTTATTTTGCTATTTATCACCTTAGTCTTTTTGTTCTAGTCCCAGGACATTTTCCCAAGTTGGATTTTTTTTTTCTCCCCAGGGTAAGAGGGATTGTTGTTGTTTTGGCAACTCTATACAGCAGGTATCATAAGACTCAAAAAAACAGCAATAGATGTACTCATCTCACAGTTATGAGGGAATATGGAAGGAGGTCTCTCACCTCTCCTTATGTTTCTCACCTCTACTTACGGAAAATGATTCGCTGATATCTGAGCACCTTTAAACTCCCTTGTAGTAGTCAGCTTCACTTTACTGCATTTTGCAGCTACTGGATATTTTATAGATTGAAGGTATGGGGCAACCCTGGGTCAAGCAAGTGTTTTTGATGCAATTTTTCCAATAGCACGTGATTGTGTGGTGCTTCTGTGTCATGTTTTGGTAAATCACAATATTCCATGCTTATTCCCCCCAAACACTCTTAATTGACTACAGTATGGCATAAATATAACTTCTATATATTCTTCTTTTATTATGTACAGTTGAGTTGGAAATGGCTTATAGCTGTCCCTCCAACAGGTTTTCAGAGGCTAAATCATACAGGAAAGTGCCTATCTTTCTCCTGAAGAGTGGCCAGTGGATTTGAACTATATGCCTTCAGGTTGATAGTGCAGCAGCTTGAGAAACCAAAATAATCGTGTGACTCCCCTTAAGGCACCACTCGCTCTTATTGCAGAGGTCTAGAACCAAGCTGCAGTATTTCTAAGTTATTCTGTATATCCAGGGGCCTAGAAAAAATCCAGCAGAGGGCTTGGGAACATTTATCAAGATAAAGATGAAAAGACCTCATGATTTTTCATCTGAGCCACTATTTAAGGCAAAAATAACTGTAAAAATTAAAAAAAAAAACAAACCAAAACAAACAACCTGTAAAAAAACTGCTGTGGCACCTCCTGGTATCCTTGTGGCCCTGTCTGTCCACCATCCCCACAGCGTGTAGATGGGATGGAGTGCTGCTGACTGTGCAAGCAGGTGATTGCTCAGCTCCTCCCTGGCCCTGTCCACCTCTGGCTGGCTCTGTTTACCTGGCTAAATTTAAATCTCCACCGCCTCCACCCCCCCCACCCCCACCCCCGTTTGACCCACAGGCTGGCGGTCTGGCCACTGGGCTGGCTGATGCGGCTGCATTTCCTGACTTCTTCCCCCTGTGGTTGCCGCCTGGTCTTTTTGTACTGCATGAACCTTCTTCTACACAGTCTAAAGTTGGGTCTCATTTTTCTCCCTGCTTCTCCGTGCATATGGCTTTCCCCCACCCCCAACCTTCTCCTCCTGCGTGGTTTGGAACTGGGTTTGCTACTGGAGAAGTGGAGGGAACTGGGTGATGGTTTGGTACCACACAGGGGCTTTCTAATCTCTCCCCACCGTCAGCACTGTCCTGGCAAGTTTCAGGAAACCTAGACTCTTGGACTGCCCTTTAAGGTCCTCAGAGGGCTGGGCTGTAATCATTACCCTACTCAGCCAGTTAGGATCTGGGATCCCCTCTGAGGAGGGACCCTACTAGCACCATACAACACTTAAAGGGACAGAAGAAATTTTTGCACGTCTACTCTCCAAACCATGAGCCCCGCAAAGGGCCCAGCCCATTTTATGTACCTTGCTGTCTGCATGACTATGTTCCTCCTAGGTTTTGCCTTGAGGTTATTTCTTGAGAGGGTTAGGTTTGTTGTTTGTCTAGCTTCTCCCCTCTTGTCCTCTGTTGTCTTTCTGTAAAGAGAGGGTGTTGCATTAGATTGTGTTTGAGGCTCCCTCTAGTTCTAACATTCTGTCATTTTAAACAGCATTAGCTAGTTCTGGTTTTGGAAATCCCTCTGCTGTGAAGCAGTCCTGGGGGTGGGGAAGCAGGCCAATCAAAGGCCAGGAGGCTGTTCCCACAGGAGGAGGGGGAGGGAGTGGGGCCTGTTGCTTTCACAGAGTTACTGTTTCACAAATCTTGGTCTTTCAGGCAGGGTTTGTGGTTGAGCAGGAGGCTCAGGTTGTGCTCCTGGCTTTGGGCTAGGACCTGGCAGGGGCCTCTGTGGTTAGTTGGCATCCTAGGGATTATGACGAGTCTGTCTCCAGCTTCGGGTGGCTTGGGTTTATATGTTTTTCTCCTCTATATCTTTCAGTTAGCTCCAAAAATGCCTTACTAATTTATAAAGGGAGAGAGTGGATTTAACAAAGGCAGACTTGGGTAAGAAAAGGCAGCGGAGTGATAAGTTCATGGTATACAAACATTACCCTTCAAAGATCACTTCAGAGGGTTTTTGGGAGCATTCATTGTTAGAGTTTCTGAGAGACATATGGCAGCAAAACATTCCTGACACTGGCTCATGGTGATCCTGCTTTCTGCTAAGGCTTACACTCTGTTTAGGGAAGTAAACAGCCAGCACTGAGGAGCACCTGAGCTCTCTTCCTGTTGCTGTGTCTGTATTTGTGACATCGCCTGACCCTGCACCAGGATTCTTGGACATGGGCAAGAAGAGGACCCTACATTCTCACTTATTTCTCTTCCTAGTAAAAGCCCAGAGATGACTGGAGATTTTCATTATTCCAATATGATAGCAAAAGGTGCCATAACTGACCCTAGAACAGGTTTTCAGCTTCTGTGAATCTCAGGAGAGTTTACCCAACTTTCTTCTAAGGAGTAGCTGGTGGTTTTGAACCATCTTCCTTTGGGTTGGCAGCACAGCTTCTTACCACTAGACCTCTAGGGCTCCCTTTGCAAAGCCTTTTATACCACAGAGCACAAACCCATGGCCTTTGATTCAGTTCCATCTCGTTCATTCTCTGCACATGACAGTTGAGCGTGCTCTGTCGGGCTTTCCAGGCTGTGATGCTTCAGGAGACTGCCAGGCCTTTCTTCTGGAGCACATCTGGGTGGACTTGAACAGCAGACCTTTCGTTTAGCAGCCAAGCATAAACCTTTTGTGACACCATTGGTAGACTATCTACATAACTGTGGGGAAGATTTTTCCTGGAATAATTTGAGTAATAAATTACTAAATACTCCATAAAAGTTTTTATTTGAGGTCCAAGACCTGTAATCAAGCTAAATTAAGCCTTTAAAGGGACTTTTTTTTTAATACATGTGTTGTACTAGAAGGGAAGAGAGTAGGATTCCAGGCTGTAGTAACAGGACGTATCCAGGAATAAGAAACAAGGAATTATACTACCAACCCAAAGGTGGTGGTTGTTGTGTGCTGT
Organism: Elephantulus edwardii; assembly: GCF_000299155.1. Classification (NCBI taxonomy): domain Eukaryota; kingdom Metazoa; phylum Chordata; class Mammalia; order Macroscelidea; family Macroscelididae; genus Elephantulus; species Elephantulus edwardii. Next base: position 9,513,151 of record NW_006399846.1, on the reverse strand, counting down.
CGGGTCAGAAGTGACCCATTGCTGACACTCCAGCAAGTTTCCAGAGACAGTTAATCACACGAGAGGAGATTGCCCATCCTCCTCCTGTGGAACAACTGGTGAATTTGAACCCATGTACTTTCGGATTGCAGCACAGATTCATAACGACTAGGCCATATGTGGTTCAAATCCACCAGCTGCTCTGTGCAAGAAAGATGGGCAGTCTCCTCCCATATGATTTACTGCCTTTCAAAACCCGTTGGAGGGTCAGTTATGGGTCATTTTGGACTTGGCAGCACAAAGCAACAACAACAACAGACAGTGAGCATGAATCTCAGCTCTACCACTTATTACATTATCAGTGTAACCTTCCCAGTGGGACATCTGACTGCTCTGTGCCTCAGTTTCCTCACTTATCAATTGGAAACCAAACTTTATCACATATGGCTGCTGCAGGTAGGTTTTGGTGAGGATTAATGTAAAAACACATGCTTGGAACTTTGAAGGACTGTGGAAGCATCAGCTATTTTAACGATATTGAAGGGACTTTAATGGCAAGACAGATAGGACTTCCTGGCACCCTGCCCCTGGTTTGCATTGTATTTGAAGATGTAGATTGCTTTGTGTGGGATGTTAGCAGCACATTGACTGCTTATGTCAGGAGGTTGTGGACTGGATAGTGCTGGTGGGAAATGACTCCCATGAGCACCAAGTGTCCAGCAAGGCACAGGTGTCATTCTGATCTTGACTTTAGTGGGAATAGAAGGACTTAGTTTGTAGAAGGATAAAGAAAAGGAAGAGAGTGTTCATTCAGTTGGCTGTGATGAAGGGAAAGGGCTGGAATAGTGATAAATTCTTAATAGAAGAATTAGAGTCTGAGGTGGCCTGTGCATTTGAGAAGATGGAAGTCTTTCTAACCCTAACTCAAACAAAACTGTTGTGGATGCTTTTGAGTGGTGGTGTGGAGAAGAGTATTGAACATATCATGGACTGCTAAGAGAACATGAAGGTAGATCTGTCCTGGAGAGGGTGAAACCAGGCTGCTCCTTGGAGGCTAGGATTTTGAAGCTCCATCTCACATATTTTGGTCACGTGGCCAGGAGGGCACAGTCCTTGGAGAAGGACATCATCCTTGGAAGGGTGGGGAGTCAACGTAGAGAGGAAGACCCTTGCTGAAGTGGATTGACTCAGTGACTGGGGTAATGGGAGCAGATGTGTCGGAGACAATAAAATTAGCTCAGGGCTTGGAGCTGTTGTGCATATAAGTTGCAGGAGACTTAACAACACGTAACAACAAGTGAATACTAAAAAAAGCTAATACTTTCCCTGTGTTTGGAAATCACTCAAAATCTTAACGTGCTTTGTTTTCTTATTTTTTGAAAAAGAAGGTGGAGGTTGTTCATTGTCGCGTCAGCACTGACTCGTGGTGACCTGTGTGTAACACAGTGCGGCCCAGTCCTGCATCATCCTCCTAACTCTTGTATGCTTGCCCCCTCAGTCACTGTTCTGCCGGGTCCCCTTCCTGAGGTTTCTCACTGACCCTCTGCTTACACCTCAGGGTGTCCTTTCATAGGGCTTGGTTTTTCCTGTGATAACGTCCAAAATAAGCAAGCTCAGGTCTCGCCAACCTTGCTTCCAGAGGTAATTCTGGTTGTGTTTCTTCTAAGGCTGATTTGTTTGTTCTTTTGGCAGCCCGCAGTGTATTCGATATTCTTTGCCAGTCCCACAATTGGGGTGTATCAAATCTTCTCCTGTCTTTCCTTTTCATTGTCCAGCTTTCACATGCATTTGAGGAGATTGAAAAGACCTTGGCTTGGGTCAGGTACAGCTTAATCATCAACGTGACATCCTTGCTTTTTAAAACTATAAGAAGGCCATTTGCGCAAGAGGGCGGGGGAGAGATTTGCCCAGTGTTTGATTTCTTGAGTGCTGTTTCCATGGACATTGGTTGTTGATCCAAGTAGAATTAGTGCTGACAGCTTTAATTTTTTTCTCCATTTATCAAGATGCTATTTATTGATCCTGTTGTGAGAATTTTTGTTGTCTTTTTGTTACAGTGTACTCCAGGCAGAAGGCTGTAGTCTTTGATCTTTATCAATAAATGCTTCAGGTCCTCTTCCTTTTCAGTAGGCGAGCTTGTGTCATCTGCATAATGTGGACTATTAATGAATCTTCCTCAGTCCTGATCTCTGATCCGGCATCTCTGATTATTTGCTCAACGTACAGTAAGATGTGTACTTTCTGTGAAATAAGTTAGAAAAGTAATCTTAACTATAAGAGGGAAGATCAGATATGAGTTTCCCTTTCCCCTCCTCCCTCAGTTATATATGTCTGCCCCTAATTAATAGTGCGGTGGTCTTGTATAGAGAAAAAATTGCCTCATGCTCAGTTGCCTCCAAAGAACCAAAGAGGTATCTTAGATGAGCGAGAAAGGCTGGAGAAGGACTTCTGGTAACCTTGACAATATAGACGTTGTTGTTAGGTGCTTTCAAGCTGCCTACAGCTCATCCCAACCCTCTGAATGATAGATCTGAGCCTGGCTCTATCCTCGTCATCTCTGATATGCTCCAGCTCACTGCGGCAGTCCATGTCGTTCATGGTCTTCCTGTCTCTCCCTGACCCTCTGCCTTTCCCAGGATGATGTCTCTCTCCAAGGCCTGGTTCCTCCTGCAGACATGCCTGAAGTAAATGAGATAAAGTTTCACCGTCCTTGCCTCTGAGGAGTACTCTGTTGGACTTCCTCCAACACAGATTTATTTGTCCTTTTGGCAGTCCATGGGATAATCCACACTTCCTCCAATACCACAATACAAAGGCATTGGTTCTTCTCTGGTATTCCTTATGCACTGCCCAGCTTTTGTACTCTCTACATACCGTTTCTTTCTTATATCAAATCATGCACTTGGTTTAAGCAGCTGCAGTTTGAGATGTGAATCGTAGAAATAGAGAATTCCGCAAGATGCATCGACACAGTGACTTTCACAGTGGATCTCAAGTGTCCTGGAGATTGTGCGGATGGCACAGGATAGGGCAAAGTTCAGAGCTGTTGTTCATAGGGTCACTGTGAATCATAAGTCACATAACAACAATAGCTAAGCTCTCATTCCAGAGCGATAGCACCATCTTTTACTCAACTCTGTGGTCCCAGCTTGGTTGATAGGAAGACCTAGTAAAACTCTTCCGGAATCATTTGAAAAGAGTGTGAAGAAGATCTATCCCTGACTTCACTGTTGTATCTTAAGCCCATAGAGAACACCTGCCACATAATGGGTGGGCAGTAAATATTTGCTGAAGGAATTCAGTGTGTGAAAGGCAGGTCCTCACATGTCCACATGGAAGAGTCTAATCGTAGAACAGGTGGTCCCTCCTTTGGTCTGTTGCTCTTCACTCTCCTTCCCTTCCTCTTCACCAACCCAGGGACAGGAAGCTGCTGAGAATATGCCGAGTGGATCTGTTTTATGTATGATAGGATGTTTATCAGCATCCAGGGACCTGTGCCTTAAATGTCAGTAGCACCCATGTCCAGTCATGAAAATCAGAGCTGCCTCTAGGCATTGCCAGATGTCCCTCAGGAGAGCAAATCCACCCTGGGTTGAGAACTATTCTTTTAAACGGTGTCTTTTTCTTCCTGTCTTTTCAAATTTTATCATAAATCACTGTATTACTTTTTTGAGTGAAAGTTTAAAAGTCATATTGGTCTTTAGTTTAATCATTCAAAAGTAGTTTGCCTTACAACATTAACCACAGTTAATTGTAGTTAATGAATACACTTAATTGCCAAAAGAACGAACAGATAGGTCTTGGAGAAAGTGCAGCCAGAATGCTCCTTGGAGGTAAGAATGGTGAAGCTTTGTCTCACATACTTTGGCCATGTTATTTAGGAGAGGCTATTCCTTGGAAAGGGACATCAAGCTTGGAAAGGGTGGAGAGTCAGCAAAAGTGGGGAAGACCCTGAATTAAATAGGTTGAGGCAGTGAGTGCACCAGTGGGCCCAGGTGTGTCAGAGATGATGAGGATGGCACAGGACAGGACAGGGTTCAGCTCTGTTGTTCATAGTGTCATGATGAGTTGTCCTCAGCTCAACAGCACCTAAAAACAACCATGTCTTAATTACAATGTCTAATCAACCCTGTGAACTTTGAGAAAGGATGAAAGTCACACAAGTGTTGAGAACTTTCGTTCATAGCGTCGCTATGAGTTGCCTACCACTCCATGGCACTTAACAACAACATAATCAACTCTTTGTCTATTGCCTTTCCCTTCACTTAGGTTATCTGTTCATTAACGTTTCCTTCCCTCTCGCTCCCTTCCCATCCTTGGTAACCATCCATTGTCTTTTATTTTATTGTTATGGGCTGCTGTGACTTTGGCTCCTTGCTTGTGGCCCAAGCACAATGAGATCTGGCCATTGTCATCCCTAGAGTAGTGACTAGTTTCTCAGGAATAGTCATCTCTGTCATGGAACATGACATTTCCACCCCTGAAACACACATGTCCTTGCTTCCTTTTTTACTTTCCTCATCTTGTTGTCGCTGATTGCCTTTGGGTTGAGCACAACTCATAGCGACCCTGTGAACACAAGGCCTGAAGCCCCCATACAACTGTCAACATTTGTCAAAGTTCATAGAGTTTCCAGAGGCAAGTTCTTTAGGAAGTGAATGCCACTCCTGCTTCCAAACCTAGAATACATACATGCATACATACATACATACATAGCATGTATGTTATTGGTTGAATTGCCTGGGATGCATAGCAACCCTATGTATAGCACCTCTGAAGCTCTGTCCTCAGCCAGTCTCACTAATTCTGACACACCAACTCCATCACCCAAGTTACTGTATCAATCCATCTCATCCAGGGTCTCCTTCTCCTGCACTGTTTGTCCACCCTGAGCATGATGCCCTTCTCCTAGGACCGATCGCTCCTGGCCATGTGCCCAAAGTATATGAGGCAGAGCTTCAAAATCCTAGCCTCCAATGAGAGACTTGGTTTCACTCCCTTCAAGACAGACCTGTTTGTTTTCTTGGCCATCCATGATATGTTCAAGACTCTTTTCCAGCACCTCAACTCAAAGACAACTACTCTTCTTCTCTTATCCTTAGTCATTATCCATATTTCTGAAGCATAGCAAGTAATTGAGGAAACTATAGCCTGGATTAGGCACAGTTTTGTATCTAGACTGACATCATTGCTCTTCAGCACTCTGGAGAGGTCCATGACAGCAGATTTTCCCAATGCAATTCGTCTTTTGATTTCCAGATTGCTGGTATTAAGAGTGTTGGTTGTGGATCCAAACAAGCTTTAATTGCTAACAACCTCAATCTCTTCTCCATCTATTAGGGTGCTACCAATTGACCCAGTGGTGAGGATCTTTGTCATCTTGATGTTGAGCTTTAATCCATATTGAAGACTACAGTCCTTGACCTTTTGCAACAAGTCCTTCAAGTCTTCTTCAGTTTCAGCAAGCAAGGTTGTGTCATCTGCATATAGCCCTTTTGCATCCTTTTTCCATTCTGATATTTGATAGGGTCCCTCTGGCATCAGATGTGTGTTAGGATAGTGTCTTTTCCCCCAGATATTTGTCCTTGTGCCTTTCCTACACTAAAGGAGCCCCCTCTGTTCCCAGATGAATCATGCTGCTGCTTTGAACACTTTAGAATCTCTTAGGGACTCCTAATTTCTCTACTGAATAGCTGTACTATCTGTGTATGGTGGCATTAAATACCCTTCAAAATCTTATCCTAAGCTGTTCTTCTAGACTTCTGTCCTATCATGTCCCTAAACTAGAATTTCCATTTTTTAATTCTTGCTCTCTAGGAGCTGGACTATTCTATAGGGAATTGTGCTTCTAACCAAAAGACTATACCTCTCTGGTGAAGAAAAAAATGGTTAGCCTCCTCCCCATAAGATGTACAACTTCAGAAGTCTGATAGAGGGTCAGCTTTTAGGTGGTTCTAACTCGATGGCAGCGTAGTTGTTGTTGTTAGGTGCCGTCGAGTCACTTGTGATTTATGTCACTTATGACAGCTCTGAACCCTGCTCTATCTTGTGCCAACTGTCTCTGACACATCTGTTTCCATTACCCCAGTCACTGAATCAATCCACCTCATTGAAGTTCTTCCTCTCTTGTGCTGTCTCTTCCCCAACCCAAGCATG
>NW_006399846.1:9479426-9503616 GCF_000299155.1 Elephantulus edwardii | reverse complement strand
AAAGTCAAATTCAGTGGCTAGGAAAGCCATTTTAAATAATAAACCCCACAACTATTTATATACAGTTTGTTTTATAACATTAATTACAGAACCCAAAATAATCTACCTTTTTCAATTTCCTTCCTGTAATTCTCAACTCCATTAATCCTTCTACCTCTTGCTGCCTTCAGGGATTTACCTGTGGACAGACGCTTGCCTTATATGGTTGGTAGTTCTAAGGAGTGGGTGTCTCCCTAGTGTTAAATGGTCTGCTCATACACTCATCTATTGTTTGACTGAAAACTGAGTCATGGAGAGGTGGGGTGGTTTTCTTTCAGGTTTGAAGGATGACTGGGAGTCATAGTTTTGGGGGTTCCATCAGTATACATGGGACCAGTAGCCTGTTCTTGAGTTTGGTTCCACATTTCTACCTACTCTATGCAGGATCTTACACTGTAGTCCTTTTTAGCGTGGTCAGTGGTGGTAGTGGGGCATTGTCGAGGTCTCTGGACTCAGGGTCATGGAAGTTGTTGTTTGTGTGGTTCTTTGGACTAGTTATTTCAGTACACCTTTGCTTCTCTTTTCTCTTGTTCATTCTGGACCAGGAGTAATGCCTTTTATAAAAGGCAATAGTTGAACCTTAGAGGACTGTTCTAAAGCTTTTAAGACCCCAGTCACGTCTCACTAAAGTAGGGTGTAGAGCATTGCCTTTGTGGACTGTGTTATACCAGTCGACCTTGATGTTCCCAAGACTGTGGTCCCAAGAGAATGTCTCCTTTTACCAAAGAGAAGGATTTTATAAGTTTCCTGTAAGAATACTAGTTTGACAGATGCATTCATGTATGACAGACACCTTATCTTTTTCTTTTCTTACTTGAAGTCCCATCTTCTAGTAATATGTCCCCTCATGAATACGGAGAAGTTACAGGTTACTCCGTTACTCAATACCCTTAAATATCTAACCTGGTCTTGGTTCCCCTCCTTCCCTGTATTTCAGCCAAACTAGAATTCTTGCCTCCCAATGTTTGCTCATACTATTTGCTTCTCTGAAAATCCCTTCCACTTCCTTCTCTTCCTGTCTTTACTACTTATTCTTCAAGATATAACTCAGATGCTACCTTCCTGGTCATTAACTATGTAAGTAAATTATATTAATAAAGTCAGTGACATAGAGGGAGGTTATAATCCCTATGTTAAAAAGAACGGTCTTGAATTACCATATTTTATCAATACTGAGACACATTTTAACATATCTAAGATCAGGAAGTATTTCAAAATCACTATTGTATCTTAATTTTATTTGGGAGCATATTCTTTCTTTGTTGTACAAAATAATAAGTTCATTTTTACATTTAGTGATGTCTTAGATTTGGTAAAAAAAGCAATATCATTCAGCACTGCTTGCTATTAATAAATTGGCTTCTTGTCATTTCCTGGTGCCTATTTTAATGTGTTACTTTGAAAATGTAATTCTTGTTTAACCTTACAGACCATTTAAGGATCATACATACATGACCACCTTCATGTATACCAGAAGGTAGGAAATATCAAGAGAGGCCAGAGGTCTCATGGATCCTAAACCCTGATGCTAGAGTTTGCTCTGCTTTCCTGCAACCACCGGGATAGTTGTTAGGATTAATTGAAATGGAGTGTGTGATAGTGCTTTATAATAAATGTAAGGCATTGTGTTTACCTGTGAGGTGTGCAGAGTGGAAATGTGACCCAGAGATTTCTTTCAGTCCCCTGCCAGGACACAGCCCCAGGTGACTCAGCTGTAATTCATAACTGGGACTTGTCTGCTTACTTGTGCATTTCAAGGAGAGAGTTGTTGAGAACTTTCTAGAAGCTTGTCTGGGAAGATGAAATAAGACTACAGAGTATCAGAAAGAAGTTGCATCCTGTAACTAAAGTCTAGGGATTTAAAAGAAAAATTTTTTTTCAGAACTTTATATTATTTTCTATTTCTCTCACAGCTTCCACATTGAACAATAGGCCAGGTGAGATATTGTAACACTAACACAAACATCTTTATCTAATCTTTGTGTACAGTGCTGCAAGAAATCAAGCTCTGCAACCCAACAGGTGCAGGCTCAGTCCTGGCTCCAGAACTCACCGGGATTGTGAGCACCACACAGAAGTGACCTTGAGCAGGTTACGTAAACTCTCTTGACCTCAGTTTCCTCATCCGTTAAAATCCTTAAAAGACTGTCATGGGGATTAAATGAAATGCACGGTAAGCGATTAGCAGGGCCTGGCACACAGAAAACACCCAGGAGATGTTCACTGTAATTATGATTCTAAACAACCACCAAAAATTTCTATTGTGCAATTGCCAGTGACTCTGCTGACATAATCAAAAGCTTGGTTCTGTCTGGGAAGAAGGAATAGCCCTGGTTTTCTTTTCATTCTTAAGTATGATATTAATAAGCTACACAAACATGTCAATTCTAAAGTAATCTGACCTCAATACCATTGCATCTTCAGACACATACAGTTTGTTACCCTGTAATCAAATCAAGAATACCCTAGTCAAAACCTACCAGGCAGCTTTTAAATTTTTCAAGTGAGATCCTTGAAGAGTACAGTTAACCATTTCATGAGCTGAAGAACTGTGTTAACTGCTTCTCATGGCAGAAGCCTAGAAGGCCTTTTATGGGGAAGATTGTGCCGTACACAAGCCTCCGGTTCATTATGAAACGACATAGGTGTCTAACTAGTTTTGGTGACTGTATACTCTGTTTAGATTTGGGAGTTAAGTAAGGGAAAGTCTTGGTTTTCTTTCCCTTACTTTAGTTGTGGGAAGGAATATAGTACTCAACTAAAAAACTCACTACCACCAAGTGGATTCTGATTTGTAGCAATACTCCATCAGGTTTCTGAGGCTGTCAGTCTTCATGGGAGGAGACTGTGTAGATTTCTCCCATGGAGCAGCTGCTAGATTCAAACCCCTGGAGTTGAGGACTTTCGGTTAGCAGTGCAGCCTGCTGCAGACTCTGCCTGCAGAACTCCAGGGAAAGTGTTGGCGGTGTGAAAACTCATAAGCTTCATGTATTCTGTCCGGTCTGTATTTCCTTCTCTACCTTCTCCATATAGTCACAACTGAAGGGTAGGGAAGTCACTTATTTTTTTTCTTTTTAATAAACTTTATTGAAGTATAATTTATATAAAATTATTTTCATGCCATATAAGTGTCAAACTGAAACTACATCTACCACCATCAAGTTATTATTGATCTTCCAGGGAAGACTAGAATGTCCCTTTGGGTGTCCAAGGCTGTAAATCTTTACAGAAGCAAATTACTTCATCTTGCTCCCTTGGTGCAATAGGAGGTTTCAAACCATTGACCTTTTGACTACCAGCCAAGTGCTTTAGCCACAGTACCAGCAGAGCGCTTTAATTTTAAGTGTACAGATCAATAAATTTACACACACACACACACACACTTATGGAACTGCCAAATGAGCAAATGAGAGAGCGCATTCTGCTTCCTCTTCCTGAGAGTTCCTTTGTCCCTGTTTACAGTCTCCACAGCCTCTTCGTCCCTGACTGAGGCAACTTTAAATTATTTTTTTGGAAAAAGATATCTGCCTGGGAAAGGTGGAGGAAAAGAGGAACACACACACACACACACACAGAGCAAGATGGATTGACACAGTAACTGTAACTATTGTTATTGTTGTAGCCTGTCGAGTTGGAGCCAACTCATAACTGACCCTCCAGGAGGTTTTTAGAAGCTGTAAATCACATGAGAAAATCATTCCCCCACAGAGCAGCGGGTAGATTCGAACTGGGTGTCTTTGGATTGGCGATGTAACTCCCTGAGCTCCCTGTAACAATGGTCTTGAGCATTTTTGAGATCTTGAGGATGGCACAGGATAGGGAGAGATTCAGATCTGTAGATCTGTTGTTCCTAGAGTTGCTATGAGTTGTAGACAGTTCAGTGGCATTTAACAATAACGAGAACTTAATTCCACATCAGTAGACATATACAAGAATTTGGGAATTTTTCTTTCAACCTTTTGGTGTCTGGCTTGTTATGCTCAGGGTAATAGCTGTGAGATTTATCCATGTTTTTACAGGTATCAGGGTTTCATTGTTTTTTTATATTCCTTGGCAGTGTTCCATGGAATGAATATGCCACAATTTGTTTATACATTTACTTCTAATATAATATGTGATTGTAGTTTTTGATTAATATGTTGTTGTTATGTGCCATCAAGTTGTTTGCGACTCATAGCGACCCTATGTACAAGAGCCCTAATGCCATTCTATCCTGTGCCAACCTCGCTGTCTCAAACACATTCATTCCCACCACTCCAGTCACAGAATTGATCTATCTCATCGAGGGTCTTCCTCTCCTGCACCGTCCCTCCACTCTCCTGAACATGATGTCCCTCTCCACGGACCAGTCCCTCCTTGCAACAATGAGGATGTTTAATCTGCTTACATTAATATTATCCTCTGATCTTTTAAGATATTTTTATACTTTGGGAATATTGGGGGGAGAAAAAAATTTTCTCTCACTAATACCTTGTCAGAATTAAGTCGCACATGACCCTCCATTGCCATTCCAAGGCTCTAAAACACAAGAGGGGACTCGGATGCTAGAGAAGTACAGCTTTAGGGTTCTCAGAGCAATTCCCTATAGACTATGTCATCAGAGCTCCCTACACAACCAGCCTAAAATTAACAACTGCAGCAAACGAATATTGTTGCAGCATTCATAAACAAGTCACAGATGTTTTAATTTCCCCTATTTTCCCACTAGCCAAGTTTTTTCCCTCCTAGCCCCAGATCCAACCCAGTGTCTTGTCTCCTGAGTCTCTCCCAGGATGTGACAGTTCTTAAGTTTTTCTTTTCTTTTTCATGACTGTGGCACTTTTTTAAGGAGTACATTTATAAAATATCCCTCAGTTTGGACTTGCCTGATGTTTTCTCATGATTAGATTGTGGTTATGCATTTCTGGCAAGAATACCCTATGAGTAACGCTGTGCCCTTTTCAATATGTCATATTAGGGGTACATGATGCCTTATGATGTATTGCCGGTGTTGTTAAATTTGATCAATTAGTGACGTTTTTGGAGTTATTTGGTTTCAGTCTACCACCTGCTATTTGTTTTCTTTTTCTCTTTACTGTCTGTTGCCTTTTTAGTAAAGCTGACTATTTAGTTGCTGTGTGCAGCTGAGTCAGAACCAAGCCATAGCTGAGCTGCCAGCAGGTTTTCAGAGGCAATAAATCACAGGGGAGGTGATTGCCAATCCTCCTGCAGAGCCATTGTTGGATTTGAACTGTATGCCTTTGGGATTGCAGTGTGGCTTCTTAGCACTAGGCCACCAGAACTCCCAAATTTAGCGTTTATTTAAAGTCAACACTTCACATCTTTATTTCTACTCCTTTATATTTCACATGAATAGAATTCATAAATGTTACAAACTCCATTTTACAGTGTTAGCATTTTTGCTTTAAACAGTTGTCTTTTGAGTAAATGAGATGAAAAGAGAGTCTTTGGTGCTGACACATTACCTGCCATTTGGGGTGTTTTTTATCCTGTAGACCCAAGTTCCCATCCCTAAGGATATCGTGAACATTTCTGTAATGCAGGTTTGTGGTTGATGAAGTCTCTCCATTTTCATTTATCGGAAAACGTTTTCCTTTCATCACTGTTTTCGAAGGATGTTATTGTTGAGTATATAATTCTAGTTTTGCATTGTTGGTTTTTGTCCTCCTGTTTTTGTTGAGAAGTTGACTTTTCAAAGCTCTTTGCTCCCTTGGGCTTAATGAGTCCTCTGCCTCTGCTCCTTTCTGGACTTTTCACTTTCAGCAGCCTGTGAGGTGCTAGTGTTTTTCATTTGTTTTCTTTTTTTATTTCTTTTTCATGCGCAGCCTCCTTGGAGTTTGATGAGTTTCTCAATCTATAAATTAGTGTTTTTCAGCACACTTAGAAAAGGTTTACTTATTACTTCTTCAGATTTATTTTCTCCTTACCACCATTCTTATTGTCATAGTTGGGTAAATATGACACTTCAGTTAAACGAATTGACTAGTCAGACCTCAGGTTCCTAAAATTTGCTTCATTTTTCTGAAATATTTTTTCTCTATTCTTCAGATTAGGCAGCTTTTACAGGGCTGTATTGAATATCTCATGGACTGCCAAAGGGACAGACAAACCTGTCTTGGAGGACTTACAATCAGGGTTCTCCTTAGCAGCAAAGATGGTGACACTTCATCTCACATGCTTTGGGTGTGTTGTAAGGAGGGCCCAGTCCTTGGAAAAGGACCTTGTGCTGGGAAGGGTAATGGAAGAGCCTGAGTGAGCTGAATTGACAGAGCAACTGCAACAGTGACCTTGGCCTTGGTGGTGACCATGACTATAACACAGGTAGGGCAAGGTTCCAGACTATTCTTCATAGGTTTGTTAGACATCATAGTTGACTCAGCAGACACCTGACAATAACAACATTGATATGTCTTAATGTTGACTGAGGGGTTTTTTTCTTTTCCAATGAGGTTTGTTTGGTTTTTTAAATTTTTACTTAGTATACTTTTTTCTTTAACACGTTGCCGCAAATGGCCGCTATTGCCATCCCACACATTTTAATTAAAAAAAAGGAACATCATTTGTATGAAGTGTACTAATGCATTTATTTGTTAATTATTCAGTAATACATCGAAAAAACGTGTTTCTAAGCACGATCGTCAATTTAAAAGTGTGTGGCAATGTGTTAAATGTTATGTGTTGTCCCAAAGAAACCATAACCACCACCCAAACAGGTATATGCACACCCATGTTTATTGTGGCTTTGTTCACAATAACAATGAGTTGGAAATAATCTAAGTGCCATCAACAAATGAATGGATAGAGAAGCTGCGGTATATTCACATAATGGAATACTACGCTGCATTGAAAAACAAGGAACTCATGAAATATACAAAATGGGTGACTCTGGAGGACATGCTGTGTGATATATCTCAGTCACAAAAGAACAAATACTGCATAATGCCACTGTTGTAAAATGGGACTGACATTGGGGGTGGAGGGGGGAGACTGAGAAAGATGAGATAAATTATGTATACTTGAGGGAAGCCGAATATTAAATTTAGTGATTGTAGACCAAATGCTATATCAAGATATGAGGGAGGCTTAATACAAGCCGAAGGTCACCCTGTGACTGCTGTTACCGAGAGTATATCAATTGTTGATCCAAGTAAGATGAAATCGTTGACAACTTAAATCTTTTCTCCATGATGGAAATATCATCATGATGTTTCCTATTGGCCAAGAGGTGAAGGATTTTCGCTTTTTTGATGTTGAGATGTAATCCATGTTGAAGTCCTTGATCTTCTGCTGCAAGAACTTCAAGTCTTCCTCCCTTTCAGCGAGCAAAGTTGAGTCATCTGCTTAAAGCAGGTTGTTGATGAGTATTCTTCCAATCCTGATGCTCCATTCTTCTTCATACATTGTGCTTCTCTAATGATTTGTTTATACAAACTGAAATGGTATGGAGACAGGACACAACCCTAATGCACACCTTTTTTTCTTTTCCATTCCCGTTTACCACCCCTGCCCTATTCCCACTCTTTCCCACCCCTATAATCACTAATAAACTTTGTTCCATATACATTTGGGGTTTTTTATCATTTTATGTGTGTTGGTAGGTGCCATCAAGTCATCAACTCATAGTGACCTTATGAATAACAGATCTGAACTTTACCTTGTGCCATTCTTACAATTGAACCTGTTGTTACAGTCACTGTGTCAGTCTCCATTGTTGAGGGTCTTCCTCTCTTTTGCTGATCTTCCAATTTTTCCAACATGATGTCCTTTTCTAAGCACTGGCCCCTTCTGACAACATGTTCCAAGTATGTGAGACCAAGTTTCATCTTCTTTGTCTCTAAAGGAACCATGGTTGTACTTTCTCCAAGACTGATTTGTTTGTTCTTTTGGCAGATGTGCTATTCAGTAGTTGTTAGTTGTTGTTATGTGCTGTTGAGTCGCTTGAGACTCAAAATGACCCTATGTATAATATATAATAGCCCTGAAACCTGCTCTCTCCTGTGCCAACCTTATTGCTTCTGACACACCTACCTTCATTACCCCAGTCACTGAATCAGTCCATCTCATTGAGATCTTTCCTTTCTTGCACTGACTCTCCACCCTCCCAAGCATGACATCCCTCTCCAGGACTGGTCCCTCTTTGCAGCATGTCCAGAGTATATCAGACGAAGCTTCAGAATCCTTGTGTCTAAGGAGCAGCCTGGTCTCATCCTCTCTAGCACAAACTTGTTTGTTCCCCTAGCAGTCCATGGTATACTCAGTACTCTTCTCCAGCACTACAACTCAAAGGCATCAATTCTCTTTCTATCATCCATAGTCATTATTCAGCTTTCTGACTCTTCTCCAGTACCACAATTAAGTGAGGTCATGTAATGTTTGCCTTTTTTACTTACTTTGTTAAAAATGGTCCTGTTTAACTTAGCGTATTGCTTTAAAACCCATCCATACTATAGCATGTACCAAGACTTTGTTTCTTTTATTGGCTGAGTAGTATTCCATTGTATATATATGCTGTATTTTGTTTATCTACTCATTGGTAGGTTGTCATTTTTGCTCTTATGAGCAACACTATTTCAGTTTATATGCAGAAGAGATCATTTTTGAGGCTGGACTTTACAAAAAAGAATGTGACATCAGGATTGGAGGAGTACTCATCAACTTGCATTATGTGGATGACACAGGGTTGCACCCCACAACTGAGGAAGACATGAAATGTTGGCCTCAGAAGATCAGAGACTTCAACCTTCAATATTATGGATTGCATCTCAACATCAAGAAAACAAAGATCCTTATGACTGGGCCAATAGGTTATATCATGATATATGGAGAAAGGATTGAAGTTGTTAACAATTTCACCTTCCTTGCATCCACAGTCAACACTCTTGGCACCAGCAGTCAAAAGACCAGAAGACAAGTTGCACTGGGAAAACCTGCTGTTAAGTATCTCTCCGGAGTTCTAAAGAGCAGTGATGTCATTCTAGAGACTAAGCTATACCAGATCCCGGCCGTGGTCTTGCTTGCTATGCATCTGAGATCTAGACAGTGACTAATGATAATAGAAGAAGAATCAATGCCTTTGAGTTGTGGTAATGGGCGAAATAATTGAATATATCATGGACTGCTAAAAGAACAAATAGGTCTGTCCCAGGGAGGGTAAAACCAGGTTGTTCCTTGGAGGCAAGGATTTTGAAGCTCCATAGTTCAGGCATGTTGCCAGGAGGGATCAGTTCTTAGAGAAGGACATCATACTTAGAATGGTAAGAGGGTCAGTGCAGAAGAGGAAGACCCTGGATGAGATGGACTGACAACAGTGACTGTGGCAGTGAGGTCAGGTGTGTCACAAACAGGTTGACTCTGGATAGGGCAAGACTCAGAGCCATTGTTCATAGGGTTGCTGTGGGTTGTAATCAGCTTGACAGCATGTAACAACAACAACATACACATGTATGAATTTCTGCTTTCAAGTTGTTTTTTTTTTACTACTCACTAGATAAGAGTTCTGGTTTCCTCATATTCTCACCAACATTTGTTGTTTCTTTTATCTTAACCATCCTCCTGCGGTTAGATATATCACTGTAGTTTTGGTTTGCATCTCTCTAAGGACTAATGATGCTGAACATCTTTTTCATATGTTTCTTGACCATTTGAATGTCCTCTATAGGGAAATACATGGTCAAGCTTTTTTCTCATTTCATAATTGCACTATTTGTCTTTTTGTTGTTAAGTTGTCAAAGTTTTAGATATATTTTGGCTATTAGATGCATGATTTCCAAAGATGCTCTTCAGAATGGGTGCTTGTTTTTTCACCTTTTTAGTAAAGACTTTTGATAGGCAGGAGTTTTCCATTTTTATGAGGTTTTTATTTTGTCTTTTGCTCTTTGTGATATGTTATTATATTAAATAGTCCATTGTTGAAAGCTAGTCATAACAACATTACTTTAGTATCTAGAATGACATCATTGCCCTGTAGCGCTCTGGAGAGATCCTTAACAGCAAGTTTTCCAGTGCAACTCATTTTTTTATATAATAATATATAATACTGTAGTAAGAATTATATTATTTTGTGAATGTAGATCCTTAATCCATTTCTATTTTTATTTTGTACATACATGAGGCATGGGTACTGTTTCATTTTTTTCTGCATCAAGAAATCTAGTTTCTATTCTGTTGGTCCAAATGTCTATCTTTATACCAGTACCAGGCTGTTTTCACTACTGTAACTGTATCGTATATTTTAAAATCAAGAAGTGTGAGCCTTCTTTTGTTCTTCTCTTTTAACATTGCCTTAGCCTAGTGGTATAGAACTGTGCTGCCAACCTGAAGGCACAGAGTTCAAATCTACAAGCTGCTCTGTGGGAGAACGGTGGAAAGTCTCTTCTTGTGCACTTTACTCCCTCTGTAAGCTACTGGATGGTCAGCCATGACTCAGTTCCAACTCAATATCATGTAACAACATCAAACTATATGTGACCTCACTATAAAATTGAGGATTGATGTTCCTTTTCTGTAAAGAAATCTTAGTATTTTGATCAAGATTACACTGAGTTATGGCCATTCTTCTCCCATGCAATTAACTGCCTCTGAAAACCCACTGGAGGGCCAGCTCTGGGTCAGTTCTGACTGTAAAGTACACAAACCACCACAACAACAACAATCGACAGCTTTAGGTAGCATTGACATCTTAAAAATATATCTTCCATATTATATTCCAGATGAATACAGAAAACATCTTTC
Source organism: Elephantulus edwardii (assembly GCF_000299155.1). Classification (NCBI taxonomy): domain Eukaryota; kingdom Metazoa; phylum Chordata; class Mammalia; order Macroscelidea; family Macroscelididae; genus Elephantulus; species Elephantulus edwardii. The sequence goes on along the minus strand of NW_006399846.1, from coordinate 9,492,846 downwards.
TGTTTATTTAAGTTCTTTTTCAGCAATATTTTACAGTTTTAATTGTAGAAGTTCCTCGCATCCTTGGTTAAAATTGTTCATAATTATTTTATTTTCTTGTGACCCATGTGTACAGAGAGAACTCTGGTGGTGTAGTCTGTAGAGAACTGTGCTTCTAACCTGGAAGCAGAGCCTCTCTGATGGTTTGAATCCACCAGGAACTGGACAGTCTCCTCCTGTGTAATTTACAGTCTGACTCACAGCTCATCCCCCAGCACATATTTTACAGACTGTAAATTACATGGGACTAAAAGACAATGAATTTGTGTTTTGGTTTTTATTTGATTATCTTAGATGCTGTTGTAAATGAACTTGTTTCCTTGATTTCCTTTTCATATTTCTCTTTGTTGTTGTTGTTATGTGCCATCAAGTCACTTATTACTCAAAGTGATCCTGTGTGTAACAGCTCTGAACACTGCTCTATCCTGAGCCAATCTTTTTGTTTCTGACACACTCCTTCTCATTACCTCAGTCACTGTGCCAGTCCATCGCATCCAGGGTCTTCCTCTCTTGCACTGTCCCTATCAAGCATGATGTTCTCCAAGGACTGGTCGGTCACTCCTTGCAACTTTCCCAAAATATATCAGAAAAAAATTTCAGAATTCTTGCTTCCAAGGAGCATCCTGCTTTCACCCTCTCCAAGACTAACCTAACCTGTTTGTTCTCCCAGCACTCCATGGTATTTCAATACTCTTCTCCAGCCCCACAGCACAAAGGCATCATTTTTCTATCCTCTCTGGTCATTGTCCAGCTTTCTGTTTTTGTTTTGTTTTATTATCTGGTTTGTGTATACTGTCAAATTGGATCTGACTGTTACAGGAGGAGATTGCCCCTCCTTCTCTAGCAGAGTATCTGGTGGATTCGAACCACGTACCTCTGGGATTGCTGTGCAGCTTCTTGCCACTAGGCCACCAGAACTCCCTTTTTTTATTTTATTTTTTTATTTTTTTATGTCAAGCTTTCTGATGCATAGCAAGTAATTGCAAAGTCGTGGCTTGGATCAAGTGCACCTTAGTCTCCAGACTGACATTGTTGCTCTTCAGTACTCTGGAAAGACCCTAAGAGCAGACTTTCCCAGTGCAATTTGAGTTTTGATTTCCTGGCTGCTGATACCAGGAGTGTTGATTGTGGAGCCAAGCAAACTGAAGCTGTTAACAATCTCAATCTTTTTGCTGTCTGTCATGATGCTGCCAATCAGCACAGTGGTGAGAATCTTTGTTTTCTTGATGTTGAGCTTCAATCCATATTTAAGGCTTCAGTCCTTGGTTTTCTGTAACAAATGTCTCGCTCTCTCCTCAATTTCGGCAAGCAGGGTTCTGGCATCTGCATAACTCAGCCTGTTGTTGATTCTTCCTCCAATCCTGATGCCACATTCCTCCTCATAGAGCCCAGCCTCCTAGAAACAGATTATTTTTGTTTGTTGGCCTTATACTCAGAAATTTTACTAAGTTCCTTTTATATAGTTTTCTTGTGCACTCTTTGGGAATTTCTAAACATAGAAGCATATCATTCACGAATACAGGTAGTTTCACTTCCTCTTTTCTGATATGAGTAAATTTTATTGCTTTTTCTTATTGCTCTGGCTAGAACTTATAATTCATTTTTAATAGAAGCGTTGACAGTGGGCACTCTTGTATTGTTCCTGAGTTGATTGCAGAGAGTCAAGGACTGCAGCCTTCAATATGGATTGAGGCACAATATTAAGAAGGCAAAGATTCTCATCACTGGGCCAATTGGCAGCATCAGGATGGATAGTGAAGAGATTAAGATTGTTCACAGCTTTAGTTTGCTTGGGTCCACAGTCAACACTCTTGGCACCAGCAGCCAGGAAATTAAAAGACTTATTGCAATGGGAAAGTCTGCTGTTAGGTTCCTCTCCAAAGTACTGAAGAGCAATGGTGTCACTCTAGAGACTAAGGTGCATCTGATATAGACCATGGTCTTTGCAGTCACTTGCTGTGTATCAGAGAGCTGGACATTGACTAAGAAGGACAGAAGGAGAATTGATGACTTTGAGCTGTGGTATTGGAGTATTGCATATACATACCGTGGACTGCTAAGAAAATGAACAGGTTCGTCCTGGAGAGGGTGGAACCAGGCTGCTCCTTGGAGGCTCTGAAGCTTTGTCTGACATACTTTGGACATGTTACAAGGAGGGACCAGTCCTTGAAGAAGGATGTCATGCTTGGGAGGGTGGAGGGACAGGGCAGGAGAGGAAGACCCTGGATGAGATAAATTGACTCAGTGACTGGTGTAATTGGGGTGGGTGTGTCAGAGACAATGAGATTGGCACAGGATAGATCAGAGTTTAGGGCTGTAGGTGACTCAACAGCACATAACAACAGCAACATGTGCAGAAAACATGTACTAGCCGCTGATAGATGAAAGGACATAGACAGCAGTACATCTCTAGGCAGCTCTGAATCTTTCTATCTCTGTTGACTGCCAATCTAGACATTACTTATAAATAGAATCACACAATGTATGGTATATGACTTAAGTTTGGTGGTTTTTCCCCTTTAGGATGATGTTTTCAAAGTACATCCATGTTTCAGTGTATATCAGCACTTTATATCTTACTCTGGTTGAATGATAATCCATTGTATGGATAACTCACATTTTATTTTTCCTTTAATCAGTTGATGGACACTTGGGTTGTTTCCACCTTTTGTCATTATGAATAATACTATTATGAAATAATGCTATTGTTTGTTTAACATTTTTGTGTGAACCTATGTTTTTCTATTTTTATACCTAGAGATGGAATTAACTGAGTCAGGTAGTAACTCTCTTTAACCTTTTCAGGAGCTTCCATGTCTTTCTGGCAGTGACTGTATCAATAACTCATTGCTTTTGCGTCCATTCCAACTCAATCAGACTCTAGAACAAAGGAGAACTGCCCCTTGTGACTTCCAAGGCTGTCATTTTTATGAAAGCAGACTGCCACATTTGTCTCTTGTGGAACATCTAGTGGGTCCAAACTATCAACCTTCTACTTAGCAAGCTAGTGCTTTAACCTCTGCACCTCCAGGACACCTTAAATCTAGCCAAGCCCTAATAATTTTGACAAAATTGTAATCTTCTTGTGTAACCTGTTTTCTTCCATAGGAAGTATAAAATACTCTATGTAATCACACAAGTTGATGTTAGAGTTTTAGGAGTGCAGAAACCTTTGACTCTTCTTTATCACAGATAACTTGTGCATCCAAGTCCCACCCAACAGCTGGCATGTCAAATGGGAGTGTTAATCAAATGAGGCATCAAGTTAGGGTTCAGCAATGTGGTGGGCATTACATTGCAGCGCAACTGGAGCTTTATGCCTGCATTGTGTTTGCACAGTTTTAGAAGGCTAGAACGTTCTCTAAAAATGACAAACTTTTTGGAATGGAAGCATCTGTCATTATATGTTGTGACCACTCTTCTTTCCCTTTTCCTAGAAGAGATAGCAAATTGTATATACCTTTTATATAGATGTGAATTGAAATTTATTTCAGTTGCGCTTCATAACCTCTCTAATTGGACCTAATCAGAGAAAACACCCAAGTTCTTATGGAGTATTAGTATCTGTTTAAATATTCTGAAAAGTATTTCTGGGAGTCATATTTCAATGCTATACTTATCAGTGATGAGTCAAGTCTCCCCCCAAAAGCTGTTCTTTCCATCAGCTGGCTACTTTACAGTCTGTGAGAATCATTTTCCAAGAGCAGGTGATAATATGATAATGTTTTGCATGTGTGTGTGACCTCAAGCAAATCGCTTCACTCTGCCATTTGCCCATTTGCGTGGTGGTAAGAATGCTTTGAGGTGTTTGGATTAAAGATGAGGTAGACAAGCCCCGACTTGGAGAGATCTGGATTTAAGAACTAGCTGTCTGACCTTAGACTAATATTTACCTTTTGTGAGTAACAGCTTCCTCAACGGCTAATATGTGCCCTACCACTTCATGAGGTGTTGTGAGCTGCAAATGAAATAATGCGTCTTGAAAACTGTACTCATTTCCACAAAGGCAAAGTGTCATAGGAAGTACTGTTGGGGTTTTTGCCCCCTTAGTGTCCCAGTGGTCCATATTAGAATGGGAAGTAAGAGAATCAAGAGGACCAGAAAAAGGAATAAGGGAACTTCTCACTTCCAGCTGTGTGCATCTCCAAACTGTTCCACCCTATGGCCCCCATATTGTTTCTGGACAATTCTGTTTACTAGCCTCCCTGTCTCAGATGTAACTTCCACTGGATGATTTCTGTGGTCTCGGGAGATCTATGAATCCTATGTTCTTAACTTGCTGTCATCTCAGAACTGCAGGGGCTTGTCAGCATTTCAGCATGGTAGATCCATTTAATCCTTATAGAGTTTCTCCTTGACTCTCTCCCTGGAGACACATTTTCTGTCAGCCACCCTGTATTAAACATGCGTACATACCTCAGGCTCAGGATTTAGGAGGGTACATGAGGTGAAGTGAATTATATGAATTCCTGTGGATAACCATTTTACCTCCAACATACTCTGCATTTTCTTCAAAGGTGACCATTCTTCAGAGGTGAAAGAAAAGTTCTTTTAAGGACGGATAACTTGGAAATGTGGCTCACACCCATACCATAAGTTAAGTGTGTAAAATTGGGCTTCTGCTGTGTTTGGTGAAAGCTCTGGTAGCCTAGTGGTAAAGAGTTGTGCTTCCAACCCAGAGGCAGTGGGTTCAAGTCCACCAGTGGCTCCACAGGAGGAAGATGGGCAGGCTCCTGCCATGTGACTTAAAGCCTCTGAAAACCCACTGGATGGTGAGCTGTGAGTCAGTTCTGACTCAACAGTATACAACAACAGCAGCATTAGCTGTGTTTGGTGGTTATAGAAGTCATAATGGAAATCCTGAAACGTAGCGAGTCCCTTGGGGACCCGCAGTTTGTCACAGGCTGCAAACCCAAAGGTTAGCAGTCTGAATCACTGTAAAAGGAGCCCAGCTGGTGGGGAGGGTAACATGGCTCCTAACTGAAAGGTTGGCATTTCAAATCCATCATTTGCTCTGACAGAGAAAGATGGTCTCGCATAAAGATTTACATCCCCAGAAACTGGTGGGAACTTCTATGAGGTGGAATGCACTGAACAGCAGTGGGTTTGGTTTTAGGTAGAGGCACTATGGGAGAAAGGCTTTGACGATGATCTTTTTTTCTGTGAGCTTTACAGACAAGAAAACTTTGGAGCATTTCAGCTTTGTGGCACATGGTATTGCTGTGAATCAGAAAAGGCGAAGACAAGGGGTTTGGTTTTTTGGTTTTGCAAATACAGCTGGAGCCACTTAATGCATTGCCCTGTGAGGGCCCCTATTTAAAGATGCATACCCAAAACTTATTATTGTCGAATTGATTCTGACTCATAGCCAGCATATAGGGTAAAATAGAACTGCCCTGTCGCGTTTCCAAGGCTATAATCCTTACAGAAGCACACTGCCACATCTGTCTCTCGTAAAGCAGCTGGTTGGCTTGAACCACTCACCTTCTGGTTGGAAGCTGAGTGCTTGACCACTGTGCCATCAGGACTCCTTTAAAGGTGCATGATAAAACCACTGCCCTTAAGTTGATTCCACCTCCTATTGTGATCCTCCATCAAGTCTCTGAGATGGTCTATCTTTACAAGAGGTGGCTGTCCAGCTTTCTCCCTTGGAGCCACTGTGGATTCAAACCTCTGATCTTTTGATTGGCTACCAAGCACATTATACATTATGTCACGAGGGCTCCTTAAATGTGCATTGTTGTTGTTAGATGTCCTCAGGTTGACTACGACTCTGAGCGACCCCCTATGTACAATAGGTCTGAACCTTGCCCTATCCTGTGCCATCTTCAGTCTCTGATATGTCCATATGTTATAGTTAACTGTGTTGATCCATTTTGTTGGGGGTCTTCCCTTGGTTTCTCTGAACTTCTACCTCTCTCGGTATGTTTTTGTTGTTGTTAGGTGTTATCTAGTCAATTATGACCCATAGCAGCCTTATGAATAACAAATTGGAACCCTCTTCTCTCCTGTGCCGCCCTCAGACCTCCTGACACACTAGAACCCATCGCAGTAGTAACCATGTCAGTCCACCTGGCTAAGGGGTTTACTCTCCTTCGCCGACCCTTGACCTTTCCAAGCATCATGTCCTTCTCCGAGGAATAGCCCCTCCTAGCAACATGCCCAAGTCATGTAAGGCAAAGCCTCATCATTCCTGCCTCCAAAGCACTCTGTCTGCATCCTTTCCAAGACATGTTTATTTGTCCTTTTAGCCATCTATGGGATGGCCAGTGCTCTTCTCAAACACCACAACCCAAAGATAGCCTGTTTTGCTTTGCAGTTTATTTTTTCTGTTTTGACAGATTTGTTCCTTTTGCATGCTGCTGTTTGTATCGCTCGGCTTGTGAAAAGCCATGTTTCAGTAAAAGGTAGCTCCTCTTCACCTACCTTCCTCCGCTAAGGAAGCTTTGCAAGGAAATGTGGCATATTGGTTACTTTTCTGATGAATTTAGATAGAATATAAATTTTACATTATGTTAGTCTATGCCCATGCCTTTCTGTGCACCTGTTACTTTGTGTTTCAATACGGAATCATCTTTGCGGAGACATTTTAAACAACAGTTAAACTCAATGTGTGGAGTACCAACGCTGTACATTACTGAAGGGACAACAGCTTGACCCGGTCCTGTGACTCAAAAGACAACAACAGTTATGCCATGACTGCTGTTTGGCAGACAGCATGGTGATTGACACTTACGTTTCAGAGTTGTTACACTGTGGTAAGGTGTATGCTTGAGTGTCATCTTAAGTGTCAACACTGGTTGGACTAATGGTAGCTTCCTAGGGCTGGCTTCTGTGTGAAGGATTGTGAGCTAAACTTTGGTTCGATAGGAAAGAGTGCTATAACTAATTACCTGTGGCTTCTCACTGTTGTCTGAGTAGGGTAAGAAGGAATGGAGCGTATATGTAAGGATTTGCCCTCTAATTATTAAGAGTCTAGGGAACAGTTAGAAGACTACTCTAATGGGAGAGTCAGGTATAAATCAGAGTGATGCAATAGGACCGCAAAGAGTAACAGGGACGTAAGAATTATTGCAGAAGTGGGTTTTATAAACTGCGTCGTGTCTCTAGGCATGTGGATGTGGCTGTTACTTTAAGCCTAGAGCACAGAGTCACAGCACTATTGTGAATGACTAGCTTGAAGGGAAAGTTAATGAATCCATTTGGGGACATGTTATATTTGAGGTGGCTAATCTATTCAGGAAAGGAGCCTTAATGACATGATACTTAAGCACTTAGCTACTAATCAAAATGGCAGTTTGAGCCCAGCTAGTGGGTCCTTGAGAGAAAGACCTGGTGATCAACTTCTGTAAAGATTGCAGCCTAGAAAACCCTATGGGGCTGGCTATTCAACTCTGTCAGATGGGGTCTTTATGAGGTGAAATAGATTTGACAGCAGGGCAAGAGAGGAAGACCCTCATGAGTTGGATTGACATGGTGACTGTAGCAATGGGGTCACATAGGTTGGAGATGTGAGGTTGGCTGTGGATAGGGCAAATGTTTATAGGGTCACCATGAGTCATAGTTGATTTGATGGTACATAACAACCGTAATGACAATAGGGAGCTCATGTGACACAGTCCATGGGGAGTTGAGCTGATAACCCCCAAAATTGCACCATGACAATGGGGAGCTCGGGTGACACAGTCCATGGGGAGTTGAGCTGATAACCCCCAAAATTGCACCTCTCTTGTGGTTTAAATTCACCAGCAGCTCTGAGGGAGAAAGATGGGCAACCTCCTTTCATGAGATTTACAGCCTTGACAACCCAACAGAGGGTCAGCTAAGAGTTAAGTAGTGTGTGCGTTTTGAGTGAATGATAACAGTCTATCCAGGAAGTTGTAAATACCACATTGGAACTTGGCAGTAAAGAGAAGAATGGAAATTGGGCAGCAACTTGCAAAGGTGAAAGGGGCACAGAGTCAAAGGAAAAGTTGGAGGTGATTTGGAAAGAGACAGAAGGTGTTTGTGTGTGAGAGAGTGAGTGGAGCAAGGTCTTAGAGGCCTCAGGAGAGACCAAGATTGAAAGCAGTTGAACACCACCCCCACCCCCAGTTAACCTGTAACAATTCGCACTAAATGAGTGGCTTTCAGGTTACTGAACCTAGTGACTGACATTATCTCAATTTAAAATTTATATTAGCATTTCTTCATGTGTCTGTGGGCAATCCAAATGTCTTCCTCTGAGAAAAGCCTTTCCATTTCTTTTGCCCATTTTGTAATGGGGTTATAAGTCTTTTTCTTCTGTAGGCCCTGTAGGATTCTATAAACTTTTGTTATGAGATCCTTGTCTGAGATAGTGCTTCCAGATGGGTTTTTTTTTTCCCAGTTGGTAGGTTTTCTTTTCACCCTGTTGGAAAAAGTTTTTGATGAGCACAGGGATTTAATCTCAGGAAGTTCCTTTAATCAGTTTTATCCTCTCCAGATTATACATTTCTGGCTGTTTTTGTCAGCCTCTTTATACCATAGGTGAGGCCTTCTAAGCTTGTCTTTTATGAACTTTATGGTTTGGGGCTTTACTCCCAGGTCTCTGATCCATCTTGAATTGACTTTTATGTATGGTGTGAGATGTGGATACTGTTTCAGCTTTCTACCGGTAGCAGTCCAGTTGGGCTAACACTGTTTGTTCAAAAGGTTGTCATTTCCCCATTTGATGGGTTTTACTTCCTTGTGGAATATCAGTTGACCATAGAGAGATAAGTCACTGGCAATAAGAGAGATGCAAATCAAAACCACAATGAGATACCATCTCACCCAAGTAGCAGTGGCAAAGTTTTTCAGGGCAGCAAGCAATAAATACTGGAGAAGCTATGGAGAGATAGGAACTCTTATGCATTGTTGGTGGGATTGTAAAATGGTACAGCCACTCTAGAACACAGTTTGGTGCTTCCTCAGAAAACTGAACATAGAAATTCCATATGACCCAGCTATTCCACTGCTTGGAATATACCCCGAGAAAATGAGAACAGAGACACAGACAGACACTTGTACATGATGCTCGTAGTAGTGTTATTCACCATCATAAGAACATGGAAACAGCCCATATGTCTAACAACAATTGAATGGATTGAGAAATTCTTGTACATTCACACAGTGGAATACTATTCAATACTCAGGAACAATGATTTTAAAAAAATACTTCATAACTTGGGAGAGACTGGAGAGCATTATGCTGAATGAACTAATTCAGTCTCATAAGGACGAACACTGCATATGACCATTATTGTAAAAATAGAAGGATAACTGGTAAAACATGTATGGGGACCCATGAGGGGAACAACTAGGAGCAGAGGAGTGAGAATGGGTAGGGGTGAAACAACAGTGTTGCACAGTTTGGTAGGTGGAGGGAGGGAGTGAAGGAAATGGAAAAGATCTGGCAGAGACCTGAAAAGATAAGGTAATGATGAACATAGTCCAAAGGTGATTAATTTTATAAAACATAATGCATGGGAATAATTGCATGAAACACAATGTGGATGGAGAATAGTGTGAAACATAATATATACAAACTTTGTAAGCAAACCAATATTTTTTTTAAAAAAGAAGATACATAATAGCCTTTTCTGCTTTCTTCCTTTTTGCTCCAAAGTTACGATTTTCCACTCCTTGGGTCCTGTGGTCATATCAGGCTTTCTTTTTAGTTCCTGCTTACTTTGTCTTAGTCTGTGACCAAGGCTTGTTAGTCTACTTCACAGTAGACTTTCCCTTGGCCACTGGGGAAAAGGGTCTCTTTGGCTTTGAGCTGCACACTTCTCCTGTGGCTCCTGGTCTCTATCTCGGCCATTCTGTATTCCCAAAGAATTTCTGTGAAATAGTCTTACACTTTGCAAAAGAGTTAAGTCATTTCCTAACTTAATTAGATTTTTTCTTTTATTATGTTCTAGATCAAGTTTTCTTTTTAAGCAATATCAACCATGATTTTGAAAACAATTTCCCCCCTATATTATTTTTCTATCCACTCATGGTCCTCAGGACTTCCTGTGTTGCTCATGGTCATCTTCATCATACCTTTTTATACAGCCGTGACCCGTTTCCAGTTTCATTATCTTCTCAAAGCAAATGGTAATATGTAGAAAACCCATTGCAATCTGATTACTCCAGGTCTGTCTCAATGTCTTGTTCTCAATCCTTAGCGTGACTGATTTTAATAACCAAAAAGATAAGTTGGAAATAATCTAACCCAAGACTTTTCCAATATGTTCCTCTCTGGAGTGTAATAGATATTTAGTAGGAGGAAAAGGGGGTGGGACTAGTATGATTAAATAAATGCTGAGTGCCAGTTTAAAACCAGATTAAACATTTTCTTGAAACCATAGAACTTTAGTGTGCTTATATTCAATGTGAATCCCTCAAAAGGGAGAGTGTCTTCCATACTCATTGGGCTGCAGAACCCTCTTTATTCAAAACAAGGTGCTCATCCACTTGATAGCACTTTCTGCCATGTTGAATATATTTTTGTAATTGTTTTTGTTGTGTACCCGAGAGTCAGAACCAACCCAAAGCTGACCCTCCAGTGGGTATTCAGAGGCAGTTAATCACATGGGAGAAGTTTGCTCATCCTTCTTCCTTGGAGCAACTGGTGAATTCAAACCATGTGCCTTCAGGATTACAGTGCAGATTCTTACCACTGGGTCACCAGAGCTTATGTAACTTTCTGCCATATTTAATATATTGTTGTTGTTAAGCACTGTCAAATCAGAACTGCCTCATAGCTGACCTCCATTGAGTTCTCAGAGGCAATGAATAGCATGGGAGGAGACTGCCCATCTTTCTTTCTTGGCATACCTGGTGGATTCAAACCACTTACCTTTGGGTTGGCAGCACAACTCCTTACCCACCAGGCCCCAGAGCACCATCATTTAGTATATTGCAAACTCAAAAGTATCCAGAGTCTGACATCACGGAGAAGGTTATTCATCTTAAGTAGACTTCAGTGGCTGCATCTTGGCTTCAAGGGGGATGTTGTGACACCACCATCCCAGTACAAAAAAGGGTTCTGCAGGTCAATGACTATGGAAAACACTCTCCCCTTTGAGGGATTCACATTGAACAGAAACACATTAAAGTTCTATGATTTAAAAAAAATGTTTAATTTGGTTTTAAACTGGCACTCAGAATTTATTTAATCATACAAGTCCCTCTCCCTTTTCCTCCTACTAAGGCACAGTGTTGCTGTACCTTTAATAATACTTTTCAGTGAGAGTTTTGGCTCTTCTGTGAATGGATGCTGAGGGGGAACCATTCTGAACTTTCCCCAACTGCAAATAAGAATTAGATACAGAATCCGGTGAGATCATAGCCAATTTAAGCCCCTTCTGCAAGGGAAACATGAGCAGCACACTGAAACCCCAGGAGGAAACTGGACCTCTCTTCTTAGCACAGAGTTTTACGTCCTTGCTGATCTGCCTCCATCTCCGACCACTCCCCAGGATGGGCCTCGCATCACAGCCTCCCAGCATCACCACTCCTTTCCTGAGCATAAACCCAAATGGCCATGCTTGAGACCTCTGCACGTGTTCTCTGTCTGCTTGGAATGTCCTGTGCACCCAGGGGCCTGTCAGGCCACCTCAGTTACTGCAAAATTCACTCAGAACAACCTTCTCTTCATGCCTCCTTAACACACTCTTTCCTACCCCTAGCCCTAGAGTTGTTTCTCCTTAAAGTTCTTGGAGACATCTGTAATTGCAATAATTGATCTAAAACTCCGCATACTCCTGAACTATCTGGTGTGTGTTTATCTCCATCACCAGACTTGGGCCGTTGCAGGCAGAAATCATTTCCCATTTATTACTGCACCATGGTACCAGCACAGGTCCTTGGTGAATCTGCTTAAATGAGTGAACCCTCCATGGTGTGGCTAAATAATTAACGGAAGCTTATGGAAGGCCCCCAGTGTGGGAGAATGCAGTGGAAACCTTTGGGATACAAATGGCCTGTCAGGTTGGACTTGGAGGGAACCACCAGTCTGACAATCAAGAAAGGGAAAACCTGTTCCAGGTGGAGGGCCCAGTGGAGATGTGACGGGGAGGGTAAGAGGGGGGAACAAAGAAGGCAGAAGAAATTACCATCCTGGGCAGAGTAGGGACATGAAGTAGGGAAGAGGAGTGAGGGAGAGCCAGTGGTCTTGGCAGGAGAGGGGTGGAAGGCTTTGAAGGCAGAGAAGAGCAGGGAGGTGGAGGGAGGGGCATTGTCGACTCAGAGGGGCTGTGTGCCCATATGGCCTCCAGCTGCCGGGCGGTGTTCTGGCCAATACCTCACCCAGATGTTTGCTCAGTGCCCAGGCCAGGGTCTGGCTGGCTGTCAAACATTTAAATAACTGAAACCATCTCAGTGGAGGGCTGTATTTTGAGCCAGGGCCTCTGGCTGTGGTAGGCGATGACTCTAATCGTCCAGAGAGTTCCTGGAGAGGCAGAAAGACTCAGCTGGCTAAGTAGAATTGAATTTTCATTCTCACTTCTCTCCCAACAGACTGTGAGATGCTGGGGGAGCCACCTGCCCTTTCTAGATCACACTTTGCCATCTGTAAAGCTAAGGAGAATGGTAAATTCCCCTAAAAGATCATGGACTTTAAAATATGAGCATGGGATACTTTCCAGCCAAAAGGCCATGCCAAAGTGCTGGTCATGGTTCTCTCTAGGTAGAAAAGTGCTTTTCTTTTCACTGGATGCTTGTATTCTCAGAAATGTGTACTAATGAACATGTAATAAAGAGAAACCCAAAAGTTGCTTCTGAAGATGCCAGTACTAATTCATTGTGATCACAATGTTAAAGTAAGTAGTCTGTACTGGAGTGACACCTTGGACCTGCCGTCTCTTCTTGAATTTGAAATGGATTTTTTTAGAAGCCTTTCATTTAACTTCCTCATGCCTTTGTGCTTATTAAAAGGAAATTTAGAATGTCAGCTCTCAAGACAAATATTGATAGTTAACATCAGTGGTAACATGCCCTCTTAATTAAATTACAATGTCCCTGCCTGAGGACAGAATTGGTCTCTTTCTGAGGCTGACAGTGTGAAAGTTTTACTTCTGTGGGAGTGGGAAGGAGCCAGCTGAGAAGAGTTTTTCCATACTCCCTGAGCAGAGGCAATAGTTCCCAAATACCTGGAATGCTGTATCAGATTTATTCATTACTAACAATATAGAGTAAAAACCTTTCATATGCAAGACCTCATTCAAAAAGACCTCCATGTTTCTTTTGATCCAGGTGGTGTTGCTATCAGATTGGACAATAGAAAGTGAATCTTTCCTCTCAACATACGTTTATGTATCTTGTAGCCTCAGAATGTAGTTATTTCCTGATCTGAAGAAGGCTTCTATTCTGTTGTTGTTGTTGTTATGTGCCG
>NW_006399846.1:9458042-9478099 GCF_000299155.1 Elephantulus edwardii | reverse complement strand
GTGGTTGTTCTCCAGATTTCTTGGCACAACTTGGTGAGCACATCCAGGGCAACATCTGTTATCTGAAATACTTTAATTTGTATACCATCTATTCCTAATCAGTATTTAATCATCTAATCAGTATTTCTATTCTGTTAGGGACCTTTAATCTAGAGGATGGTCTGGGAGGGTCATGCACTTTTTAAAGTTTCTCTAGTTAAAACCTTTAAGATTTGTTTGTTTGTTTTTTTAAACTACAGTTAATGTGTCTGTCTTCTGCCTTAGGCCAGGTAAGCTCCTTGACGATTTTATTCATCTTTAAACCCTCAGCCTGTAGCACAGGCCCAGGTGCTATCTAATGTGAATGAATCAGCCCATGAAGTGGGTGTGCCTGGATTTTTGTATTTACCCAAGATTAGAACCCAGCTCTTCCTTGGAACCTGATTTCCTGGGTCATACTGAGTCCCAATCCTTCTAAGTGCTGTTTTTATCTGTGACTTGGGGAAGTGTGCTATTTGATGCTGGATTATTTGCCTGCCCCAGGGCACTTTAAACCCTTAGGGCGAAACTTGCAGGTTTGTTTAACACTGCTCCCTCTGCACCTTTACTTGAATTTAAGAATTGTGAAAGCTGTTCCTTTTAAAGCCATCATGACTTTCCTGGGATTTGGGGTTTTTGTTTGGTTTTTTTTAAAAAAAAAACAAAAAAACACCAAACTTCTTATAGATGAGAAAGAAAATAACTTGGAATGTGTCAAAACTTGGATCTCCCTTTTCTGTTCTTAGCTACGTCATACTTCCTAGAACCTTCTTCTCCTGACATCCCTGGCACCAGATTTGCCTGGTCCCGTTCTTCTTCTTCCTCTGGCCTCTCATTGTAGTTTATCTGCCCTTCGTTCTCTTTTTTCAGTGTATTATTATTTTGTAAAAACATCTAGTATATTGTCTGTATGGATTATTTCACATAACTTCATCTCTGGTCCAGGTCTCTCTCCCAAATTTTACTTCTGCATTCCCACTGTCTGTAGATCTCTTTGTCTGGAGTTCAGCATGTCTGAGCCAAGCTCACAGTTCCTCCCTGCATCACAGCGAAGAATCCATCTTTATCCTCTTTTTTCCTCAACAATCTACAGATTGCTCAGCAAATATTTGTTGAGCCCTTGCTACATGCCTTACTCGGAAAATCAGTAGTCAAGGTTCTGACACACTATTTCTAACTTCCCCCCCCCTTACCCTATTATCCTTTCTCTGCTTCCAGCTAGCTCAGCCTGCCCTTTGGGCTCTCTTAGTTATCACTTGTTCACAGCTTCTCTTAGAGCTGTAAAATCTGTGCCCCACTAGCCCAAGCTATTAGATCAACTGGAGTGTGTCTTTATCTTTCTACCCCCAGGGCTCAGAATAGTGCTTGAATGAAGGAAACATCTACTGTGCACTAGACACTATACTGTTGTTGTTGTGTTCTTGCACCATTGACTCAGGACCAACCCATAGCAGACCCTCCAGTGGAGGTAGAAATTCACATGGGATGAGATTGCCCATCCTTCTCCCACTGAGCAGCTGGTGGGTTCGAACTGCATGCCTTTGGAATTGCAGTGCAGTTTCTTACCTCTAGGCCACCATAGCTCCCTATTCTATAATAGGCACTTGAAAAACATTGTGTTATTTCATTTATTCCAACCCTTATTGATATTGTGGTTGTTAGATGCCACTGAGTCCATTTTGCTTATAGAGACCCCCTACAGAATAGAAATCCTTATTTGTTTTCTAGGTTATGACCTTCATGATTGTGTTGCTAACACAGGCTGCTCCTCCTGGATAGTTTGAGTCAACCAAGGGCTCCTCAAAAGAAAGTTAGATAATCTCCCATGTGATTGCAGCCTTGGAAAACCTGCTGGAGGTTCTGCTGTGAGTCAGCTCCCATTCTCCAGCGATGGGAGAGAGAGTGTGAGAGCAGATGGACAGATCTGTGGGGCCAAGAATCAGCCTCTTGGTTACCAGCTGAACATGCTTAACTCTTGTGCCACAAGGGTTCCTTAACCATAATCCTATGGAGCGCATCCTATTATTTCCATTTTACTCACTCATTGCCATCAAGTTAAGACTGACTCATAACCGACCCTGTGTTGGATTTCTGAAGCTGTAAATCTCATTGGAGGAAGACTGTCCATCTTTCTCTCCCAGAGCTGCTGGTGGATGGGTTTGAACCAACAGAAAGTAAGGTCCTTTAGGCTAGTGTTGCAGTGTTGTACAGTCTATACCACCAGATCCCACTTCCCATTTTACAAATGAGGAAATTGGGAGCCAGAGGTTACGTAACTTGTTCATGTCTGTATAGCAAAGAGATAGTTTGCTAGGGAGCTCTGGTAGCCTAGTGTCAAGAAGCTACACTGCAGTCCCAGAGGTGTGCGGTTTGAATCCACCAGACGCTCAGAGGCAGAGGGACAGTCTCCTCCTGTACCAGTCAGATCCAATTTGACAGTACACACACAAAATAATAATAGAATAAAATTTTTAAAAAAATTTTAGAAGTATAGTTTGCTACAGAATTTTGAACTCCAGCCTTCTTTGAGCTGTGTTGCAGAATTGATACATTCCAAGTGCTTATCCCACCTGAGAAAGCTGGCGGTCCCTTCTAAATGTTATAGAGTACAAAAGTATTTAAAAGCCCCAGATGTTTCAAAGCTTCACTTTACATCTCAGCTTTGGCTGTGTCTTGTGCACCATGCAGTAATACATAAGGCTGCTCTACTGAAGCTGTGATGGTGAATGTTACAGAACATTCAGTACTCCTACCGAATGCTTGTGTGTGACTCAGTCCTATCAAGGCGTTTCATCCTCTTTCCTCTGATTCCCCACCCCCCCATGCTGTTAACGATCCCCTCCCACTAATACAACACAAGTCCCAGGACTAGGGAAAGTGGAGTTCCGAGAGTGTCCCAGCATGAACTGAGCTAATACCAGGTTTCAAACATGAGCTAATGGTCGAGAAACCCGAGTAGGGGATGTGAGTTGGCCCCACACACCTCGTCCCCTGCCCAGATCCCTGCGCGGCGAGTGGGTTCCATCTGTACAGTGGCGTCACATGCCAGGGCCTCGGCCTCGAGAAATGACAGGGCTTTGGTTCCAGCTGTCAGACCGAAAGGGAGACCTAAGTAGCCACATCCCAGGGACGAAGTTTCGGCTTCGTCATCTGAAATGTCTTTTTTTTTTTTCTTTACAGTTTGATGTTTTACTTGGATCTTGGCCTTGAATTTATGCTCCGTGTAGAAGGTTTCCTCGTTCCTTGTGGCCTCCTTTTCTTTGCTGTCACTTCCGTGACCGGTTGTTTCTAAAGCAGCATCACCTCCCTGCGTGCTCCTCAGGGGTGTCAGAAGGAGGAGGGACCTTTGCCCACAGAGGTGCCAGCTTCCCATGCTGGTGCCCTGCCTCATCCTGCACCATCCTGGATTTTTCAGATATGTGTATACATTTCTCTCAGATTCTTCCTTATGTCCCTTCCTTGGCAAGGCCTTGAACATGATTACTTGAATAAGGACTAATTGTGGTCTTAAAAAGAACCTTGAGCTCCTTACGGACAAAGCCAAGATTTCAGGGCCTCTCCACACCTGCTCCAGGAGTTCCTAGCCAGGTGTCACTGTCACTGAAGCCTTGTGTGAGCCAGACCCAGGCCTGGAGAGGTGCTGATGGATCTTTTCCTCTACTCTACCTCGAGGTAAGGGAGGAGCTCTGGTGGCCTAGTGGCAAGAAGCTGTGCTGCAATCCTAAAGGTGTGCAGTTTGAATCCACCAGGAGAAAGATGGGCCTTCTCCTCCCATGCAGTTAACTACCTCTGAAACCCCCCTGGAGGGTCAGCTGTGGATTGTTTCTGACAAGTTAACAAATAACCACCACTTCAGGATAGGGAGCTCTGATGGCCTGTTTGCAGAAGCTGGGCTGCTAACCCAGAGACGATGCCTTTGGCAGTTTGAATCCACCATCTCCATGGGAAGAAGATGAGCAGTCTCTTTCTGTACAACTCCTAGTCTCTGAAACCTGCTGGAAGACCAGCTGTGCGTTGGTTCCCACTCCACAGCAATGAGTGAGAGACCTTAAGATAGCAAATCACATATTATATTTGATTCCCTGGAAAATACAGAATGGGCGGGAAGATAAATTCCTGGGATCCTGGCATTGGATCTTGTGATATGCAGCCACTTTTATGATAATGAACTTGGAAGACATCAGCTGTCTGAATTCTCAAACATACCAACATGGGGCCAGTATACACAATACAGGCAAGATCTTTTTCCTGTAAAATTTAGAACATTATCCATATCCTTTTGTAGTATAGCACTAAACTCTCACTGATTGAATCTTACTGGAGTAGGCAGACCATAAGCTGTGTTTAAATATCTTTTTTTATTATTATTAAAATGATTTTCCTTGTAGTGATATGTGTTTAATGGAATTTGACCTATATTTCTTCTGCCAAGAAGAATTCAAAATTACCAATTGGAGTTAATGTGGTATGAAGAACTAAAACCCTCTAATTCCCAGGAAATGGTCTGATGATGGTGGAGGTAGTCTTTAATGAAAGATTAAGTCAGTCATTTTTGAGGTTTAAGGTCACCACATGCAGGACCATTGGTTGAGAGTCAACTCTCACAGACAGGGTGTTGCATTGAGAATAAAGGATTAAGCACAAAGAAACTGGATTTGTCCCTTGTTCTGTAACCCTGGGCAGCCTACCTGACCTCTCTGTGCATCCATTTCCTCATCTATGAAAAAAAAAATGGAAAGATTGGGTTAGGTAAGTGATTTTTGAGACTGTTATGAAGAGCTTATTTAGGGCCAAAGGATATTGCATATCCTTTCCTTATTTTTTGCTACATAAATAATTTTACTTTTATAGTTCACTATATAATGTTGGTGAAAAAAACTACATTCTGCTCATTTTTTTTTTTTAGTTTAAAACTGGTGCACTAGATAATCACTATCCTTAAGTCCTAGATAGTGCAAATAGTTAAGTGGCTTGACTGTAACCAAAAAGTGAGAGCTTTAAGTTCATGCAGAGAGAGGTACCGAGGAAGAAAGGCCTGGCAGCCAGCATCTGAAAAACTCATCACTGAAAACTCTGTGGGTCACAGCTGTGCTTTGACAGGCATGGAGTCACCATGAGTTAGTGTGGAGCCAGTGGCATCTGATGGTTAATCTTCTGTGATTCAGTATAAAGTTTGTCTATCAAATTGTCAACACTACTAGGTGTTGGATATGCTCCTAACTTTAGAAAGACTTTTTTATACCAAACAACTTGGATCGAGCTGGCAGTTTGACTCCATCAGTGGCTTTAAGGAGGAAAAATGGGCATTTTTTTTAGTGGCAGAAGCTCACCAGAGGGTCAGCTAGGAGTAGGTTGCAATTGGAGGATAATGAGTGAGATTGAATCCTTCATCCAAAATCCAGTTCATTCAGATTCAGCGTATGTTGTTGTTGCCGTGTGCCCTCAAGTTGGAACCAACTCCTAATGACCCTCCAGTGAGTTTTCAGTGGCTATAAGTCACATGAGAGGAGATTGACTATCTTTCTCCTGAAGAACACTTTGTAGATTTGAACCAAGTGCCTTAGGTTTTCAATGCAACTCCTTACCACCAAGCCACCAGGGCTCCAGTTAGACATGTAGGCAACTCTTACTAGAGTCTCAAACCAGAAGGTACTTTGGGGCAGCAGGGAAAAGGTTCTTGTCAATGAGTCCTCAGGCTGGGTGTAGAAAGCAGTTCCCAGAACAATCATACAGCAGAGCCCCAGCATCAGCACTCACCTAGCCCAGTTTCCTTTCTGTGCAGCTTCCTTTCATCTCATATTCTCAGTCCTCTTTAAATTTTTATTCTTTCATGAAGCACTCCTTGACTCGCGGAAGTGAAATGATCCAACTAAGTTTATAAAAGCAGGAAATTATTCCTCTGGACCAGAGAGAGACAAAACAAGAAACAGCCACCGCAACCCCAATCAGAATATGTAAAAGGCAGGCATATCTATTCAATATTGTCTGCATTAAAGTGAAAGCCCCCGTGGGGGAAGGAACTGCATCTGTGGAATGTGCAGGGAATTTCTTTCACATATGGGCACTCAGTAAACATTATTAATGAATGATAATGATTTGTCAAGTGATTGAAACTGTTTCAGGGAAGGACCAGGGAATGAAATACAGAGACGTTCCCCTGTCTTTGGGGAGAATTGCTAGCAGGTCATCCAGATGTATTTTCCTTGGGGAGCTGTGAATTCCTTGTGTGTCCAGCTATTGCTGTGTAATCATATTTTGTTTCCTCAGTAATCTATGGCATCGTGATGGGTATGTATGAATGAAGCATGCTTCTTTTGGGCTAGGCAGTGATACATATGGTCCTGAAACATCAAGAATAACCCAGAATAATTATCATTAAGAATAAGTACTGATCATAATCTTAGAACTACTTCCCTGGGGATAAGGTATAAACAATACATTAATGTTCTCACAGAACATCTTTATATCTGCATGTTTGCTGTTAGGTGCTATAGAGGAGGAAGCATTGCTTGGTCTTGAGCCAGCCTTACAATCCTCACAGGCTAAATAAGTGCAGTTATTATGTTCTTATGCTTAACTGTGTATGTCTGTGCATTTGTGGAGGTTGTGAAAGACCCCTGGGGATGCAGCTGCTAACCATACTGTTGGCAGTTCAAATCCTCCAGCTGGTCCAAGGGAGGCAGATGAGGAAGTCTGCTTCTGTAAAGATTACAGCCTCAGGAAACTCAGGAGGCAGCTCTGCTCCATCCTACAAGGTCGCTATGAGTTGGAATTGACTCAGCAGCAATGAGCTTGGTTTCTTTGGTTGGTTTATGAGTCAAAGGAACGAAGTGACCTAAATTCATTCTGGGTTTTTTTTCTTTCTTTCTTTTCCAAGTTGAAAAAAGCAATACTTGTTTGTGAAAGGAATATTTGCTCTTACGCTCTTTTGTTTCTTTGATTTTCTATTTGTCTCTCCGTTTCTGTCACCCTCTCTCCCTCCTTTCTCCCTTTCTTCTCCTCTCCCAATTTTTAGATACAGAATTTAAAAATAAACCATTAGACTCTTTCTTGCACTTCATAGCTGTTGAGCTGAGAAGCTTGTTTAATGTTCATTTGATGTTGTTCCACAGAAAAGAATCTTGTCTAGAGCAGAGTCGCCTTCCCTGAAGGTTTGTGTCCCTTCAGCCTTTCCAGATGAGAAGGAGGTGCCTTCAGAGTGGAGGAAGAATCAGGCACCCCGTGTCCACACGGAGACAGCATTTCTGTTCCTGCCCCAGAGAGCTGCTCCATTTTTCTCAGTTCAGTTGTATTGTCTGTGTCAGTGAAGGTTTTTCAGGCGTATGAAACCTAAGCCTGTTTTATGATATAGAAACTATTTTTTTAAAAAAGTAAAACCTCTTGAAACCACTTTTAGTGCTGTTTATTTTGTAGTTAGTTGAAGTAAACAGTCTTGTTCCTTTCTAGTCTAACTCTCGCTCAGCGTTGTCTAGTATGATATGTTGTCTTAGTTTGGGTCTCTCCAGAAGTGGACTTGAATCAAAGCAACTAGATTGAGAAGTAAAGGAACTACTGGTTGATGAATGGGGTAGCAACACAGGAAAGGGGAGGGAGTCAGTAGAGGTTAGCTTATTGGGCTTAGTGAGTTTAAACCCCTGGGGGAACTTGGTTAGCCTTGACCTGCAGAGCCAGAGATTTTATTCTACTTCAGGTCTGTAAGTTATTGGTTGAGAGTTTGTCCCAAGAGCATTAGCTCTCTGGCACTGAATTCCTATCAGGGCGGGCAAAGAGGGCCCTGCAGCCATACAAACACCCTGCACCCTCACCTCACCCCCTTAAAGACTTGCAGGAGCTACCAGTGAGGAGTCAGGCTAAGATGCTGAAGACTTGAGGTTCTGAACAGGTACCAAGCTCACACTCTACGCTTTCAATAAATCTTTGCTGAATTGAAGCTCCTCCCCACCCCAACTCTTCATAATCTTCCATGCATAAGACCCTTTTGAGTCATTATTGGATCTGCCGATAAAAATTATGTCTCGTATTTCCTCTGGTTATACAAGTGGGGGGGCGGGGAATATGAGGCAAGAGAAGGTCAGTCAAGTTAAGCCCAGGATTAAGTGAGAAAAGCAAAATAGAACCCAAGTTTTCTTGGCCATTTTTGCCTATTTTATTTCAAGCATACATGCAATATTCAATAAATTTTTGATGATATGGTCATAGAGACCAAATGGTATTAATTATCCTCTGTCTCTTTTGATTTTTATCCCTTTCGAGTTCTCCCGAGTGGTTGTGGTAACGATGGGAGGAGCTGTGATGGCCTGGGCAGAGGACATGCTGCCCTCGGCGCCTTCTGCCCTCGTCTGCTGAATCTCAGGGTGTGAGCTTTCTGCTGGACAACAGCAAATTAAACATGATGCTGTTGTCAACAGTCTTTTCCCCGAGTTGCATTTGTTTGTCATTAATAATCTGGCATTGCAGCAAGCATTTGACTGGACAGTCCTTCAGCTGCTATTTCAGTGTTTTGTGTGTATCTTAGATTTTAGAGGCATTTTTTTATGTCTCTCAAAGCGTGTTTTCCTAGGGCCATAGTTATTTATAAAATACTTTCTTTTTTAATCAGCAGAGCTTGTGCAACACAGCTCGTCAGTTACATAAACCCCGATGTTGTTAGTTGCCTTCACCCTGACTTGAGTTGATCCTCAGTTCCTCATAACCTCATCCACACCCAAGGGAATGAAAACCTGCTTCAACCCCATGATCCTTTGTGGCTCAGGTCACAAACTGTGACTGTAGGGTTTTCTTCGGCTGATCTTTCCTAAGGAGATCACCATGTCTATCTAGTCTGTGTTAGTCTGGAAGCTCCACTGAAATAGGTTCAACATTGCAGCACCTTACCGGCCTCTGCTGAGGGATGACATGGATGCTGGCTGCATATGGGGTGCATTGGCTAGGAATTCATCCTGGTCTACCATTGAACCATAAATGCCTCCTATAAACCTCTCTCTCACTCACTCTTTCTTGTTCTCATTACTGTCAAATGTGAATCTACTCATAGCTTACCCTCTTTGGAGTTTCTGGGGTTTCTGTAAATCGCATGAAAGGAGATTACCCCCATCTTCCTCCTATGGAGTCCTTGTTGGGTTCAAACCACAAGCAAAACGTGGCCTTTGATTTGTTGGGTTTTGGGTTTTTGTTTCCTTTTTAAAAGAATATTTTGTTGTTTTAGATAGTTTACATAGCACTTTAGGTTTCCATTCACCTTTCTTTTTTAGATTATTTTTATTTTATTATTTGTTTGTGTGTGTGTGCCACTCCTTCTCCAGCAGAGCATCTAGTGGATTCAAACCGTATACCTCTGGGATTGCAGTGCAGCTTCTTTCCATTCAACTTCTACACATGGTCTGCCTACATTCATCACATTTCACAACGTCTCTTCACATTTTGTGAACATTTTCATTCTTTTTTGTTCCTGTTCCATTTATCTTCTGCCCCTTTTTATGTATTCTTTATATTGTCCCCCTTTCTCTGTCTGTTCTTTACCTTCCACATTTTCTGTCCCCTTCCCACAGTTATATATTTGTCTGCTCTTCTCTGCCCAGCTTCCAGAATGGCAGCTCCCTGAGGGCAGCGAGGTGGAAGCTCTCTCCTACAACAGTGTGGGTCTTTGGGAGGCGGGCCTTCGGGAGGGCACCTCTGTTGCATGAACTAACCGCTCTATTGCACTGTTCAATTAATTTGCATTAAAGATCTGACCTCAGAGACCTTGAGGCCTTGCCTGGGACTGTGGCTAACTTCGGGTTTACAGTACAATTCTGTATGCACGACACCACCGAAGCTTGGCACATCTATGTGGTGCTTTTAAAAGGCTGTGTAAAGGGAGCTTTGGTGGCCTAATGGCAATCCTGAAGGTGCACAGTTCGAATGCAGTGCTGGAGAATTTCTATTTCTGGAGAAAGGGCAGTTTCCTCCTGTGCCCGTTGATTCTGACTCGATGGTACACAGCAAGGGGGGAAAAGAAAGAATGATAAAGATGCTTGAATATATGTTTTCTACAAAACATCTTGGCACCAGCAGCCAGGAAATAAAAAAACATATTGCGATGGGAAAGTCTGCTGTTAGGGACCTCTCTAAAGTGCAGCGGTGTCTCTCTGGAGACTAAGGTGCATCTGATACAGGCCATGGTCTTTGCAATCGCTTGTTTTGCATCAGAGAGTTGGACAGTGACTAGAGAGGATAGAAGGAGAATTGATGCCTTTGAGCTGTGGTGCTGGAGAAGAGTATTGAATGTACCATGGACTGCCAAGAAAACAAACAGATTCATCCTAGAGAGGGTTAAACCAGACTGCTCCTTGGAGACAAGGATTCTGGGACTTCGTCTGACACACTTTGGACATGTTGTAAGGAGAGACAGGTCTTTAGAGAGGGACATCATGCTTGGGAGGGTGGAGGGACCGTGCAGGAGGGGAAGACCCTCTATGAGGTGGATTGATTGAGTGACTGGGGTAATCAGGATGTATGGGAAGCCAAACTTTATACCAAATATTATATGAAAACCCTTGTTCAGGAATTGAAGGAATTATAGATTTATAAATTAGGATTTCTCTTATGGCAGATCATAGAAAATGAGCTGTTTGTTCCCTGCAAGACAGGAGACAGCAAGGGGCCCCCTACAGAGGGAGTGTTACTTCCTGAGCTAGAGTTCATCCTGAGGCATCAAGGTTAATAGTTAAGGGTAAACCAAATTCTTGTATTTGTGAACCTCTCCTTCCTGAGTCAAGCAGAAGGTTTTCAATAGAAAGAGCTGGGCTTCATTTGCATTGAATTATCTTTGTGATTTACTTCCTGATAATTTTCAATAAAGATACAGAGAAGCTTGGCTTGGGGTCTTCAGTCAAGAACTACTGACCCCCTGTTTTATGCTCTCTGCTCTATCACATTCCTGGCTGTTTGTCTCTTTATTAATAATTATAAAATTATTCCATTCTTTGGGACCCTCGGTCTGCAACAGGGTTGGGTGTGTCAGAGGCAGTGCAATTGGCACAGGACAGCAGAGTTTAGGGCTGTTGTATATAGGGTCGCTATGAGTCGCAGACGACTCGACGGCACATAACAACAACAACAAAAATTTTAAAAAATTAAATAAATAAAAACAAAGTTTAAAAAAATTTCCAGCTGGCATTCTAATCATGTATGTTGTTTCTTAGTCTTTGTTGTGCTTACCTTGAGACAGGGATGCAGTACTTAAAGTGATGCTTCAGTGCTGTTCACTGATAGTGTTAGTACAAGATCATGCCTTTCCCATTTTCATCCATTACAAATAGTTTGATCTGTTTTCCTCAAGTAAGAATCACTTGAGCCCAATGTGCTGAAAATGTTTAATAACCCCAGATCTTTCCATCTTCTTGTTCTTCAAATATTTACTGAATAGTTACTCTATGCCCAGTGCTCTCGCTAGGGCAGGGGGTACCAAAATAAAGGTGCTTTATTTCTTCAAGGCTATTGTTTCTATACACTCTTCCATTCCCTAACTGCAGATTCTTTTAGCAGGGGGATTTCAGAGACCTCACCATGGGGAAGGTGACTGAAACTTTGAGAGCAAAAGAGAAATAACACAGGTTTGCCTGGGAAAACCAAGAGATGCTTTGAGCTAAGAAGCTAAAATAAATACTCCACATAGGGAAGTGGGGGGAGAAGAAATGCTTCATGGAGGTGGTGACAGTGAGAGAAAAAGGGAGATTTACAAGTAGATTAGTAGGGTAGAACCTTCTAGGAGGGACAATGACATTTCATGCAGCAGCTAATTTTGACAAAGGGAAAACATTTCTCATAACTTTATTAAAATAGGGTTTATGTACAAGAAACTGTACCAATTTGAAGAATACAGTATGTGTTTTGGCAGGTGTGTACACCTGTGAAATCCTCACAACAATCAGGAAACAGAACATTTTCTCATCCCAAACATTTCCTCATGCCCCTATGTAATCTGATGCAGGAAACATTTTAATGCAAATAATGTGCTGCTTTCAACTTAGGAATGTTTTGACCTGATTAATCACCATTCAGTAATCTTTTGGCTTCTGTGGTTACAAAATAAGATGCACCAGGTACCTTCAATTGCTTTAGATCCCAACATATTTAAGTCTTCAAAACATCCTTTGTGCTGGGCCACCATGTCTGGGGTCCTGCCCTGGCAGAGGGCACAGTATGTGCAACGCCTGAGACACAGCCTGTTGGAGGAACCACCACTCAGCACTGCTGGCCCAGGCTGCGGTGGGAGGCGTGGAGAGGAAGGGCCACAGTGCTGAACAGTAGAGCTGAGAGTTGAAACTGCTGGCAAAAAGGAGCCACTGGAGAATTTTGAACAAAAAAAAATGAGAGAACCAGATCTGTTCATTGCTCTTGGAAATTGGGCCAAAATTAGAAGTGATGAGGCGTGACTAAAGGCAGAGGTGGGATGGGGAGGAGAATAAAGCACTCGTGATCTAGACCTTGGACCTGGATGGATGGGCACGTGGTCAAGGGGCCCTGGTGGTGTAATGGTAGCTTGTCAGGCTGCTAATGGGAAGGTGTGTGCTTGGAACCTGCCAGGTTCTCCTCGAGAAAAAGATTGACAGTCTTCTCCCATAAAGATTTACACCTTGGAAACTCGATGGAGCGTTCTTATGACTTGACTTGATGGCGTTGAACATGGATTTGTATTTGGAGCTCTAGCTCGTTCAGGCATATAGTAAATTTTGGGAAGGAAGAAGCTGGCCTAACTCCCAGGTTTATGGTTTAGCCAGAACCTTTTGTGGTGCAGGTCGGTCTGGGAGGGAATCTGTCATTGGCTGTGTTGGTTTGATATGCCTGTGGAATACACCAATAGAGAATTCTGAGAGTTGGACCTCTGGATCCAAAGCTCTGGGATGAACATTTGAAAACCATTAGCATTTGGGTGTCACTTAAATGAACAGCTTTCACTATGAACTTTCCAGTGCGCAAGCCACAGTTCTGGGACTACAGAAGTAAGTACATCCTGGTGCTGTCTGTAAGGCATTCTGTGACCTCAAGTCCTGACTAAACCCAGACGACCAAATCTGCCACTGAGTCAATTCTGAGTCACAGCAGTCCCTCTGTTGGGTTTCCCAGACTGTGAATATTCCTCCCATGAAATGAGTGGTGCAAATGCTGACTTTTAGTTAGCAGCCCAACACAAACACTCTATGCCACAGGGGAGTTTCTAGACTAGACTGAAAAAAATTCAACTCATTGCCATTGAGTTGGAACTGACTCAGCTGACCCTCCAGTGGATTTCCGGGGCAGTAAATAACATGAGAGGAGATTTCCAGTCTTTTTTCCCACAGACCAGCTGGTGAGCTCAAAGTGCTGGCCTTTGAGTTGGCAGCACTACTCCTTAACCGCTAGGCCACCAGAGCTCCCTTAGACCAGCCATGTTGTTGTTGTTGTTGCTCTTAGGTGCCTTTGGGTCAAGTACAACTCACAGAGACCATATGAATGACAAATCTGAATCCTGTCTTATCCTGTGCCATCCTCACCATCTTCAATACACTTGAGCCCATTGCTTCAGTCACTGTGTACAGTTACCTTGTTGGAGGTGTTCTTTTATTTTGCTGACCCTTCACTTTTCCAAGCATGATAATCCCCTTCCAAGGAATAACTTCTCTTAGCAACATGTTGAAAGTGTGAGAGATGTAGCTGTCCCACCCTTGCCTCCAAGGAGTCTCTGGCTGCACTTTTCCCAAGACATATGTTTCTTTTAACAGTCAAGGATGTTGATTGTGGATCCAACTAAGATTAAATTATAAACCGTTTAAGTCCTTTATGTTGCCTGTTGGCCCAGTGGTTAGGACTTTTGGTTTCTTGATATTGAGATGTAATCAATATTGAAGGCTGTAGTCTTAGATCTTTTCCAGCAAGTGCTTAATAGCCTCATCACTTTCAGCAAACAAGGTTGCATAATCTGCATAATGTAAGTTGTTGAAGTCTTCCTCCCATCCTGATGTCACAGTCTTCTTCATAGAGTCTGTCTTCAATAATTATTTGCTCAGCATATAGATTGAGTAGGTATGAGAAAAGGGTATAACTCTGACACACACCCTTCCTGATTTAAAAAAACCATAGTGTTCCGACAACAGCTGCTTGATCTAGGTATAGATTTCGTATTAGCACAATAAAGTGTTCTGAGATTCTCATTCTTCACAATGATAGCCATAGTTTGCTGTGATCCACACAGTCAAATGTCTTCACATAGTTGATAAAACACAAACTTTCTTCTGGTACTCTCTGCTGATATCTGTTGGTTCTTGGCTGAAAACAATGCTATCCCTAGTGCCACGCCTTTTATAAATCTAGCATGAACTTCTGGTAATGTACTATTCCAACTTTTTCTTAAAATTATCTTCAGCAATATTTTGCTTACTTATGTTATTAATAATTGTTGTTGTTATGTGCCATTGAGTCGAGTATGACCCATAGCGACTCTTTGAACAACAGATCTGAACCCTGTCCTGTCCTGTACCATCCTCACATTTCCTTACACACGAGCATCAATGAAACAGTGTGTTATTCCACCTGGTTGAGGGACTTCCTCTCTTTTGCCAACCCTGCACTTTCCAAACATGGCATCCCTCTCCAAGGAATAGCCTCTCCTAGCAACATCCCTGAAGTATGTGAGACGAAGCTTTATCTTCTTTGCCTCTAAGGAACATTCTGACAGCACTTTTCTCTGAGACATATTTGTTCTTTTGGCATTCCATGGGCTATTAAGTACTGTTTTTCCACACAACATCTCAAAGGCATCAATTAATCTTCTGTCATTCTTATTCATTGTCCATCTCTTAGATGCATAGCAAGCGATTGGAAAGACCATGGCCAGAATCAGAAACACCTTGGTCCTCAAACTGACATCATTGCTCCTCAATAATTTGGAGAGGTTCCTGACTACAGACTTTACCATTGTAATATATCTCTTGATTTCCTGACTGCTGGTGCCAAGGGTTTTGACTGTGGATCCAAGTCAGATGAAATCATTGACCACTTCAGTCTTTTTTCCATGTAATCAACACTCTTGATACCAGCAGCCAGGAAATTAAAATATTAATTGCATTGGGAAAGTCTGTCAGAGACCTCTCCAAGGAACTGAGGAGCAATGATGTCAGTCTGGAGACTAAGGTGTGCCTGATACAGGCCATGGTCTTTGCTATTACTTGCTATGCATCAGAGAGCTGGACAATAAATAGGGATGATAGAAGGAGAGTTGATGCCTTTGAGCTGTGGTGCTGGAGAAGAGTATTGAATACACCATGGACTGCTAGGAGAACAAACAAGTTCATCCTGGAGAGTGTGAAGCCAGGCTGCTTCTTGGAGGCAAGGATTCTGAAGCTCCGTCTGACATACTTTGAACATGTTGCAAGTCAGGATCATTCCTTGGAGAGGGACGCCATGCTTGGAAGGGTGGAGGGATGGTGCAGGAGAGGAAGACCCTCAATGAGGTAGATTGATTCCATCATTGGGGTAATGAGGATAGGTGTGTCAGAGACAATAAGGTTGGCAAGAGATAGAGCATGGTTTAGGACTGTTGTACATAGGGTCGCTATGAGCCGCAGGCAACTCAAAGGCACATAACAACAACAACAATCATGATATTGCCTGTAGGTCCAGTAGTAAGAATTTTTGTTTTCTTGACATTGAAATGCAATTCATACTGAAGGCTGTATTCTTTGACCTTCTGCAACAAGTGTTTTAAGGCTTCCTCACTTCTAGCAAGCAAGATTGTATCATCTGCAAAACGTAGGTTATTGATGAGTCTTCTTCCAATCTTGATGCCACAGCCTTCTTCAGAGAGTCCAGCTTCTTGAATAATTTGCTCAGTGTACATATTAAATAGTTATGGAAAGAGGATACAACTCTGACATACACCTTTCTTAATTTTAAACCATAACATGTTCCCTTGCTCTGTTTCCTGGTCTAGGTATAGGTTTCGAATGTGCACAGTGAAGCGCCCTGAGATTCCCAATCTTCTCAGTTAGCCATAACTTGTGATGAGCCACACAAATGGTTTTGTATAGTTAATAAACCATAAATAGACATTTCTTCTGGTATTCTTTATTTTCAGCCAGGATCCATCTGACATCAGCAATGATAATCCTGGTGCCCTGGCCTCTTCTAAATCGTGCTTGAACTTCTGGCAATTCCCTATCCATGTGGTTTTTGAATGATCTTCAGCAGTATTTTGCTTGCATGTGATAATAACAATATTGTTCAATAATGTTCAAATTCTGTTAGATCACCTTTCTTGGAATGAGAACAGTTATGGATCTCTTCCAGCCACTTGGCCAGGCAGTTGTCCTCCAAATTTCTTGGCAGAGACTGGTATACATGTCCAAGGGTGCGTGTTAGTTGAAGCACATCAATTGGTATCTATTCTTGGGGCCTTATTCGTTGGCAGTGTCTTCATCACAGCTTGAACTTCTTTCTTTGTTACCATTGGCTCTTCAGCCTGTTGTTGGCAGATGCCAACAAGTTGAGTTGAGTATGACTCGTAGCCACCCTTTGAACAGCCGACCTGAATCCTGCTCTATCCTGGGACGTCCTCATCATGTCTAACACACTGGGGCTCATTGCTGATATCAGTGTGTCAGGCCATCTCGTTGGAGGTCCTCCTTTCCTTTGCAGACCCTCCATCTTTCTAAGCAAGATGTTGCTTTCCAAGGAATAGCCTCGCCTAGCTAGCTACATGTCTAAACTATGAAAGGCAAAACTTTGCCATCTTTGCTTCCATGGAGCAATCTGGGCGCACTTTTTCTAAGACATATGTTTGTTCTATGGCAGTCCATGGGAAATTTAGTACTCTTCTCCAACACTGAAACTCAAAAGGCATAAATTCTTCTTCTGTCATCCTTAGTCATTGTCCAGCTCTCTGATGATTGAGAAGACCATGGCCTGAATCAAGTGCACTTTAGTCTTTAAACTGACATCATTGCTCTTCACTGTTTTGGAAAAGATCCCTGACAGTGGACTTGCTCAATGCAAGACGTTTCCTGATTTCCTGACTCCTGGTACCAAGGATGTTGATTGTTGATCTGAGCCTAGGTCCCCCTTCTTTAGGTCCCAACACTGCAATTATGGTGATTACTTACTAATTCAGGTGAAACCTGTACCTAGGCCAGAAGCTGAACAGAGCACGGAAACTGCATGGTTTAAAATTAAGAAAAGTGTGCATCAAGGCTATCTATATCCTTTCTCCATATCTATTTAGTCTGTATGCTGAACAAATTTTTCAGGAAGCTGGACTTTTATGAAGAAAAATGTGGCATCAGAATTGGAGGAAGACGCATCAACAAACTATTATTCAGATGACACAACCTTGCTCTCTGAAAGAGAAGAAGACCTGAGGCACTTGCTGCAGAATATCAAAGACTGTATCTTTCAGTATGGATTACATCTCTACATTAAAAAAAAAAGAAAAATCCTTACAAATAAGCATCATAATGTAGGAAGAGAAAGGATTGAAATTGTTAACTATTTTATCTAACTTGGATCCACAATCAACACCCATGGTTCCAGCAGTCAAGAAATAAAAATACATATCTCACCGGGAAAATCAGCTGTCAGGGATCTCTCCAAAGTTCTGTGGAGCAATGGTGTTAGTTTAAAGACTAAGGAGCACTTGACCCAATCTGTGGTCTTTTCAATTGCTTGCTGTGTATCTGACAGTTGGACAATGACTAAGAATGATAGAAGAAGCATTGATGCCTTTGGGATGTGGTGCTAAAGAAGAATACTGAATGTCTCATGGACTGCCAAAGGAACAAGCAAATAGATCTTGGAGAAGGTGCAACCAGGGAGGCAGGGAGAGTGGAACGTTATCTCACGTACTTTGGGCATGTTGTGAAAGGAGGAGCTGTTCCTGGAAAAAGACGTCATGCTTGGTAAGATGAAGGATCAGAAAGAGAGGAAGAGCTTCCACCAGAGGGATTGGCACAGTGACTGTGGGCACAAGCTCAAGTATCTCAGAGACGATGGAGAAGGCACAGGACAGGGCAGGGTACAGATCTGCCATTCATAGGGTCGCTGTGGGTCGTTGTCGACTCATTGACACCTAGCAACAACACATCTTACTAATTATGACTTCCCAATAAGTCTATAGGCTTTGTGAAGCAGTGTTCGTGCTGTTATACTCACCCTCTTTCATACTTGTTGAATGAATGCCACCCCAAACGCTTGTGACTAGGAGATCCTTCTAAGGAGAAAGAGTAACACAAAGAAAATATTATAGTGCAGTTCTTGCGTGCTAACATCAGTGCCTCAGATGCTGTGTTATGGGAATACAGAGGTGGGAGTAATGGGATATTCTGTAAAGTTCTTAAGAGCCAGGCCCTGAAGAACAAAGAAGAGTCATCAAATCAAAGAGAAAAGAAAAGAAAAGCAGTCTAGTTTTTGTTGTGTAGAATGCAACATACACAAAGGTGTGAAGGATTGGAAAGGTCACGTGTGACTGCAAGGTGAGGCTGTCACTTAGGAGGATGAGCTCTTGCTGGAGATGAAGTTTGAGGAGTGTCTGACAGCACTGATAGGAGTTGAGACTTTATTCTTTAAATAAAAGGAAGCTTTTTTGGTGTGTGCAGTATCATTGTAATATAATCAAATTACATTTTTAGGATGAAAATTCAGGATAAAGAAGAGATTGTGAACCCTTCCTCCTAAAAAAAAAAAATAAGGAGAAAGGCATTTTTGGCAAGCATCCAGGTGATTCTTGTGTGGGTGATCCCACGACCACACCTGGAGAAACAGTGATGTGCAAGAGAGGCTGGAGTCAGTGAGGGCTAGCGGTGGTAGGGGAGGCGCCTTAGGAAGCAGAGGCAAGGGATCCCACTGAGAGCTAATACCCCATCTAGTTAGCAGATGAGTCTTCAGAACCTTCTGCTGCGTGATCTGAAAATCAGGATTACCAAGATCTGAGAGCATCCATTGTAAGATAATAATAATTTTAAAAAACTTCATAGACGCTTGCCAAGTCCTGCCCTTTGCCTGCTTTAGCAATTGGATGTAGACAACAGGCTTCAGAAGCATGACCACACTGTATGAAGTCAGCAAGACCTTGCCTTCCTCTGGAGACAAACTGGTGTCCTGGCAGTCATTTTAGTACAGCACATGTATTATTGTGGCTATTGGAAAGGTTTTGTTAGGCGTTTATTTGAAAACCTGAGACCTTCATTTATAAGTCATCTTTGATAAACTTACTAGTCTATCTTAAAGGCCCTTTTTGGCCAATGTTGAATAAACACATTGCCCCTGAACTAGGTGGGAAAGATCTAAATGCATCATCTAAGTCCAACAGTATCAAAAGCATGTCTGCTTGTTTTTTATTTGCCCTTGAAAATCTGTGCAAACAAACGTGAGCAGACTCGGAACTCTAAGAATAATATTTTCTGAGGACATATATGGGCAGATAAGCAAAACCCCAAGAGAGAAAAAAACTTGTATTAAAATGAAAATAAAGATCTCCCACAGTTTTATCCTCTTTTGCTTACTGGGGTTCCTTTATTTCACTTTGAGATAAAAGTAGTTTCGATTCTCAGGCGATTTTGAGTAAGGGTTGGAAAAAGAACGTATTTATATCTAATGTCTTTGTCCGTCTCACATACTTTGGGCATGTGGCCAGGAGGGGACTGGACCTTGGAGCAGGACATCGTGCTTGGAAGGGTGGAAGGACAGTGCAGGAGAGGATGACCCCTGACGAGATGGATTGATACAGCAACTGGAGAAATGGGGGCTGGTGTATTGGAATTAGTGAGACTGGCTCAGGACAGGGCTTCAGAGCTGCTGTACTTAGGGTCTCTATGGGTCGTGGGCGAATGGACAGCACATTACAACAACAATGTATTTCTTCCCCTGTGTAGCTGTCTGTGCACCTGCTTATCTACCTGTTCTGACCCTTGTGCATTAGAGTAATAAATTCTTAACTAATATTATGCCACTTCACTTGAAATCCCCTGGGGGGGGGAACTTGCCCCCACGTTGATCAGTAATAATGCTGCCCTCCCACAGTTTTGACTTCC
>NW_006399846.1:9452416-9457942 GCF_000299155.1 Elephantulus edwardii | reverse complement strand
AGAAGCTGATACCTTACACTCCTGAAGCTCTCTGGGATCCGACCCAACCCCGGCAGTCCTTGAGGCGCACTGTGATCCTGCCGCCGGGCTGCTGTTGGCTCTGGTCCATGCTCCGTGTCAGTACCCGCAGCGGACAGTCGTGGGAGCTTATGAAGGCACCTGGTGGTTCCTCGTAGGAAAACAGTGCGGAGTGCGTGCGATCAGTTTTCATGTGCATACTATAGAGGAAGTGTGATGAAAAGATTACTGTCTCCGTGTGGGTGTCTGTAGGGACGTGTTGTGTGCCTGGATCCCGGGATCACACGGGTCTGCAGGTTTGACATGAGCTCTGCACTTTCTTCCTTCATTACATTATCAGTAGACAAGGGCCTGTCTGAGGAAGGCAGCTTGGAGGGAGCTTCCTGTTGCTTACAAGCCCGCGGAGATACACATTGCACCTCAGTGCCTAGGCATAGCCCAACAGGTTTTTGGGTTTTTTTCTGTTTACCCATAACTAGCCTTAAACAGTCGTAAATATTTTCCATTTCTTCTCACAAGCCCCTTCTCTGATACAACAGAATCTCTGGAGGTGAAGCAAGGAAGTGTTCAAAGGTCAATTATTCCATGAAGGTCCTGGGTTTGGCCTGGCTGTTTTTAACTTAGGTTCTGCTAATATGCAATGAGTCCTAAACTAACCTGAGCAACCAGCACTAAAGCAGCGTGTGGGAGAAGTGGGTCAGTGTTGGCTCTTTTGGCCCTTTATTCTACAATAATGTTGTACCAGCAAAACCAGGTTGAAACTGCCTTCAAGGGAAGCCTCAGGGAGAGACCAAAAAGCAATTTCCCTGCAAGATAGAAGCAGCCTGCCTTACCTCAGAGCCACTGTTTGTGGAAGTTCGAGGGAATCTAGTATTATATGCAGATAAACCTCACTCAGTCTGGCCCCCTTTTCTGCCGTGGACTGTCTCCTTCAGCCCTGAGAATCTAGCAGCAATCCCCAAATGTTTTTCTTCTCTTTTCTTTTCTCCTCATCCTAGAATGCACTTTAGACACACTCCCGTGGGTATATCCAAATTACAAGCTGCAGCACTGATAAAACAGACTGTGAGTTGGGAACAGTTCCCAGTGAAACTCCACTTCTTCCTCTCCCACTCGTGAAAGCACCACCTCAGTACATGTGTGAGATGCCCTCTGTATCTTGGCCCTTGGCAGAGAGGGCAATAAAAGCTGCCCAAGAAATGATCTCACTATGAAAAATGGCTTTGAAAACACCAGTATTTTGCATTTCTGAAAAGTAATTTATAAGCTCTAGAAATTTCAGTTATTTAGTAATTAATCCCAATAAATCAGTGGACTCGCGTGATTGCCAGTAACTGTTGTAATGGGTTGGTCAGAAAGAATATTTGTTTGCATTTTTATAGAACTGCTTAAAGCTGTCCTAGTTCTATAACTGATAAAGGCAAGCAGAGGATTTATCAGTCCTGCCACTTACCTGTCAGCACTATGTAGATAAACTTCTAATATTTCCCAGGAGGAACTTGCAAGAAATTCTTAAGCAAAAGACCTGGAAAGAGACATTTTCAGTGTTGCCTATGTTTGGAGGCCCAACTGCAACCTATGCTAATGAATGTTTAATTTCAAAATAATTCAAATAAAGAATATGATTCTCATATCAGAGCCAGATTTGAGGGAGTGTGTCATCTCACCGTGACTGGCAGTTCTGAAAGCTTGAGCTGTTTGTTGTTGTTGTTGTTGTTATGTGCCATCGAGTTACCTGCGACCCATAGCGACCCTGTGTACAGAAGCTCTGAACCCTTTCCTATCCTGAGCCTGCCACACTAATTCCATCACACCAGCTCCCATTGCCTCAGTTACTGTATCAATCCATCTCATCCAGGGTCTTTCTCTCCTGTGCTGTCCCTCCACCCTTCCAAACATGATGTCTTTCTCTAAGGACTGGTCACTCCTGGCCATGTGCCCAAAGTATGTGAGAGAGAGCTTCAAAATCCTAGCCTCCAAAGAGAAACTTGGTTTCACTTCTCCAAGACACTTACTTGTTTTCTTGTCAGTCCATGGAATGTTTAAGAATCTTCTCCAGCACCACAGCCTGAAAGCATCAATTCTTCTGTCATCCTTAGTCATTTTCTAGCTCTCTGATGCATGACAAGTTATTGTGAAGACCATGACCTGGATTAGGTGCACCTTAGTCTCTAGAGTGACTTCATTGCTTTTTAGCACTCTAAGAGAGGTCCTTGACAGCCGATTTACCTAATGCAATTCATCTTTTGATTTCCTGACTGCTGGTGTTAAGAGTGTTGATTGTGGAGCCAAGCATGCTGTAATTGTTAACAACTAGAATCTGTTCTCCATCTATCATGGTGCTGCCAGTTGGCCCAGTGGTGAGAATCTTTGTCTTCTTGATGTTGAGCTTCAATCCATACTGAAGACTACATTCCTTGACCTTTTGCATCAAGTGCTTCATGTCTTACTCAATTTTAGCAAACAAGGCTGTGTCCTCTGCATATAATAGGTTGTTGATAAGTCTTCCTTCAATCTTGGTGACACATTTCTCCTCATAAAGCCCTGCTTCCGAATGATCTGTTCTGTATACAGACTGAAAAAGTTGCTTACAGAGACATAATGCCTGGTTGCCTGAGGAGAGAGGGTGAAGTTAGGTGAGGATTCAAAAAGAAGTTTGTTTTGCCATCAAAATTTTATATTTGGCTGATTTTTTAAAAAAAAATTAAACTATGCATGTATTTTTGGTGAAAGTTTATACAGTAGTTTAGGTTTCTATTAAAAAATTTCTGTACATATTGTTCAGTAGCATTGATTACATTCTTCACAATGCATGAACATTCTCAGGATTTCCTTTTTGGTTGTTCTGTTTCCATTAATCCAGTTTTCCAGCTCCTTTCTGTTCTCATCTTTGTTTTAAAGTAATTGCTATTTGATCTTATGATTTTTAAAAAAATATGTACAGTACTTAAGAATTATATCCTTTATTTTGCTACTGAGCTTAAAGGAGCTAGTTTCAGTTCAAGGTTTAAAAAGTATATCAAAGCAGTAGTATATTTGGCTTTTAAGTTGACCTTTTTTGTTTTCTCAAAATTTTTTAAATTTGAGGTTTTATTCCACATTTTTCTCCTGTTCCTTCAGGATCCATCCACCTATTGTGACACTGGTCAGAGCAGTCAGTAGTGGCAAACAGGCATCATTTGGTTCTAGGCTTGTAGACAACTTTTTTCCTTGAGTCTTTGATTTCTTCCTCTCTTTTGCTCCAGATGAATAAAGACCAAGAATTGTATCTTTGATGGCTGCTAAATAAGGATTCTTGAAATCAGGATTTACATAGCAATTTCCAGGAACAGCCTGCAGTAGGCTTATTTTAGTAAAAATTTATTTTAAAAAACGGTGAGGGAGACTGGCATCATATAAACTAATGGTAATTATTATTCATTTGGCCACCACCAGGTGAAGGAAACAGAATGTAGGATTGAGGTGGTTCTGGGAATTCTGTGGTTGTTAAGAGGTGCCTGGGATGAACTTGTAGGACCGAGGAGCCAGGAATGAAGAGAGCTATAGATTCAGGATGGAGACATGGAACAGGCTGTGTGGACCTGAACTGAGACTTTCAGACGTGGGAAAGGTGACTAAAGAGAATTAAGGGAGGCAGATGATAAGTGTGCCCATAAGAGATGGAAACCTAATGGAGGATTTTTACATACAGGAAGCAATACCAAAAGACTTAAATGATTTGAAGAAACTCTGGTGTCTTCTTGTTATTGTTATGTGCCATCGAGTCCACGACAATTCATAGCAAACCATGACTCTAAACTTATCCTATCCTCAGCCAGCCTTATCATCTCTAACACACCTGCCTGTATTGCCACAGTCACTGCGTCAACCCATCTCATCCAGGGTCTCCCTCTTCTATCCTGATCCTCTTACCCCTCCAAACATGATGTCCTTTTTCAAGGTGTGGCCCCTCCTGGAAACATCACTACTCTGTGAGACAGAGCTCCAAAATCCTTGCCGCCAAGAAGCAACCTGGTTTCACCCTCTCAAGGACAGATCTGATGATTCTTTTGGTAGTCCACTGAATGTTCATTATTCTTCTCCAGCACCACAACCCAAAGGCATTAATTCTTCTTCTGCCATCCTTAGTCATTGTCCAGCCCTCAGATACATAGCAAGCAATTGGCAAGACCTTGAGTTGGATCAGATGCACCTTAGTCTCTAGACTGACATTGTTGCTCTTTAGCACTCTGGAGAGGTCCTTGAGAGCAGACTTTCCCACTGCAACTCATCTTTTTTATTTTCTGACTGCTATTGCCAAGGGTATTGATTGTGGATCTATGCAAGTGGAAATTGTAAACAACCTTCATTTTCTCCATCTATCATGAAGCTACCTGTTGGCCCAGTGGAGAGGACCTTGGTTTTCTTGATGTTGAGATGCAATCCATATAGGCTGCTTGATCTTGTGCAGCATATTCTTCAAGTCCTCCTCAGTTTCAGCAAGCAAGGTTGTGTCATCTGCATAATATAGATTGTTATGCCGGTTGAGCCACATAATAGTGGTGGCTTAGTGGTAAGGAACTGCACTGCCCAATCACTGATACATGGTTCAAATTCACTAGCTACTTCATGGGAGAAAGATGGGAAGTCTCCTCTGGTGCAGTTAATTTACTGCCTCTGAAAACTTGACGAAGGGTCAGCTCTGAGTCGGTTCTGGCTCTAGGTACACAACAACTTGACTTGAGCAGGGTTGGGTTTAGGTTGTCAAAAGCATAAAAGTAGGAGAGAAAACACCAGAGAAAAGTGGGGTTCCACTTCTTCCATTTATGCCATGTGGGACAGCTTGGAGAAGCTGGTCTTTATCTTCTCTGTATACTCTAGGAGATATTTCCTGGCCCTTTTAGGTTTGTCCCTTAGACACAGTGACGTTTGGACTATTGACATGCCAACTTATATTCCTCTCCAACCTTGAACAAAAATAACTTTTGCTTAATTTGAACTTTGGTACTCCACACTTAGTTCTAATTATGTTCATCTTGTTTTTCGAATGGGAAATTAATAAAGTGGACCTTATAGGTGGTTTTTCGATAACTTTGTGATCAAATGATAACCCAAAAGCTCCTTACATTCCATTGTACTAAAAATTTCTCCTGCCTTGGAAATCTTGAGATGCACTGTTGTCATAATTTTGTCAAATTACCATTTCCAAATTGGCATTTTCATTTTTTCCCAGATGAGCTGTGATAGGAAGAGCAACTTTTCAAACAACTTCAATACAGTATAGCCATGCCTCATTTTATTGTTTCACAAATATTACACTGTTGGCAAATTGAAGGTTTGTGGCAGCCTTGTGTTGAGGACGCCTGTTGGCGGTATTTTTCCCAATGGCTAGTGCTTCCTTCACGTCTCTGTGTTTTGGCCATTCTCATATATTTAAAACTTTTTCATAATGCTGTTGCACACCTTAATAGGCTACAGAGTACTGTGAACATAGATTTTTTTAAATTTTTTTAATTATTTTTTTAAATT
>NW_006399846.1:9443097-9452036 GCF_000299155.1 Elephantulus edwardii | reverse complement strand
CATTCTACAACAGTGGCACCATATAGCATTTGTCCCTTTGTGACTGAGATACCTCACTCAGCATAATGTCCTCCAGGGTCATCCGTTTTGAATAATATTGCATGAGTTCCTTGTTTTTCAATAGATTTTATATGTACTCTTTCTCATTGGTGTCAAGTCAAAATGAAGCATCGCTGACCCTCCAGCGGTTTTCCAGAGGCTGTAAATGACACAAAGGAAGATTGCCCATCTTTCTGCCATGGAGAAGCTGGTGGGTTTGAACTTCCTGCCTTTGGGTTGGCAGAAATAAAAAACAAAAAACTCTGTGTGACTTGCCTTATATGTGCTTTATTATGGTGGTCTGGAACCTAACATCAGTACAGCAGAGGGATGCTGGTATATTGAAAGGGCAGAGAAGTTGAAGTATAGCAGATGTATACCATAATAATGGTAATTAGCAAAGGGGGAAAAAGTGGGAATTCTGAGTAGTGATTCAGGGAGTCTGTCCACGAGAGGAATCTTAGAAACAACTCTCTCTACCATGCAATGCAGGCTTACTGCATCATTTATCCCTTATTCAAGAAGTCTGACCACTTTAGACTGGACTTTGGAGATACTCCAATGATTTTTGTTGGTACTCCTGCATGTATTGCATCACCTATCTAAAGAAGCTTATCTTCATCTAAAGTAAGGTTACGATTATTCTTCTGTGGAAAAAACCATTTAGAACAGTTTGGGTATATCCGGTGATGTGACCAAACAAGCTGTCCGGCCATTGCTTACGGAGGAAGGGGCGGAGATGCTGCTCTTAATTGTTTTCTAATTTAGGATACCAATCTGATCTTTTCTACTTCTGACTCTCTCCAAAAGAAGTGCAAAAGCCAACATAAAATTGCAATGTGATATTTGCATTCAATATTAAGTGTAATATTGTGTGTGCCCCATCCCTTAGGAATCTGAGAGAACAAAAAAAATCAATAATGCAAAATATATCAATAAAGCATCTACACCAATGATAACAGACCAGGTCTTTTTCTTTTATTTGTTGTTATTGTTTTGGCCAAAGACATTTTTAGAAACTTTAAAGAGAGCCCCTGAAAAATTATTATTTAGCTTGGTATTTCATTGGAAATATAGAGAGATGGACACTCTAACTCCTAGATTATTCCAGAATGAGTTTAGGAATTTGTAATTATCTCCCTTTTACTGGGTGTTTGCTTGTATCACTGGTCAGCTGGGATTAGAAGGATGAGCGATCTCTGTGCACAGGGATGAGAATTCTTAGGGCCAAACAGCGATGCTCATCTTCTTCAATTACTTCTAGTGACATTCATGTGCAAATGGCATCGAAGAAGGGCCTTCACAGTATGCCGAGATGACAGACTCCCCGCCATAAGGCACATGTTAAAACAAAGATTCCAAATAGACTAATGACAGTGGTTATCTGTTGTTGTTATGTGCCATTGGGCTGCCGGCTACTCCTAGCAACCCTATGTACAACAGCCCTAAACCCTGCTCTAGTGGTTATCTAGTTTTTAAAATATCCATAAGGCACATGTTAAAACAAAGATTCCAAATAGACTAATGACAGTGGTTATCTGTTGTTGTTATGTGCCATTGGGCTGCCGGCTACTCCTAGCAACCCTATGTACAACAGCCCTAAACCCTGCTCTAGTGGTTATCTAGTTTTTAAAATATTCTTATTCTTTTATATTTTTATTCATCTTTTGCCCTGAGAGTAAGCAATAGCAGCTTGGGGGGGATATTTGCTCAGCGTTGAGGAGAAGGGTCAGTGAGTATAAATAAGAAGGATATCTGGCAAGGTTGGGAACATGACCTCTTGCCCTCCAAAGCCTGGGAAGCCCAAGTGAATGCCCCCAATTTTCGCAGTGCATGGACTCAGTGAGAACTCTCGCCTCTGCATACAGCACAGGGTTAGAGGTTAATGAATGAGTGCTCTCCCCACACACAGGATTCTGTTCCATAGTGATTTTATAAATCAGGGCTTAGATAGGGTCAGAATAGAACCTGCGTGCTGCTTCCATCCTCTCTAAATCTTTTTGAAGGGATGGCCTTCAAAGATGACGTCCTTCCACCAGGGAAGGGAGTGAAGAAGGCTCTAGGGCTGGAGAACTGGATGGCCAGTATTCGCTCAATATGTCTAAACACTGGACCAAATGGAAAACAAAGGGGCGGGAGGAGGTCCTTGCTGCCCCCTATTCTTCTCTAGTAATCCCTTAAAAAATAATTGCAGACCCAAACCTCTGGCCTCTAGCACATTTTCCACTTGATTAGAGGCCTTTGTGGGGTAGGGAAAGGGACCTGCAGACTTGTACATTGTGCTGGGGCCCGAAACGTCCAGCTGGGATTTTTTTCCATCAAAAGGGGATTTTAGTAAAACCATTATCAAGGGCTTAAAGGAGAAAAGCTGTTGAGCAGCAAGTAAGGGGGTAGATTAGCATTAGCAGGCTTGGTTTTGGCACCAGTGGAAGGGTGGGAAGGTATCCCAGCCACTAGCACCAGAAAGTAGAGCCTTCGTTTCTCTGCAGGTTCCAGGCAGGTGCAGAGGAACGGGGCTGAGAAATGACGGGGCTGAGAAATGACATGTAGAGACTTTCACACCGGGGCATCAATGGAAGGGTGACCCAAATCAGTGAGGGCCACACGGCACTCACTGCTCAGCAACTCTGTGGTGCCTTGTAAGAGGGTGTGAAACTGCTTTCCTTACAGGTCATGTACACCTCTGTTACCTGGGCTCACCTACCCATAACATTCTCTGTTCCCTCTTGGCAGTCTCCATAAATGGCGATGGGAAATCAACACATTAAAGGGCAAATAAGTATCAGCATGGAAACTTTGTTTTTTGGAGGGGAGAAAGGGGGAGATGGGAGTGCAGAGGGTGGACAGCAGCTCTGACAGTGCAGCCTAGTATGCAGGTCGTGTGGATTTGCAGTCCTACTATGCGGAGCCTCTAGGAGAAGATTAGGGAACTCTTGTAGTCTAGTGGCAAGAAGCTGCACTGCAACCCTGAAGGCATGTAGTTCGAGGCTACTGGTTGACCCAGTGGAGAAAAATAAACGGGCAGTCTCTTCCCTTGCGACTAACTGCCTCTGAAAATTGGCTGGAGAGTCAGCTATGGGTTGGTTCCAACTTTATGGTACACAACAGGAGCAGAGGATTTGAGGAAAGCTACCTGAAGTCAAACTTCTGACTTCTTAGGATTACTAGAGTTGTAAGCTTATCCTTTCTTCACCAAACTGGAACATAGGAGCCTGAGCCATG
This sequence comes from Elephantulus edwardii, assembly GCF_000299155.1. Classification (NCBI taxonomy): domain Eukaryota; kingdom Metazoa; phylum Chordata; class Mammalia; order Macroscelidea; family Macroscelididae; genus Elephantulus; species Elephantulus edwardii. Next base: position 9,448,775 of record NW_006399846.1, on the reverse strand, counting down.
TGGTTGATGAGGAGGGGGCAGATGCGAGCTACCAGAGGCAGCTGGGGCCTGTAGAGCCCCCTGAGGAATGCTGCACAGACAGCCTGCACTGGGGACTGTTTGCCTGCGAATACTGTATCATTGTAGCCACTGTCCCTGTAACACCGGGATAACTATGAGACACAGCATTCTTCCTGACAGCTGTAAGCATGCGTCAGTATGGCCATGCAGCACTGGGCCAGAGTAACAGCTCCATTCATTATCAGACTTGTAGTGGCTTTTGTGTGACAGAGAACCCCTCAGTCACTTGTTCATCCTCAGGCCATCCTGGTGGCCTAATTAGTTGGACTTTTGGTCTCAAGTTAAAAAACCCGAAAGAACCATAGAAATGGGAAGTCTTTCTTGAAAACCTAAGGCAGCCTAAGAAAGCTGTTCTTGGAGGCTGCAACTCCAGAGCAGCCCTACTCACCACGTTTAGGAATTGCTCGGCGTTGACCAGATTCTACGTCTCCTTTCACCTAATTTTGTGCCACTTGTCTTTATTTTGATTCCTCAGCCTGACCTGCATTTTCTCCTCTCTCCTCAGGTTTGTGTGAAATGATAAATGTTCTCTTAGGGTTTTTTTTTTGTTTTTTTTTCTCTCCCCTTGTAAGAGCCTGGACGAGATGAATTGCCACTGTGACTGTGGCAATGAAGTCAGATGTGTCAGAGACACAGAGATGGCTCAGGATAGGGCAGGGTTCAGAGCCATTGTTCATAGTCAAAATCAGTTCAATGACACATAAAACAACACCAGGGAGCTTCCCCACCCTCGGCTTCCCCCATCCCCAATTGGTTTGTTTTTCCTGAATTCATCTATATTCAGTAAAGTCATCACAAGGGTGTATTTCAGTTATGGTGTCCAGAAAGGTGCCCAAGGAAATTTTTCTGTTCGTGTAAACCTTTCATGAGTGCATCCAGGAATAGTAATTTGCTTCATGCTAGGCCTTGAGTTCCAGAAGCTTCCCCCTTCTTTTCTTTCATTCTCTAACCATAAATGATCCCCACCGAGCTGATAAACTGTGACTGGTCCAGCGAGTGCAGCCCGGTGGAAGGATCCACAGGGGGTCTCTATCTTCCACCTTCTTACTCCACATTTACACCAACTGCCCTCGGAGCCAGGCTTTGTTTTCCTAAGGCCAGATTACCCAGCACCAAGAGGGCAAAATCCTCCCTCCCCTCAACCTGTTCCTTATTGTCTCCTTTAGTGGAACCTGGCCAAGTTCACTCAGGAAGTTTTCTTCTTTGTTTTAATTTCTGTTGTTGTTGTTGTTTTGTGCCGGCGAGTCGGCGAGTCGTTTCCGACTCATAGCGACCCTATGCACAACAGCTCTAAACCCTGCTCTATCCTGCGCCAACCGCACCACCTCTGACACACCGATCCCGATTACCCCAGTCACCGAATCAGTCCATCTCATAGAGGGTCTTCCCCTCCTGCGCTGTCCCTCCACCCTCCCAAGCATGATGTCCCTCTCCAAGGACCCGTCCCTCCTGGCAACATGTCCAAAGTATGTCAGACGAAGCCCCAGAATCTTTGCCTCCAAGGAGTAGCTTGGTTTAATCCTCTCCAAGATGAATCTGTTTGTTTTCCTGGCAGTCCATGGTACATTCAGTACCCTTCTCCAGCACCACACAGCTCAAAAGCATCCACTCTCCTTCTGTCCTCCCTAGTCATTGTCCAACTCTCTGATGCATAACAAGCGATTGCAAATACCATGACCTGTATCAGGTGCACCTTAGTCTCCAGAGAGACACTGTTGCTCCTGAGTACCTTTGAGAGGTCCCTAACAGCAGACTTTCCCATTGCGATACGCGTTTTGATTTCCTGACTGCTGGTACCAAGAGTGTTGACTGTGGAGCCGAGCAAACTGAAGCTGTGAACACTCTCAATCTCTTCGTCATCCATCCTGATGCTGCTAATTGGTCCAGTGGCGAGAATCTTTGTCTTCTTGACATTGAGCCTCAGTCCATACTGAAGGCTGCAGTCCTTGACCCTTCGCAGCAAGTGCATGAGGTCCTCCTCAGTTTCAGCAAGCAAGGTTGTGTCATCTGCGTAACGGAGATTGTTAATAGATCTTCCACCAATCCTGTTACCCTCTCCTAATGCTGATTTTACGTAGGAGGAATTTAGGTCATGCGTGCAACCTCACTTCTTGATCAAGTCTCTTCTTTTTCATCTGATAGGACTCCTTTTGATTTTATGAAGATGCCTTTTATCTGAGCAATAAAGATACACCTTTTAGTAATGAAAAAAAAAGTTACTCTTTAAAGAAATAATTTAAGAATTACTAAAAAAAAATCTTGTAGCATTTTTCACAATACATTTTTTAAAAAAATACTAAGTACTCTTTGTGTTTGCCATTAAGATTGCTATCTCCATGGATGAATAAAATTTTTCCACATTTGTTCTCTCAAACTTTCCAAATATGGGTAACAAGATTTGTGTGAGCTGTCCTGTAAGGATTAGAAGTTGATACTTAGTTTTTGCAAGTTCCAAAAGCAGAGAGCTTGCTGGATACATCAGGGAACCTTTGTGAGGGTACCAAATCTGTTACTTTGCTCCAAAAAGAAAATGCTTAGCACTTGGACTCCCGATATTTTGAAATGGAATTTTATTTTTCCAGCGATGAGTTAAATCCTCTCAACTTTTATACACTGGATGAATTTCTTTTCTTGGGGAGAAGAGAGGTGGGTAAGAATGGGTGGGGAGGTGACCTGAAGGGATTTGTTAAGATGGGAGGAGGTCAGAGATTCTCCATTAGAAAAACAAGCGTCCTCAGGTTACTAACAACTTATTGATAATTTACAAGCCATGGTATTTACAATGCTTCCTATGCATCTGAAAGTTGGACAGTGAATAAGGGAAGACAGAAGAATAAGCAGTGCAGTGCCTTTGATTGTGATGCTGGAGAAGAGTAATGAGTATTTCATGGTCTGCCACAAGAACAGACAAATCTACCTGGGAGAAGGTGCAATCAGAGTTTCTTAAAGGCAAGAATGGTGAAACTGTATCTCATCTACTTGGGGCATATTGTGGAAAGGGGCCAGTCCTAAGGGGAAACCCCATTATGCTGGGAAAAGAAGAGGGTCAGCGTAAGAGAGACCCTCAACAAAGTGGATAGACACGGTAATTACAACACTGGGCTTGAGCATGACCTGGGTTGTGAAGATGGCGCAGAATAGAGCAAAGTTCTGATTTGTTTCTTATAGGATTGTTGAGTTGCAGTAGACACAGCACCTCCTCACGGCACAACTGACAGCTAGCTAGTGCTTGCCCTTATAGATTAGTAAATTTGCTTCCACATTGAAATGACAGAACCAGCCGAGCTTTTTAAATCATGAAAAGGACTTTGAACCTTTTCTAGTGCTAAAGGAAGGCTAAATGATAACCATATACACCTGTCCCGTTTTACCTACAAATACGACTTAAAATTCGAACAGATCTCATTTGTCACCTCGGAACTGCGTGTATCCCTGGGATTGCCTGTAGCGTCAACTCACAGACAATGCTGCCGCCTACTGACAGAATGTAGGACTTGCAGACTTTTAAAAATGGAATGTTCTTTCCATTGACTACATTGAAGAACAAGTAGAGCTTTGCATTAAGTTCTAATTTTGCTGCTTTCATTGGATCGTAAAAGAACTTTCATAACTATAAAACAAACTGTATCCGACTCCTAGCAGACATTGATACTAGTTCAGACATAATCCAACAGAGGGTATCTGCATTGCAGCTGGGGATGTAAGTCACTTATGGGCAGTGAAAGAGGGTTTGGGTTTCTGGTGGGTTTTTTTGTGCAATGTATATCAAGGGTCAAAAACAGTCCAGGAGACACAAGCTATTTTGTTCCCCTACCTTTTAATGGCACTGCGGTGGGTTAGTGGTAAGGAGCTGTGTTGCCAGCCCACAGGCACAGTGTTCACTTCCAGTTTCTCTGTGGGAGAAGGATGGGCAGTCTCCTCCCTTGGGATCTACTGCCTCTGTCAGCCTGCTGGAGGGCCAGCTGTGGGTCAGAGCACATGACAGTGACCACCACCACCTTTCAGTGAGGTGTGGTCCTTGATGTCTGCCCTCTAACCTACACATTCGTATTTCCATTTCTAAAGTAAGCAGCGATGAAGCTAAATCTTGGGTAATGTTTACTGTAGTGAATTTCTGCAGCTTTTCTTATGATGACATTGACAATGAAGACTTGTCTGTGTGGGAAGGATAGGCCAGCCGCTCCCCTCTGGGTCACAGTGCTAGCTCTAGCAATCTCACTCCCCGTGCAATGGCAGGGCCTCTGTCTCAAGTGCGCAGACATGATTGAGGGCTCGGAGAGTCTCTCGGCTATGTGGGGTTCTGAAAAAAAAAAAAAAAAAAGAACCTCCACTCCCTAAAGCTGGGCCACCAGCCTCGTAAATGTAGGTCAGTACAGTTCTTCCTCATCCCTCTGTCATTCTCTTTTTAAAGAAGGAAAACTATGATTTTCAGAGCATGAGTTAATCCTACACAGTTTATGAGAAATTAATCTAGTCTTGAAGAAGAACTATTTTCCAAAGCCCAATTCCAGTATCTTAGATCCACGATGAGGGGAAATTATTAACAGACAGCCATGTGTTAGGCCTGATCTTCCTGGAGCATGGATTATATAAATTGAAACTCATAAATGAGAGTACTTGGTACTAAAAAAATTATTTGACTATTCTTGGGCAAATGGGGTTTGTAAACTAAAACATCTGTAAAGTCTTCTTACCCTTGAATGAAAATATCAATAGCTAGTGGTATTCTTATATCCTGGAGAGGGTAAAATCAGGCTGCTCCTTGGAGGCAAAGATTTTGAAGCTCTGCCTCACATACTTTGGTCATGTAGCCAGGAGGAATCAGTCCCTGGAGGACATCATACTTGGAAAGAGAGAGGGACAGTGCAGGAGAGGAAGACCCCAGATGATATGGATGGACACAGTAACCGGGGAAATGGAGGTGTGTCGGAGACAGTGAGACTGGCTCAGGATAGGACAGGCTGCAGACCTACTGTACATAGGGTCACAATGAGTTGCAGGCAACTCGATGGCACATAACAAAGTGTATAGTTCTACTTTATAAAAAGATTGCAGGGTTCTTGTGTGACATTTGTAGTATATTAAATGTGTCTGAGATCTTACCTCTGAGGCCATCACAAGCATCGACTTCCATCCTTTGTAACTCATACCATGATTTGTTAGGGAACTCTAGTGGTATGGTCTGTAGAAGTTGCCCTGCTAGCCAAATGGTGACACCTCTCTGGTGGTTTGATCCACCAGCCACTTCTCAGGAGAAAGATGGGCAGTCTTCTCCCATGCGTTCTATAGCCCATGAAAATCAATTAGAGGTCAGCTATGAGTCCGCACAGACTTGATGGCAATGAGGTTAAATTTTGTTATCACTATTTGTAACAACCTGTGTTTATGTTTATTATAAAACATATTTGCAATGAATAAGTCATTGATTGTTCAAAATTCATTCTATCTCCAGCTTCATTTCGGTCACGAAGCCCATATTTTCCAACTACTGATTCTTCTTCTTTGTTCCCAACTTTTGCGTTCCAGTCACCCATTATTATCAATGCATCTTGATTGCATGTTTGATCAATCTCCGACTGTAAAAGTTAGTAGAAATCATCTATTTCTTCTTCTTTGGC
>NW_006399846.1:9421503-9439988 GCF_000299155.1 Elephantulus edwardii | reverse complement strand
TTGTACATAGGGTTGCTATGAGTCGCAGGTTTTGTTTTTTTTTTAAAAAAGGTCCTCTGAGGATAACAGGTGATAGATTTGACTCTAGCTACTTCAATCCCCCACAGCCCATTGGTCAATTTGCACTGGAATTTCAACTTCTGGATTAATAGTTTATATGATGCCTGTGGATCATAGCTAAGAAGATTTGCATACATTAATGACTATTAAATGGTAGTAACTTTCTGCAGCTTTTAAACTCCTACCTTTATGAAGAGGGAGCTCTTGGTTGTTTAGTGGTAAGAAGCTGTGCCACCAACCCAAAGGTAGGAGGTTTGAATCCACTAGCTGATTTGCAGAAGAAAGATAGACAGTCTTCTCTCCTGTAATTTACAGGCTCTGAAAACCCAGTGGAGGATCAGCTATGGGTGAGTTGCAACTCAGTAGCACCACCTTTCTGAAGAGAGTAGTGCCTTGAAGTGTTCTCAGGCAAAGACCACGGTGCTATCTGCATGTCTCTGATGTGGTCACTAAGGTTTAGAGCAGCCTTGGTTCTGATATGGACTCATCATCACTTAAATTCTTTTCAATACTGTCAAGAATCTTTCCCTCTTTGTACACCTTCTTCTAGAATTGGGAAAACAAAACTTTGGAGACAGAGAAATTGAACACTAATCTTTGACTAGGGAGCTCTGGTAGCTTAATGGTAAGGAAGTGCACTGCTAAACAAAGGTACAGAGTTCAAATCTACCAGCTGCTCTGTGGGAGAAAGATAGGCAGTCTCATCCAGTGCTATTTAATGCTTCTAAAAACTCTCCGGAGGCTCAGCTATGGATTGGTTCCGATGCAACAGTACATCACAACAGCATCCTCTGACTAAACTATTACAGCACAGGAACTGGAGGTCTGGTGGCAAAGTCTGTAAGGAGTTGCACTGCTAACCCACAAATGGCACTTCTGTGGGGTTCAAATCCACCAGTGGCATCTTGAGAGAAAGAGGAGCAGTCTCCTGTGAATTTACAGCCTCCAAAAACCTGCTGGAAGGTCAACTAAGAGTGGGTTATGCCTGGATGACAGTGAGTTAGGTTGATTCCAGCAGATGAGGCATATTCCTGCTGTTGTCTTACCTGGGTTTCTTTGCTGCTGGCTCTAGAAGACCTACGTTTTCTTCACTTTGTAATTGATACTCATTACTTATCATTATGACAAATAAAAGCAACCTTAACAAAGATATATGGCATTTGTCCTGTGAGCAACTATAGCAGAAAAATACTAAGAAAATAATAAGTTTGTGTTTGTAAGAAAATGTATAAGCATTTCTGGGTTAACACAACAGTAGCCTGAGGAATTTCACTTCAATTTTGTTATATTTGGGGTGCCCTCCCCTAGAGCTGTGCTATTAGTACCTCAAGCTTAATATCTTCTTGCATCGTAACTGAAGACTTGGCATTACAAATTACAAAGTGTCAAATGTTCTGGGCTGGTAAAGGCAACTCCACCAGGCAAAATCAGAGCACTTCCTGAAAAAAGAGAAAAACACTGAAGTGGATCATATGTGGATATTTATCAGTTGTCTAGAAATGGCAATTTTCCATGGAATAAAAGTGCTGCTCTTATTTCAGCTATAAACGTAGCTTTGACAAATTACAGGTAAACTAATAGTTTACACTGTCACCTGAATACTTCATTGAAATTACAGTAATTTAAAAAAATTAACTTGCTACCTAATACTTGAGCACATTGACTAAAAGGACCTAAGTATGTTGATCCAATCAAAAGGTTAGCTTTTGAATCTTTGTTTACTAAACCACTTAACTCATCAAAATTATGTGAGCTATATAATTTTATCCAAAAGTCTCACCCCTCTTGACTCCTTAGGGGTTCATACTGACACAAATTTTAGGTCTTGCTCTCTACTAAATGAATAGAATTAACTCTGAAAAGGGGTGATGTTTGATGCAGGGGATGAGAAAGAGAACAGAAGAAAGGCCACTAGATAACTTACTATATTTCCTCCTTTCTGTAGCCCAACAGGACTAACATCAGAGGCCTTTTATCCAAATGGGAAGAGAGCAGTAAAAAAACTGCATGAGGTCTTGGTTTTGTTTTACAAATTTGATCTTTTTAATAAAGTTGATCTTTTTCTTTGGGAGTGCATAGTCCCTGGAGGTTACTACTGTCTTTCTCCTACTCTGTCCCTTTGAAAACTTGAGTTCACAGTCAAAGAGTGAAAGGTTTTATTTCTATCCAAACATGAGCATCCCCCTGGTAGTCACTACAGGAAAGCATCGGGGTTGGGGTGAGAAGCCATGCTTCAATTCACCATCCTCAGATCACATTCCCCTTAAGAGAAAATTCTTACCTTTATAAAGATATGCCAAGAAAAAGAACATTCACTTTTCAACATTTTGGTAGTTGATTTGAATCCTAAGAGTTTTTGTGTCGGGTTTTTTTTTTTTTTTTCCTGTTGTGTACTCTTGAATCAGATTTGACTGGCACAGGAGTAGATTGCCCCTCCTTCTTCAGGAGAGCATCTGATGGATTCAAATCGTACGCCTTCATGATGGCAGTGCAGCCACCCTAAGAGTTTTGAGTTTTCGTAATGATTCAAAGTAATATGTAATAGTTAGGCAAGCATCCTTGTCACTGTTGCCAAACTTGAATTAAATCACATGGCTTTTCCTCTCCCCACAAGCTGGGGCTGAGGAACCTAGCAGGAAGTAAATGGTAGGGACAATTAGGAAACATTGATGCATTCTTAGCAAGTGGCCTTCCATGGTGCTTAGGGAGCGGCAGAGAAAGACAGAACCCAACAGATGCATTTATAGGTTATCTTTTCTGTATAGACCCGGGGGAACTGAATCTGCTAGCACCTCCATGGGAGAAAGATGTCCAATCTCCTCCTATTCGATTAACTGCCTCAGAAAATCTGCTGAAGTCAGCTGTGGGGTCCACAGTACTCAGCAATGCTCAGTGACAGTAAAGAAAGGTATGTGAAGCCCTTTACTACTGCTCAAACAGCTTGCAGGTGAGGTTTATTCCTTCTCGGTTAAGATTTAGAAACTTTTATTTTGGTTTTTTAATTCCAAAGTTTCTATAAATCCCTCAGATTTTTTTTCTTCCAAAAATTGCCTCAGTAACTTTCGTATAAGCTAGAAAATATTTATCAATTCCTTTTCCTTAGTGCTTTCATTCCTGAAGAATAATTTTCATTCCTGTAGGCATCCTGGCATCCATCCTTCATAACACCCAAAAGCTGCTTTGAAGGACTGCCCTGCCCACACGTGGATACTGAGTTTATGTGGCTAACATTCACTTCTGGGGAGGTCATCTGACTGGAAACAAGGGGGACTAATAACTAAAACTTCTCAGACAGCAAGAGAGTAGGACTGAAGAACAAACCCCAAGTCTGAATCTTGACTTTCACTATTAAGTGACTTATTAGGCAAGTATTGTGCCTTATTGGTAAAAAAAAAGGATAACCTGTCTCAGCAAGTTGCTTTGAGAATAAAACTGGTAAATTTTATTACAAAGTATTATGTAAATCAGATTCTCAGTGCACATTTTGAAGGGTGAGCAACTGAGCTTGACTAAACAAAGTGGCTTATTCTTTTTTTCTACAAAAGTTCCCTGCATTAGGATGTCCAGGTCAGGACAGATTTAGGATTAACTTTCAAACACTAATTTAACAACCTTTTGTCAAGGTTATATTGAGCTGTTAAAGAAAAAAGAAAAAAGCAGAGAACTCTTTAGGGTTATAGTTTTTAGGATTATTTTGTATATTAAAATGAAGAATGTGAGCACAGAGCCTTACTTGGAGAAGTTAAGATTTTTATTGAATGAATGAATCTATAGCCATGCTGTCTCTTAGAAGAAATGCAGGCTAGGAACCTTTCGTGTGTGTTGTGTCAACTGCTAAACCCGCAAACTGACCCTAATCCAGGGTCCCTACTTCTTACTCAGACTCACACATCATTTTCTTTTTTTGTTCTGGGCAATAAGCATTGTAACCTAAGTGGGAAGAAAGAGACCTACACCTTCCCCAAAGAAAGGGAAGATGGATCTAGTGTCAGGCTCAATTAGACCCAATTGTGATGGCTCTCCAAAAAGGAACAATACAGCTTTTGTGATGTGCTTGAACAGAAAGCTTGGACAGTTTACAAAACCACCTTAGCCCAAAAGAAACCGAGGCATTAGCCCTCTTCCTGGAAAGAGGGGCTGATCCAGGAAAGTTTTATACCGTTCTTATCAGCTCTTGCTGGGAACAGTATATTTTTGTAAGGGGTGGGGCGCAGGGAATCTCAGTTAACTAGGTCCAATGTAAAAACTAAGAATATGAATTACTCCTTTGTCAGAGCATTTACACATAGGTTTCCAAAACACAACTATAGGGTGTCAGATTATTGCATTATTATCTATCAAAGGGAAAAAGGAGACACTTGCTAGAATTGCTAGTATGTATTATCTACCCTAAATTGAGTCTAAGAACCCTCCACAGAGGGGAGTAAGTCACCAGTCTCAGCACTGGAAGTGCTTAAAATGCAAATGTGCCAGAAGTCCAGGCCCATGGCAGGCATCCTCCTGGAAAATGCTTAAATACAGCCAGGGCTCGAGGGGAATGTTAAAAAGAGGCGTTGAACTGCCCTCCTCCCTTCCCCTGGGACCCTCACTCACACTGGGAGATTCAGTATGCATGACTGCGCCAGAGAGCCAGCAAGGACAGTGTTCTTTTAACTTTTCTGAACAATGGCTTCAGCTCCCTCCACCCATCACCATATTTCACATCCTCCCCACACCCACTCTAGGGGTAGAAAAACCCATCTTTCTTCCCCACTTCCACATCTCATGACTCAACTTTTCACCATTTCCTCTGCATCTTATTTCTACTCAAAGCCCAACTGGCTGCCCAAAGGCAACTCTGACTCTTAAGATCTGGTGTTTCTTTTTGTTTTTAAAGTTTTACTTTGTTCAATTTCTTTACATTTCCATGTCATTTACAGTTTAAAACCAGAGGTATAGAAACCTCAAGTCTAATCGCATTTGGGGGTGGTGGGGAATCCCAGAACACTAGGATGTCAATACTCAGTTTTATGCAGAGCAGATGCACCAAGCTATACCTTATTTCCTTTGACTCCAGACAACACAGACAGCACCTCCTACTTTGCCATGTACCCAAACACACAATGACTTAAAAAGAATTCACAAATACAAGGTTTTTTGTTTTTTTTCCAAAACATACTTCATATTTCCTCTTTTATTATATAAATATCAGTTTAACCTTTTACTGTAAGAATATAAACGTTTTAAGAGGATCTTTGTTATTATTTATACAAATTCACAAACAATACAATTAATTGATAAAGGTCTCTGGGTTTCTTAAACTCCATGGTCTCACATGTTGCTGTGGAGGATTCTAAAAAAAAATAAACAACACAACAAAAAAAATCCAACAAAAATATACATCCTACTTAAAAGTGATTTTTTTAAAGCCACAAGTCCCAACCCCCACCAAAATAAAGTCTTCTATTCTCTCATTTAGGAACAGAATGTTTTAAAACCCACAAACTCCATTTTATTAACAGAACAGAGATAAGACATAAATTTCAGTCTCTTCCCCTTCACACTGTAGCCCCTAGAGGGTTTGGCTGGCCAGCTCTGCTCCTCAACTTCCAACAGGAAGCCTGTGTGACCTTTTTGTGGGAAAACTTGGAAGAAGGTGAGGGAAGGACAGAATTTGCATATATAATAGATTTTAAAAAAACAATCTGCATCTCAAATGAAAAAAATCAACAGTTCAACTCTCATTTCTCCCACACATTTGTGCTATAAATTAACTTTTGAAACACCACTGGGTCCTCAAATCTCAATGGATTAGGAGAAAGGAAAATTACAGCCAGAATGTGGAAGCGGGACACACTAGATGGATGGGGGTTGGGAAGAAGCCAAAGGAAAAAAAACAAAAAAAACAAACCCAATGGGCAGCTTTCCAGTCTAGGCACAAAAATGTTTCAATCGCAAAATATCTCTCTTGTAGAATTCCAGGGCTTCAGAGAAAAAAGTAAACTAAAACGAGGTAGCCAGACACACGCACACAGACACACACATATATATATAATTTATATATATATATATATAATATCTAGAATATATTCAGCAGAGGAAAAAAATGGTACTTAAAAGAATTGTAATTTCAGGTTAAAAAAAACCCCAAACATGATGAAGACTAAAGTACTGCAAAAGGAGAAGTGATGAGAAAAGACTGGGATTAGTTACAGAAGTGGAAGAAGGGTGAAAAGGCCGTTGTAGTTGGGTTTGCTTTTTTATACACTTCAAAATAAAAACCAGATCACAGTATTCAAATGAAAGCTTAAGTGAAGGCAGACATTTTCCTCAACTCCCCAGGGTTGAAAGAACCAGTCACTTCCCCCCCCCACCCCCCATTTCCAAATGCAACGCAGTGGAGAAACAGCAGCTGAATCGGTCCTCCTTGCCCCTGCAGAGAGGAGTGGGTGGGTAAGGAGCTGAGTCCATCTCTCCATCCTCAGGGAAAAGGACAGGGGACCAGGGTTAAGAGTAGCAGAGGGGAAAAAAAAAAAAGAGTAGCAGAGGAATGATGGGGTCAGGTTAGTCTCCACCCCAGATGCAATGAGAATGGGCTGTGGGGAGGGGTGCTGGAGAAGGGAGGAGAAAAGGAGCCTGAGGCCGTGTCAGTGCCCCCTCTCAGCCAATGCAATGATCTATGGATAAATGTGCGTGTGGAGTGTGTGTGGGCGGTGGTGAGGACAGGGTGCACAAGGCGGGAGAAGGGGAGCTGGTGCAGCCGCCCTCACCTGACCTTCTCACTGTCCGTCATCTGCCAGAGTCCCAGGTTGAGTACCTTGAGGCAGGGCAGCTGCGTGATGCGCTCCAGGCCGCGCTTGGTGATTCGCGTGCAGCCATACAGGTCGATGCCCGTGAGCTGGCTCAGGTGCTCAGCGATCAGCTCTAGCCCCTTGTCTGTGATGCGCACACACTGTCCGATGTTGAGCGTGCGCAGCCCGTGCATCTGCCGCACCATGCGGTTGATGCCATCATCACTGATGTGGCAGGAGCAGAGGGAAAGGGACTTGAGGCCATCCAGTCCCTGAGCTATATACGCCAGGCTCTGGTCCCCCACCTTGTCACAGAACGACACATCCAGCCCAGAGAGCCGCAGGCTGCCCATTGCCAGATGCATGATGCCAGTGTCACTGATGTTGTCGCAGGAACGCAGGTTAAGGCTGCGTAGGCTGCCCATGTGTGACAGGTGCAGGAGGCCAGCGTCCGAGATGCCCCCGCAGAAGCTGAGGTTGAGGAGCCTCAGGCCCGTCAGCCCTCGGGAAATGTGCTTTAGGGAAAGATCAGTGAGCTTCTGGCAGTCCTGCAGTGTGAGCTGCTCCAGGCCAAGGCAGCCCTCCGCAGCGCTCCGTGTCATGCCGGCCAGGTGGCCGATGCCCACATCCGAGAGGTGGCGGCAACTGCGGAGGTTAAGGCTCTTGAGGCGCTGGAGGCCCCAGGCGATGAGCAGGAGCCCGGTGTTGGTGATGTTGCTGCAACCCCCCAGCTCCAGCACTTCCAGGCCCTTGAGGTACTGGGCTATGCGACCCAGGCTGCTGTCGGTGATCTGCTTGCAGAGGCTAAGGTTGAGGGCACGCAGGGAGCCGATCTCCTGCACAAACGCATGACCCAGCCCGTTGTCGGTGAGGTTGTAACAGCCGCTTAGGTTGAGGCTCTCGATGTTGGCCATGCCCTGGATCACGTAGCTAAGGCTGCGGCGGAGGCTCAGGATTTGGACCCGGCGGATGCCCCGGGCCTGCAGGCTGGGGAAGAGCGACGGGTTGGCCCGGCGCAGGTGCAGCTTGGCCTCCACCCCCCGCCACACGGACTTGTGGTAGGCGGCGTCCCGCCAGGCCGTGCACACCTGAGCCGCGCGCCCCTTGTCCCGGACGTCCAGGTAGCCGAAGATCATGGCCAGCAGCTCCGGGAACAAGCAGGAGATGTGAGTCTCCATCTTCCTCCTCCCCCCTCCGCGGCACTGGGGGGAGGAGGTGCGGTCCCCGCCGCTCCTGCCCCGGGTAGGCGATGAGTGCCCGCTCCACTGGCCCGGGCCGCCACCGCCGCCTCGGGCTCAACGGACGGCCCCTCCCCGCCTTCCGGCTCCGGTCGCTGCCGCCGCTCCTCCTCCTGGTCTGTCTGTCCTTCCTTCCTGCCGGCTTCGCCTCCCTTCCCTTCCCTCCCCCCGCCCCGGACTCCGGTCTGTCCTCACATCCCGGGCGGGGAAGGCGCCCTCTCACTCACTCCCAAAGCCCGGCGGACCCGGTCCGGCCCGCTGCCGCCTTCGGTCTAACCGCGCAGCGCTCGGGCCGCGCCGCTCTGCCCGCTCCGCCGTCGTCGCTCCCACGCCCCCTGCTGCATCCTTCGCCTCCTGCCTCTGCCGCCTCCGGCTGCCGCTGCAGCTCCGCAGGCTCGCGGGGAGGGCCCGGCGGCTGGGCACACTGGGCTCCGGGCGCCGGGGAGGCTTCCTGCTGCCTTTGTCTCTCGCCCGCTTTTCAAACCTCTCAGCCCCGGGCCGCCCGCACTCCGCTGCCGAGGCGGGGGGACCAGGAGGCCAATCCGAGCCGCCGGGCGCACGTTCCTCTTCCCCCCGCCGTGCGCGGGCAGTTGGGAGCTGCCGGTCCGGGCACTGAGGACGCCGCAGCCGCCGCGGCCGGAGCGCGGCTCGGCGCAGACCCCAGGGCGTGCAGGCGGGCCTCACGTTTGGTAGAGTCCTGGACGTACCCCTGTGCTCGACTGTACCTTCGCGCGTCCCCTCCTCCCTCCCTTGCTCCCCCCCCCGCGCGCGCCCGCGCAATGGTACGAACCTGCGCTGCCGGAACTGTGAGCCGTTGCCCTGGAAACCGAGTTCTTCCTATTCTAGTCGCCCCTGATTTTTAACCCTCTAGGCGCCATTTGAAAGCAGCTGTCAGCAAAGCTTTTCTCCACCCTCCTCCTTTTCACCCTGTAGCCCGTTATTGAGCCATTCCCTCTTTCGGCCACGCCCCAATCCTGTTCCTTCCCTTTTTCTTTGCTGCTTACTCTGTAGAGCCTCATCCCAGAGTTTGTCTTAAAACCCGTTACTCTTACTTTACAGTCTTCTATGTTTATTATCCTTGCAAGACTCTCCTCCCAGGCATAGTACTCAATAATCATCACCCCAACTCTTCTTCCTTTTTTACAGTCTCTAATGCCTTTTAACACTTCTCTGCTAACACACCCTTACCCCTATGGGACTGTTTCCTACTATTCTTCCCGGTCTGTGCCTTGAACTGTTGGAAAAACTGGGCTTTATTTATCCGTACTTTTTAGTTTAAAACTGATCATCTTCAGCCCTCGTTCTGGAATTTTCCAGAAGTGACCAGCACTGTTACTTTCTAGCATCTTCTGGCTGCTTCTAGACACTGCTGAGTGTATCTCCTGGTACTTTTTAAATAAAAACTTCCTTTCACTTCTCTTTTTTCAACTCCTGAATGATTAGGTACACCAGCAGTGCCCCAACTACCTCGCAGCCTGTTTTGCCTTTAGAAGAAAGCTGCATTTCCTTAGCTTTGTTTAAGCTTATTTTTTTTCCTTAGCCTCATAGATTACATATTAATTGTATGCTTCTATTATGCTAATAGTCAATGTGTCTGTATGCATGGATACACACTGACTACTTTTATAAAATAGTACTATTGTACTTGATAATAGATACCCAACAGATGTGTTTTGGTTCATATGCCATGCTTTATAGTATATAAACTAGGGCAAAGTCTAGCCTAGACTTACATGGCTTAGAATGTAAATCTTAAATGCCCACCTGAAAGACAGAATTTTAGGATTTCACTTTAACTAGTCTGGTTGATCTCTGGTAGCTTATTGGTAAGGTTCTGTGCTACTGACTCAAAAGCATGTAGTTTAAATCCACCAACTGCTCCACAGGAGGACAATCTCTTCTCTTTGATTTACTGCCTCTGAAAACCTACAGGAGAATCAGCTATGGGCTGGCCCCTCGTTGGTCTAAACATGGAATTTTTGGTTCAGAATAAATGCTATTATATCTTTTTAATTAATTTCCAAAGTGAGATACAAGACGACTTGACTTACAAGAAAAGAAAAATTAGTTCATTGACTCTTTGAAGACCTAACCAAGATTTTTTAAATTTTTTTTATTTTTTCAGTCTCTATATTCATTCAGAAAACTTGTGGCTTAGTGGTAAGGAACTGTGCTGCTAGCCCAAAAAGGCTTGCAGTTTGAATCCACTAGCCGCTCTGTTGGAGAAAGATGGGAAATTTCTCCCAGACCATTTAACTGCCTCTGAAAAGCTGCTGGATTCTGACTCACCACACAACAACAACATATTAAGTGTTGAGATTATTAACTTTTGGCCCGTTCTCTTTTGTACAAGAGACTGATACTAAACTAAGTAGACAGACTCACCAGCAGGCATAATACATTTTACACCAGACCTACCTCTCCTACCTCTAAGTCAGAAAATGGAGAAGTAAAAACTCTTGCAAGTTTGTTACCTCCCCAAATTTCACATGGTGGATGTGAGACCATTGATTTTTAAAACCTTCCTGCAAGAATAGACTGTACTCTTAGTTATCCAGGTGACTCCAAATGTGCTGTGGCTTTAAGTGTCCAAATCTGGGATATTTCTGCTTATATTCTTATTGCCTTAGTAGGAAATTTTACCTTAAGCTCTACATAAATGACTGTTTGTTTGCATTTGGAAGTAGATGCATTTGTGTTGCTGTTGAGGTCTTGACTCAGAGTACCTATAGTGTACTTTAATTCTGTTTAACACAAAGCAAATACCAGGTTGCACACTTGAGGTGCATATTTAGGCAGATATCCAGCCTATCCTGATGTTTTTTTTCTTTTCCAGAAAGGCCATTGTTCTCAAGTCTGATAAATCATTCCAAGAAGCAAAGGGTTATATTCTCAAAGAAAGTAAGCCATCTACGTACCTAAAAGCTTCAAGCAAAACTTTTCCTTGGGTAATTATTGTTGTTAAGTGCCGTTGAGTCAACTGCAGTTCATAGTGACCTGTTAACAACAGCTCTGAACCCTGGCCCCTGCCCCAGCCATCCTCAACATCAATGACATACATATGGCCATTGCTGCAATCACTGTGTCAATGCCATCTCAGTTAGGGTCTTCCTCTCTTTTGCTGACCTTCCACCTTGATGTCCCTTTTAAAGAAATGGCCTCTTCTAACAACATGCTCAAATTATGTGAGACCAAGTTTTGCCATCCTTGCCTCTAAGGAACACTTTGGTTGCACTTGCTCCAACACTTTTTTTTTCTTTTGGAAGTCCATAGGATATTCAGTAATCTTCTCTAACACCACTGCTTATAGGCATTGAGCCTTCTTTTGTCATTTTTATTCATTTTCCAGCTCTCAGATGCATACCATGTGCTTAAAAAGACTATGGCCTAAAACAAGTACACCTCGGTCTTTAAACTGATGTCTTTGTTCCTAGTGCTTTGGAGAAGTTCTCAAAGCAGACTTTCCCAATGCAATGCATCTTTTGGTTTCTTGACCACTGGTACCAAAATTGTTGATTGTGGATCCAAGTAAGTTGAAATCATTAACAATTTCAATCTTTTCTTCACTTATCATAATGTTTCCATTTGGCCTAGTTGTGAAGATTTTTTTTCTTGATACTCAGTTATAATCCATATTGAATTATATCTTTATCATTTATTACAGCAATATAGGCATCATGCTTAGGAGGATGGAGGGACAGCACAGGAAAGGAAGACCCTCAATGAGATGGATTGATTCAGTCACTGGGATAATGGGGATAGGTGTGTCAGAGAAAAGAAGATTGGCAAGGGATAGAGCAAGGTTTAGGGCTGTTGTACATAGGGTCACTGTGAGTCACAGGCAACTCGACGGCACATAACAACAACATGTAATGATATAATAATTATATCAGTATGGATTTAATCTATAATTATATCTTTGATCTTCAGCAAGTGGAACTCTAGAATTTCATTAATATAGAGTCTTTTGTTTAATGCTTCAGGTATCTTACATGGATTCTCATGATATGATTATTTTCATATCAAGTAAATAGGAAATTATAACAAAGAGAAGTCACAGAGAATGAACATTAGCCAGGAAAAAAGAATGGTGGTGTTGAAAGAATCCTATGTTAGTGCTATTCCATTTTTATTTTATGACATTGAAGAAGTTACTTCACTTTCTCGATCTTAGCTGCCTCATCTATGGTCTGATCGGTTAGTCTTCTGGAACCTTCTCCGTAGTTACCCTCTGTGAGACTGTAAGTCAAACACTGGCCCTTCTCTGTGTCCTTACCCTGCAGTTTAACTACCTGTGGCTCTTAATGACGATACATAGCTGGCCTGTTTATTTCCAGTCTGAATTATTCCCTGTTGCAAACTCAAGATTAAGACTATTTTCACATGCAATAGCTCTACGGCAGTCTCAGTTTAGGCTCAACTTTGGGGCATCAAAATATATGGAGGTTATGTGTGGACCAAAGGCTCTGTCTGAACGAGACATGTGTCAGTGTAGTGACTCTGGAGGACATTATGCTGAGTGAAGTATCTCAGTCACAAAAGAACAAATACTGCATGGTGCCACTGTTGTAAAGCAGGACTGACCTCGAGGTTGGGAGGAGACTGTGAAGGATGGGTTCAATAATGTATACTGCATTGAAACAGATGAGGGAGAAAACTAAGAGAGAAAATTATTAGGTATTTTTGTCATGACAGGAGTCCAAAGCGAAGGCTGTATAGTGGAGTGGATGTGGGGGGAGGGATTATAAAACAATGAAAGAATTTTTTTTTTTCACTTTTCCAAGAGGGTAGTGTACTAGGGGAGAGGGTTGGGAGGGGAGAAAAGTGCAACAATGAATGAGTGGAAATCCAAAGTTTCTGTAAATTTTCATTGACATTAATAATAAATTTAAAAAAATCCCATGGATAGTGTTCATATTTTAATTAGAGGTTGAGATATTTGTATATGACTCAGCAAATTGCAACCAGAATGAAGCTATGAACAGTGGTTAGAAGTAAAAGTCTTGTATAGAGAGTCTCTCTAAAACTTGATCAAGAATTATCAAGAAACTAGATTTCTCAGATGGGGAGTGTTCTCCACCTGGGTGGAGCCTGGGAAAAGTGAGATGCCCAGCTCAAAGATCAGGTTTAGTTAAATAGGTATGTATACTTCCTCATTCACAAAGAGATTGCCAAGAGGATTGGAAGAATAACATACAGCTCCTAGCTCCTTACTGGGAAAGGCGTAGTGCTCATCATACCAATATATAGATATTGTTGTTGTTATTTGCTGTCAAGTCAACTACAACTCATAGTGACCTTATGCACAGTAGCTCTGAAGCCTGTTCTATCTTGAGCCAGTCTCACTGCCTTTGACATGCCTACCCTCATTACTCCAGTTATTCTGTCAATCCATCTCATCTGGGGTCTTCTTCAGCATTATTCCTCAACCCTTCCAAGCATGATGTCCTTCTCCAAAGACTACTCCTTCCTGGCTACATACCCAAAATATGTGAGATGGATTCTCAAAGTCCTTGCATCCAAGGAGCAGCTTAGAGTTACCCTCTACAGGACAGACCTATTAATTCTCTTGGCAGTCCATGGTATGTTCAGTATTCTTCTCCAGCACCACTACTCAAAGGCATCGGTTCTTCTGTCGTCCCTGGACACTGTTCAGCTCTCTGATGCAGAGCAAGTAATTGCAAAGACCGTAGCCTAGATCAGTTATATCTTAATCTCTAGACTGACATCCTTACCCTTCAGCACTCTGGAGAGGTTCCTGACAGCAGATTTCCCTAATGTAAGTTGTCTTTTGATTTCCTGATTACTGGTGCCAAGAGTGTTGATTGTGGAATCGAGCAAGCTGAAACTGTTAACAATCTCAATCTCTTCTCCATCTAGCATGGTGCTGACAGTTGGCCAAGTGGCGGGAATCTTTGTTTTCTTGATGTTGAACTTCAATCCACATTGTAAACTACAGTCCTCGACCCTCTGAAGCAGATGCTTCAGGTCCTCCTCAGTTTCAGCATGTAAGGATGTGTATTTGCATAATGCAGGTTGTTGATGGGTCTTTCCCAATTCTGATGCCATATTCCTCCTCATAAAGTCTAGCCTCCCGAATGATCTGTTCTGCATACAGATTGAAAACATATGGAGACAAAATGCGTCCCTGACACACTCCTTTTCTGATTTTGAACCATGCACTGTTTCCTTGCTCTATTCTGACAGCTGCCTCCTGGTTCAGGTATAGGTTTCACATGAGCGCAATCAAGAGGGATTCTCATTCTTCTCAAGCTTAGCCACAATTTGTTGTGATCCACACAATTAAATGCCTTTGCATAGTCAATGAAACTATACTCTCTATACAGTGATACTCTCTGCTTTTGGCCAAGGTCCATCTGACATTGGCAATGATGTCCCCAGTGCCACAGCCTCTTCTAAACCCAGCTTGTATTTCTGGTAGTTCTCTGTCAGTATACTGTTCTAGTTGTTTTGGGATAATCTTTAGCAAGGTTTTGCTTGTGTGGTATATTAGTGATATTGTTCGATAA
The DNA here is from genome assembly GCF_000299155.1 of Elephantulus edwardii. Taxonomy (NCBI): domain Eukaryota; kingdom Metazoa; phylum Chordata; class Mammalia; order Macroscelidea; family Macroscelididae; genus Elephantulus; species Elephantulus edwardii. The sequence continues at coordinate 9,425,390 of NW_006399846.1, read as the reverse complement.
TTTCCACACTTTGTTGAATCACCTTTTTTTAGGGACAGGAATAAATATGGGTCTCTCCAGTCAGTTGGCCAGGTCAGTTCTCCAGATTCCTTGACACAGCTTGGTGAGCACTTCTAGAGCTACATCTGTTTGTTGGAAATATGTCAGTTGGTATTTCATCAATTTCTGGGACCTTGTTTTTTGCAAATTCCTTCAGATCAGCTTGAACTTTCTCCTTCATCACCATTGCCTTTTGAACATAAGTTGTTTCATGAAATACTTTTGTGTCAGCCAGTTCTTTTCGGTACAGTGACTCTATGTAGTCCTTCCATCTTCTTTTGATGCTTCCTGGATCATTCAATATTCTGCCCCCATCATCCTTCAAGTATTGCAACTCAGGGCTTGAATTTGTTCTTCGGTTCCTTCAGCTTAAATGTTGAGCGAGTTTGACCTTTTTAATTTTCTGACTCTTATTCTGCACATTTCCTTATAATATTTTGCATTATCTTCCCATGCTGCCCTTAGAAATCTTTCTGTTCAGCTCCTTAACTTCTTTTTTTTTCTATAATATTTTATTAATTTTCATAAACATTTACAGAGATTTTGGGCTTCCACTCATTCATTGTTGCACTATTTCCTTAACTTGTTGATTTCTTCCCTTTGCTTTGGCTTCTTGGCACTCTAGTGCAATATTCAGAGTGTCTTCCAATATCCATCGCGGTCTTTTCTTTCTCCTGTCTTTATAATGACCTTCTGCATTCCTCATGGATAATATTCTTTATATCCTCCTACAGTTCATCTGGCCATTGCTTATTAGTGTTGAAGGCCTCACATCTATCTGTTTAATATGTAGATATATCTCTAAAAATATTGGCCCAAAGTCTAGCTTGTGGGTGTTGGCTCAAAGGAATTAAAGGATTTTGTATTTATTTTCCTTTATATTAGCTCTAATGCATCCAGCCCAGTGCTTGCTCTGTAATCCATTGAAGTCCAGTCCATTCTAATGCTGACTCATGATGGAAGAGTAGAGCGACAGATTGATAGAGTGGAACTGCGCTGTAAGGTTTTCTTACAGAAGCAGATTGCTAGGCCTTCTGTCCGCAGCCCCGTTGAGTGAGTCCTAACTCCCAACCTTCGGATTAATCAGACCACTGCTATGGCATCGATTCACTCATAGTGACCATCACAGGACACTGCTGGTCTGTCTGTCTTCGAGGAGCTTGTGGGTTTGAACTACTGACCTTTTGGCTAGCAGCCATTATGCCCTACACCAGGGTGCAACTGAGGACAAAACATGTGCCTCAATGAATTGAAACAAATTGAAATGAATAAAAATAACATCTTTATGAAAAACTTCATACATATGTGAGTTCTGAGCAATCATAGCAGTGAGCATCTGCACTTGATAAAATGTTGCCTTTCCAACATCAAGATTTTTGAGAGCTATGTTTTCTATGTTCCTAAATTGTTTTAAGAATGAGAGTAATTTGGTTCATTCCTTAGTTAGAGGATATTGAAGGAAAGAGAGGGTGAGGACTTGATCCACGATCTGCAAAGAAAATATTTATAGAGGACAAATATTTAAAAATATTTGACCCAGCAGTTCCACTACTGGGAATATACCCTAAAGAAACCATAACTGCCACCCAGGCAGATATATGCACATCCATGTATATTGCAGCTTTGTTCACAATAGCAAAGAGCTGGGAACAACCTAAGTGCCCATCAACAAACAAATGGATAGGAAGCTCTGGTATATTCACACAATAGAATACTATGCTGCACTGAAAAACAAGAACTCATGAATTATTATACAAAATGGATGACCCTAGAGAACATTATGCTGAGCGAAATGTCTCAGTTACAAAAGGACAAATGCTGCATAGTGCCACTGTTGTAAAACAGGACTGACATCAACGTTGGGATGAGACTGAGAAAGATCAGGTAAATGATGTATACTGCATTGAAACAGATGAGGGAGAGAACTGTTTAAAAGGGATATATGATTGGGTATTATGGTCATGACAAGAGTCCAGAATGAAGGCTATATAGTGGAGTGCTCAGGGTGTGGGAGGAGGGATTGTAAAACAATTAAAGAATTTTTCTTTTACTTTTCAAAGAGAAGAACAAACTGGGGGGGAGGGGTGGGCAGGGAGAAAAATGTAACAATGAATGAATGGAAATCCAAAGTCTCTGTAAATGTTCATTAAAAATTAATAAAAAAATAAAAATAAAGATGCCAATAAAAGAGGAAAAAATGTGAAAACTATTATACAAATGAATTGCCAGGAACACCCCAAACGTATTTATTCTCTCCTGAGTTATTTCTTGATAAGAAGTTACAGTCAACTATCCAGAGTGGGCAGTTCAACTCCACCAGCGGCTCCTCCAGAGAATGATGAACACTCTTCTTCTGTGTGATTTACAGACTTTGAAGCCCCTCTGTAGGGTCAACTATGAATCAGTTCTCACTCAGTGGCAATGAGAGAAATTCAGTAAACATAGATTAAACCTCATCTTTGTTATGTGTTGTTGTTGTTATGTGCCGTCAAGTCGTTTGCGACTCATAGCGACCCTATGTACAACAGCCCTAAACCCTGCTCTATCCTGTGCTAATCTCATTGCCTCTGACACACCCATCCTGATTACCCCAATAAGAGTTTGAGGTCTGGCTTGGCCCTTTGATTGTTGTGTTCTTGTTAAGTGCCATCAGTCCTTCGAGTTTGCGACTCATAACGACCCTATGTACAACAGCCCTAAACCCTGCTCTGTCCTTTACTAACCTCACTGCTTCTGACACACCTACCCCCATTACCCCAGTCACTGAATCAATCCATCTCATCGAGGGTCTTCCTCTCCTGCACTGTCCCTCCACCTTCCCAAGCATGATGTCCCTCTCCAAGGACTGGTCCCTCCTTGCAACAGACCCAAAGTATGCCAGATGAAGCTTCAGAATCCAAGGAACAGACTGGTTTCACCCTCTCTAGGAAGAACCTGTTCATTCTCTTAGTAGTCCATGGTATATTCAATCCTCTTCTCTAGCACCCCAGCTCAAAGGCATCAATTCTCCTTCTATCATCCCTGGTCATTGCCCAGCTCTCTGATGCATAAAAAGTGAGTGCAAAGACCATGGCTTGTATCAGGTGCACCTTAGTCTCCAGATTTACATCATTGCTCTTCAGTACTTAGGAGAGGTCTCTGACAGCAGAATTTCCCATCTCAATATGTCTTTTAATTTCCTGGCTGCTGGTACCAAGAGTGCTGACTATGGACCCAAGCAAACTAAAGCTGTTAACAATCTAATCTCTTCGCCATCTATCATGATGCTTCCAATCGACCCAGTGGTGAGAATATTTGTTTTCTTGACATTGAACCTCAATCCATATTGAAGGCTGCAGTCCTAGACCTTCTGCAGCAAGCGCTTCAGGTCCACCTCAGTTTCAGCAAGCAGGGTTGTGTCATCTGCATAACGCAGATTGTTGATGAATCTTCCTCCAGTCCTGATACCACATTTCTCCTCACACAGCCAAGTCTCCCAGGTAATCTGTTCTGCATATAGATTGAAAAGGTATGGGCCAGAGACGGAGTTCCGCCGCCAGACGGGCCGGGAAGAGACCCAGGAACAGCAATAGTCAGCGGAACCCCAGAGGAGCGAAGACTACCCGCCACTGTGCCACCCCCCCTGCAGCCCACACCTGTGTGACCCCCAACCAGCAGCGCCCAAGCCCCACCCCCACCTCTTGGTGGTGGTGTCCAAGGCCTGTGCTCCTTACCCCCCCTAGTCCCTTGCTTCCGCACACCTAAGCCCCCACCACAGCCCTGTGACCTCAGGGCACCACCACAGATCCAGCCATCACCTGGAGCTATCAACCTAGCTGTTGTGGAACTAACCTGGCAGAAGAAAGGCC
>NW_006399846.1:9414187-9415268 GCF_000299155.1 Elephantulus edwardii | reverse complement strand
GTGTCCACCCTTCCAAATTTTGAACCATGGAGTACTTCCTTGCTCTTTTCTGCAGACTGCCTCCTGGTCCAAGTATAGGTTTCACATTAGCACAATCAAGTGTTCTGGGCTTCCCATTCTTCTCAGGGTCAGGTTTGTTGTGATCCTCACAGTAAAAGGCCTTTGCATAATCAATGAAACACAGGTAGACATTCCTCTGGTACTCCTTGCTCTGAACTAAGATCCACTAGACATTAGCTATAATATCCCTAGTACCACGACCCCTTCTAAACTCAGCCTACACTTCTGCATTTCTCTGTTGATGTGCTGTTCCAGTCATTTTTGGGTAATCTTCAGCAGAATCTTACTTACATGTGATATTAATGATATTGTTGGATAATTTCCATACTCTGTTGGATCACCTTTATTTGGAAGGGGAACAAATATAGGTCTCTTTCAGTCAGTTGGCCAAGTGGTTGTTCTCCAGATTTCTTGGCACAATTGTTATTTCATCATTTCATTTCTTGGCCCTCCCATTAGGATGACTATAAACTATCCACGCTGGAAAACACATGAGAGTGAAAACCAAAACACCGTGCTGGTTCCATAGCGTAGATATGTTAGAGAGTATACTTGCATTCCATAGGGTTTTCAGTTACCTTTTGGAAGTGGATTACCAGGACTTTCTTCTGCTGTGCCTCTAGGTGAATCGAGGCACCACCAGCCTTTTGGTGAATAGCTTAGTGATAGAGGGTCTATAAATAATCATATTCCGTTGACAGGGCAAGCAGATAAATGGTCATCTTCTCTTTAAAATGGAGTTACTGTTTACAGTCTGTAATTTACAACTTTAGAGTGCTAACTCTAATGTGTTTTCATAATATTAGTCATTAAGGACTATAAATATAATACTGGAATAATCCCCAAAGTCAGCTATTCTTTTTAAACCTCAACCATAAGTACTAGGGCAGATAAGACAATTCATTTAAAACCAAAAGTCTTTGTTGTAATGTACATCACCATGGCTGTGAACCCTTAGAAAGAGAAGTTTTCCATTCAGTCATTTGTTCAGGAGGTGTTTTTTTTTTTCTTTTTTTTTTTT
>NW_006399846.1:9410310-9413365 GCF_000299155.1 Elephantulus edwardii | reverse complement strand
TGTTGATGGGCACTTAGGTTGTTTCCAACTCCTTGCTATTGTGAACAAAGCTGCAATGAACATGGGTGTGCATATATCTGCTTGGATGTCAACTATGGTCTCTTCAGGGTATATTCCCAGTAGTGGAATTTGTTCAGGAGGTGTTAAGTGCACTGCTTTGTGATCTGAAGGAAAAAAGGTGGTGAAAATGGTGTCTCTGCTTTTAAGGATTTAGGACTTTATCTGCTGTGATGTTGTTGTTGTTATGTACTGTTGTTGAAACAGAACTGACCCATAGCTGACCCTCCAGTGGGCTTTTAGAGGCTGTCAATCACACAGGAGATTGCTCATCTTTCTCCCACAGAGCAGCTGGTGGATTTGAAATGTGTATGTACCTTTGATTTGGCAGCACAAATCTTCACCACTAAACCATCAGAGATCCCTCCCTACTGATAGAAAGAAGGTATTTTCCATTTAGAGCATCCTCCACAGTGATTGATGGGGAGGAATATCATTGCATATGATAAAAAAAATACTGGAAAAATTTCTTTTTACTTGTTTGAAAAAAAATAAGAACAGTGTAATGACAACCACCTATTATATATATTATCAGTAGGATTCTTCCATATAGATTCATTGGCTAGGTCAGGTTAATTTTTTTTTATTACTTTTTCAAGGAATTCTTGGCTTTTTCCTCAAGAATAAAAAACCTTTATCAATGAGTGGTGCAAATGGTTAATCACTCTTGTATTAACGGAAAGGTTAGTGGTTTGGATCCACTTAAAAGTATCTCAGAAGAATGACCTGGCATTCTGCTTCTGAAAGTTTCTCTGCTGTTTCTGCTACTCTGAAACAAACACCAGGGGTCACCATGAGTCAGAATCCATGGCAACAGGTTTTTGTTATTGTTTTTTCAAACCTCTTATTCATCTGGAATTAGCATTTAAGTACCTGAAGTCAGAATTTTAGCTTACTCTTTTAGCTTTGCTCCTATTTTTTATTTACAACAAAGAATGCTTTGAGAAAGAATTTGTTTTGATGAACTTTTACCCAGTGTTTTACCTAGTTTACCCCCCTCTGACCACAGAGGTTTTTCCAGGAGGAGATTGGAAAAAGGAGATGTTGAGAATGCTTTGCCAGGCCCCTCTGGAAACCCCCGGGTGTGTGGGTAGTTGCCACGTGAGTCTGCTTTAAGTACCTGGGACATGCAGGACTTCTTAGCACATAGGAGACATGCCACCACACATCTGTTCCTAGGGCAGCCTAGGTAACTTGATTTATGCCATACTCCCCACCAGTTGTTCAGTTGATTCCTTGCTTGTCTGTTGAGTTGCATAATTTAGGGCAAAGTGACTTAAATTCTTTGAGCTTCTGTTTCCTCATCTGTAAAAATGAAAGTCATTTCTGTTCACAGAGCAGTTGTGAGAATTTATTTAGAAGGGAAAAAATCCACAAGGAAGGAAGGACCTAGCACTGAACAAGGTCCTGACACTTAATAGAGACCATTTTTTTGTTTACTTCCTTTAACATTGTACTGTGAAGTAAACAAAAACCCGTACACAAATGTATGCATGTGCCAAAAAAAAATTACATTTAGATTTTTTTCCATTTCCTGTTTTTAAAAGATATCCAGGTTGAAGGAGCAGAAACATAGCAAACATTCAGGAGAATAAAGTGATCTTTCAGTTAGAGCAAGTCAACTATTTCTTTGAACCTCCTTTCTCCTCCGGAAGTTGAGAAGCATTGTGTGTTCCATTCGCCCACAAAGAAATCTCCTCGGCTGCCAGGCGCACATCCACCCATCCTGTTGCCTTTGACCTATATTTTTTACTAGCAGCTCATACTCTGTTTTTTAAAAGAGTTTAAATAAAATTTTCTTACAAAATAACTAGAAATTAGTTTTCTTACAAAGTTTTCTTTCAAAGTTCGTAAACGTTTTTCACACCAGATCTTTCCTATTTCCCTTACCCACACCTCTCTCCACCCATCAAATTGTGTGATTCTTTGATTACCTCCCTCCCATTCCGGCCATCCTCACCCCTCTGCTCTTACACTCCCCCCTTTGGATCTTCATACATGTTTTACAATAATGAGCTTATTATATACAGTATTTGTTTTTGAGGGACTGAGTTCACTCACCATAATGCTTTCCAGTCCCTCATATGTTAGGTAGTCATTAACAAAATAATTTCTCCTGAATGCTGCGTAGTATTCCATGTGCGAATGTATCATAATTTCTCAATCCATTTCACTGTGGTCGGACATTTGGGCTGTTTCCATGTTCTTGCAATGATGAATACTGCTGCTATGAACATTGGTGTACAAATCTCCATTTGTGCCTCAGTTCTCATTTTCTTGGTATATATTACAAGCATTGGAGTAGCTGGGTCACGCAGAATGTGTGTATGTTCAGCTTTTTGAGGAAGCGCCAGACCACCTTCCAGAGTGGTTATACCATTTTTACAATCCCACCAACAGTGTATAAGAGCACCTGTCTCTCCACATCCTCCAAAATTTATTACTTGCTGTCTTGTTGAACTTTGTCACTGTTACTGGAGGGAGATGGTACCTCATTGTGGTTTTGATTTGCACCTCTATTATTTCCAGTGATTTGGAGCATTTCTTCATGTGTCTGTTTGCCATCTGAATATCTTCCTCTGTGAAAATTCTTTCCATGCCTTTTGCCCATTTTTAATTGGGTTATCAGTCTTTTTCTTGTGGAGGCCCTGAAGGATTGTGTAAACTTTTTATATGAGACCTTTGTCTGAGATGGTATTGCCAAATGTTTTTTCCCAGTCAGTAGACTTTCTTTTCACTATGTTGGAAAAGATGAGTTGTGGGAGGATGTCAAATGTATCATCCAGGAAGAGTGCAGATGGTCATTACAAAGACAGAAGAGGAAGAAAAGACCAAAAGGGATGTCAGAAGAAACTCTGAAGATTGCACTGGAACGTAGAGAAGCCAAAGCACAAGGAAGAATTCAAGATGCTAAAGAGCTGAACAGAAGATTCCAAAAGGCAGCACGGAATGACAAAGAAAAATATTACAATGAAATGTGCGAGGAGCTAGAGTTGGA
>NW_006399846.1:9370020-9409325 GCF_000299155.1 Elephantulus edwardii | reverse complement strand
ACAATCTGTGATACACAAATGACACAACCCTGCTTGCTGAAACTGAGGAGGACCTGATGCACTTGCTGCAGAGGGTCAAGGACTGCAGCCTTCAATATGGACTGAGGCTCAATGTCAAGAAGACAAAGATTCTCACCACTGGAACGATTGGTGGTATCAGGATGGATGGCAAAGAGATTGAGATTGTTCACAGCTTCAGTTTGCTCAGCTCCAAGGTCAACACTCTTGGCACCAGCAGCCAGGAAGTGAAAAACGTATTGTGATGAGAAAGTCTGCTTTTAGGGACCTCTCTAAAGTACTCAAGAGCAACGGTGTCTCTCTGGAGACTAAGGTGCGCTTGATACAGGCCATGGTCTTTGCAATCACCTGTCAGTGCATCAGAGAGTTGGACAATGATTAGGAAGGATAGAAGGAGAATTGATGCCTTTGAGCTGTGGTGCTGGGGAAGAGTATTGAATGTATCCTGGACTGCCAAGAAAACAAACAGATTCCTCCTGGAGAGGGTTAAACCAGGTTACTGCTTGGAGGCAAGGATTCTGGGACTTCGTCTGACATACTTTGGACATGTTGTAAGGAGGGACAGGTCCTTGGAGTGGGACATCATGCTTGGGAGGGCGGAGGGACAGCGCAGGAGGGGAAGACTATGAGGTGGATTGATTCAGTGACTGGGGTAATCGGGATGGGCGTGTCATAGGCAATGCGATTGGCACAGGATAGAGCAGGGTTTAGGGCTGTTGTACATAGGGTCGCTATGAGTCGCAAGCAATTCGATGGCACATAACAACAACAACATGTTGGAAAAAGGTTTTGATGCACACAGGGATTTGATCTTCAGTATGTCCCATTCATCAGTTTTATCCTCTTCAGATTGTACATTTCTGGCTGTGTTTGACAGTCTCTTTATACCATAGCCATCTAAGTTTGATCCCAGTTTGTCTCAGATGATTTGAGGCCCTACTCCAAGGTCTCTGATTCACCTTGAATTGTTTTTTTTTTAGTTTGGTGTGAGATGTGGATCCTGTTTCAGCTTTCTGCAGGTATGTAGCCCAGTTTTGCCAGCACCATTTGTTGAAGCAGTTGTCATTTGATAGGTTTTATTTCCTTGTCAACTATCAGTTGACAGTTGACCACTCTACTAAATTGATCCACTAGCTGTAACAGGTTTTTTTTGTTGGAGTTTTCTGTGTACACTACCATCTCATTGGCATTTAACGATAGTTTAAGCATCTCTGTGCCAATCTGGATGCTTTTTATTTCCTTTTCTTGTCGTATTGCCCTAGCAAGCCCTTCAATACAGTATTAAATAGAAGTGGTGACAGTGGGCATCCTTATCTGGTCCCTCTTTGCAAGGAAAATGCTTTTAGTCTTTCTCTATTGAGGATGATATTGGCTCTTGGTTTGCCTATATGTTTCATGCTTTCTTTTGATTAGAGCCATGGTTCTCCCACTTCAGCATACAGCATAATGATAATGAAGAATTCTTACGATATTACTTACTATAGATGCTAACTCTTTTTTAAATATCTTTTAAAATTTTTTATTATTATTAATTTTAATGAAAATTTACAGAGACTTTGGATTTCCATTCATTCATTGTTGCACTTTTCTCCCTGCCCCATAGTACACTCTTCTCAAGTAAAAGAAAAATTCTTTAATTGTTTTACAATCCCTCCCCCCAGGTCCACTCAACTTTGCAGCCTTAGTTCTGGACTCCTGTCATGACAATAATACCTAATCATGTATCACTTTTAAACGGTTTTCTCCCTCATCTGTTTCAATGCAGTATACTTATTTATCCCATCTTTCTCAGTCTCCCTCTAACCCTGATGTCAGTCCCATTTACAACAGCGGCACTATGCAGTATTTGTCCTTTTGTGTCTGAGATATGATGCTAACTCTTTAGGTAGCAGATGCCCCACACTCACTGAGTAGATGAGTGGATGCCCACTCAAAGCTGTCCTGTTGCATAGAGAGAACTGTCAGTTGGCTTGCCGAGGCTGTAAATCTTTATAGGAGTAGGCTGCCCTATCTTTCACCTGTGGAGCACCTGGAGAATTCAAACCACTGATCTTTCCGTGAACCTTCCAGTGTTTAACTCATTGCACCAGGAAGCCTCCTAGGTTAGGATTCATTTTCATTGCTGTGAAGTCATCACCAATTGATAGCTGACCCAGTGGGTTTCCAGAGACTATAAACCGTGTGGGAGGAGATTGCCCCTCTTTATCCTATGAAACTGCTGGGAGAATCGAACTTACGGGCTTTAGGTTAGCAGTACAACTCCTTACCAGCTAGGCTACCAGAGCTCTCTAACATACAGGTAGAAAATTGCATTTCCAAGTTCCCAGTTGATGCTGCTTCTCTTGAAACTGCAGCATTGAGAACAAATGGCAGAACTACTACCATAAATTAGAATTTAGCCGACCCCATGTAGGTTGGAGTAGAACTAGGCTCCCTTTACATGGTTTCAGTGACTGATTTGTTTGTTTTTATTTTTTAACCAGGCTTTGCTTCTGAAATGCCCCTGAGTGAACTCAAGCCCAACTGAGTGCACATATGATATGACCCACCCAGGGATTCCAGAACACCTTGTTGTTGTTGTTGTTAGGTGTTGTTGAGTACACTCATAGCAGCCTGTGAACAAAACGTCTGAACTCTGTTCTATCCTGTGCCATCCTCACACTTCCTGACACACAAGAACCCATTGAAGCAGTCACCGTGTCAGTCCACCTGGTTCAGGGTCTTCCTCTCCTTTGCTGACCCTCCACCTTTCCCATCATCATGCGCCTCTACAAGGAATAGCACCTCCTAACAACATGACCAAAGTATGTGAGACAAAACCTCATCATTCTTGCCTCTAAAGAGTACTCTGGCTGCTCCCTCTCAAAGACATGACTGTTTGTTCTTTTGGCCATCCATAGGATGTTTAGTGCTCTTCTCCACTCTCCAGCTCTTAGGTGCATGGCAAGTGATTAGAAAGACCGTGGCCTGAATCTGACACACCTTAGTCCTCAAACTGACATTATTACTCCTCAATAATTTGGAGAGGTTCCTATCTGCTGATTTTCCCAGAACAACTTCTTACTATCTAGTTAATTTCTTGTTCTTGCTGAAAATATTTTTTACTATACTTCTTAAAATAACTATGGTGGTGGTTTAGTGGCAAGAAGCTGTGCTGCAGATACTGAAGGCACACAGTTCAAATCCCACCAGCTGCTCTGTGAAATTAACTGCCTCTGAAAACCCGCCAGAGGATCAGCTATGGGTTGGATCCAACTCTGCAGTCCACCACCACAGCAACAACGAACTTCTTAAAGCCTCACCATGTTCAAAATAAAAATAGTGTGGGAGAAAAATCTGTGCTTCTAAAGACTTTTTTCATTTTAAATCATAAACTCTTCTGGTACAAAGACTGGAGGGTGGTATTGCCCTCTGGTAGAATAGTAAAAAGAATATAGATTTTTGTGGTCAGGTGGATTCTGGGTTAAAATCTTGGCTCTGCCACTTGGTAGCACTATGATCTTAGACTAGTTAAATAACTTGTCCACTTGTATCCTCAGTTTTCTTAACTGTGAAAAAAAGGTGGTTTCTACATTTGAGTTTTATGAAGATTGAATGGAATAATGTATATAGCCTCTTAGTACAATTTGTGATCATAATGAAAGAATTAATATGTATATCATGGTGATCGTGGCACAGGATAGATCAGGGTTCAGATTTGTTGTTCATATAGGGTCACTGTGAGTCATAGTTGGCTCAGTGGCACATAGCAACATTATTGTGTTTTGGATATTATTTCAAGATCTTTGCTTACATTAATTTATCTCATTTTCACAATCTATGAAGAAGGTTCCATTGTTGTTTCTATTTTACAGGTGAGGAAACCACACAGCACAGAGAAGTAACTTGCTCTACATCAAGCAAGAATTAGCAGAGCTTGAATATGAACCCTGGTTCTGTAGCTAGCATTCTTAACTGTTCTTTGCTGCAAAGAGTCCTGATAGCATAGTGGCAAAAGGACTTAGCTGTTAACCCAGGGATTGGCCGTTAAAATCCACAGGAAGAAGAAAGATGAAGTAGATGAACTGGTCTGTTCTGTGAAGATGTACCATTCCTTGGGATCTCTTTGGAGCAGTTCTGTTCTGTCTTAAAAGGTCCCTTTGAGTCAGAGTCAAATTGATGGCAGTGCATTTGGAGTTTGGAGTTCTTTTCCTGCGTTAACAGTGTAAGTTTAGCATTCCATCTGGCTAGAAAGCTGCTATTGGACACCAGGTAGAGTGTGGTCAGGGAAAAGTAATGATTAATAGTGAAATAGTGAGTGATGTTAACTGACCATGGTGAAGCATGACTTTCATGGGAAACGTCTGAAGGTTATGGTTGACTTGCTAACCGGTAGTAGGGGCGTGTGTGTGTGTGCGCGCGCGCGCGTGTAAGAGAGCTTGAGTGAGTGAGCAGAGTGTGCAGACCCCATTTTTACCTTTAGATCCACAGCTGGATGCATAGCTCACCCTGGCCTTGTCTAATCCCAGAGGAATGTGTTTGTATGTAATCATGCCACCCTCTAGTGGTTACTTCCCTTTTAGCCCTTTATCTATCAAACTGCCCACTTCTGGTGTCACTCTCTCCCAAATGAGATTCAGTGACCCAACCCCAAGGGAGATTTTGACACAGAGGGACAGTATTGAGGAAAGAGAAGTTTGATCCAGGGCAAAGAAGGAGTGAGGTGATGGGAACAGAGGAAAAAGTAATGTCAGGAATAATTCTTAGTCTAGCCTTGGCAGAGAAAATGGAGCAAGCAGGAAAGGCAAAACATCGGGCGAGGGGGGTGGAACGAAGAAAGAAGGTCTCCAGCGGGGCGCCTGCATGTCCATTTTTATCAAGTGCCATTTTGTATTTGTGCAACGGGTCATTACTGCATTTAGAGCTCTTTCCAAAGGTCCAGTCCTAAAGGCTGACGTGAGAGTGGCAAAAGAATATTTTTAAACTGTTTCATTTCTCTTTTCCAAATTGGCACAGGCCAAGGGACTTCCTAGGGTTGACCACATTCCAAACCTTTAGCACCATGGGATGGACAGCTGACTTTTGTGCTTCTCTGTTGCCCGAGGCTGTGTTCTCTCTCTGCTGGTAAAGGTCATTTTTATCAGGATCCTTGTAGGTTCATCATATCTTGATAAATATTTCAAAAGGCAAAGACGGATCAAGATGACTCGTCCTCAGCACTGGTTTGTAACTCCACATTAGACCCAGGATCCTGCTGTCAAAAGCCCACACTGAGCTGGAGTTTGAAGGTTATTCCTTTTTTGTGAAAAGTTGCTGGCTTTGAGCCAGGCTTTGCTGGAAACTCCTATTTGGATAGACTAGAACATTTACATTTTTTTGTATAATGTCAGACCCAGAGGAGTGTCAAGGATCTGGGCAGTGTTGCAGAGTTCACAGCCAGGTGTCTTTCTCTGCCAAGAGGTTAGGGTTAAGGATTTAAAAAACCAAACCAAACAAAAAACAACCAAAAAACCCACCCAGAATCTCAAGAGGCAGAAAAGCAAAGTTTCAGCCTTGCAAGTGTTAACTATTCACAGCCCAGAAAAGATGGCTGGCAAATAAAAGTTCTATATATCATATGATACAGCTGCTGGATTACTAGTTATTTCCCTAAATGTCAACATCATGTGTTGACTCGGCCCCTTCCATAAGGGAAAAGAGCCATCACAACACTGTCCCAGTTTTATCTGAAATGGACTCAACTTGCCTTAGTCTTGAGACCTGGAATTCAGTGAGGTGCTTTGTTGTTTCAGTTTAAGGCCAAAGAGCTCAAATAACTTACTCAAATAATCAGTGGTTGATTTAGCAGGCATCTGTTTTAACCAGAAGAGCACTGGTGGCCCAGTGGGTTAAGAATTAAGGTGTTAACTGAAGGGTGAGTTGTTTGAACCCACCAGCTGCTCCAAAGGAGAAGATGTGGTGGTCTGCTTCCGTAAAGGCCACAGCCTGGAAAGGCTTACCAGACTGTCCTAAAGCATCGCTGTGAGTTGGAACCAACTCAGTAGTCTGAGGTGTTAGTTTTTGCTGTCTTAACCATCTGAGCTCCTTATTTTAGCTGGTTGAAGCACCCTAACTGAGAGTTTGCAATGTTTTGGCGTAGTAGCAAGTCTTGGTAATTAGATGACAATTTCTCTGTGAAGCTCTGCAAGCGGCCTGTCAACATTTAATGGCAGAGCTTGTTTTCGACACATGAAAACAAGGCAGAGAATAAAGAAGTATCTTCCTCATGACCCAGAAACGACCCAGGTATTTTTCATCTGTCATGCAGAACATCTAGGCATCTCCTCACTCACTTACAGACACAGAACTGCAGTTTTCAGCTGTTGTTGCCTTTGTGATCAAAGTTTCAATAAAGCTCACTTATAATCGGAATGTAACAGACATCACCAAGTATATTTTTAGGTACCGGCAAGCCAGCTCCACCTTCTAGCAGCCATGTGTACAATAGGACAAATCCTTGCCCCGTCCTGCACCTCTTCACAGTCTCTGCTTACACCTATTGTTTGGTCACTGTTTCAGAACACCTCCTGGAAAGACTTCTCCTTCAGTGACTCTGCTTCTCCAAGCACTGGCCCCTTCTAATAACATGCCCAGAGTGTGTGGGACAAAGTCTCCCCATCTTTATTCCTATGAAGAACTTTAACTGCTCTTCTCCCAAGACAGATCTCTTTGTTCTTTTGACAGTTTGTGATATAGTTGTTATTCTTCACCAACAGAAATTTGAAAAAAGGTTGATGGTTTGAATCCAGCAACTGTGTGAGAAAAGCCTGGCGATTACAGCCTAAAAAGCTCTCAGGTTTTGCTCTACCTCTCAGGTCACTAAGACTTGAAAATCTACTGGAGGGAGGGCACACAACAACAACAACATGCTTATGTGCTCGTCACTGTCATGTACCATCAAGTTGGAACCGGCTCATAGCTGACCCTCCAGTGGGTTTTCTGGGGTGATAAGTAAATCATATGGGGGGGGGGTGACTGTGCATCTTTCTCCTGCAGGGCACCTGGTGGATTTAAACTGTGTGCCTTTGTTTGAGTTGGCAGCACAGCTCCTTACCCCTTAGCCACCAGAGCTCCCTGTTTATGTCATTATTGTTATGTTGTTGGTATGCACCACTGAGTCAGAACCAACACATAGCTGACCCTCCAGAAGGTTCTCAGAGGTATTAAATCACATGGAAAGAGATTGCTCATTTTTCTCCTGTGGAACAGCTGGTGGGTTCAAACCACATGCCTCTGAATTGACAGCACTGCAACTTTCCAATAGAGAGCTCCCTGCTTATGTGGTTGTTTATTGTTGTTGTTGTTTACACACTCCCCTCCCCACCCCCTGAGTTTTCAGAGGCAATAAATTGCCATTCACCCTTTAGTGGATTCAAACTACATGCCTTTGAGGTTGCAATGCAGACTCTTAACCACTAGCGCCACAAGAGCTTCCTGGTTATGTGATTGTGGTGTTGTTATATGCCATTGAGTCTCTGGCGACTTACAGTAACCCTATGCACAATAACTTGGGATCCTGCCCTATCCTGAGCCAATTTCACTGTCTCTGCTATACCTGCCCCCTTTACCCTTGACCTGTATCAATCCATCTCATTGAGGATCTTCCTCTCTTGCTCTGTCCCTACACCCTTCCAAGCATCATGTCCCTCTCCAGAGACTCATTCCTCCTTGCAGCATGCCTAGATTATTTCAAACGAAGCCTCAGAATCCTTGCCTCCATGGAGAAATTTGCTTTCACTCTCTCCATGACAAACCTGTTAGTGCTCTTGGAGGACCAGGGTATATTCAGTATTCTTTGCCAGCACCAAAACTCAAAGGCATCAGTTCTTCTGTCATTCTTAGTCATTGTCCAGCTCTCTGATGCATAGCAAGTAATTGCGAAGACCACGGCCTGGATCAGGCATGCCTTAGTTTCCAGACTGACATCGTTGCTCTTTAGCACTCTGGAGAGTTCCCTGACAGCATATTTTTCCAATGCAGTTCATCTTTTGATTTCTTGAGTGCTATTGCCAAGAGTGTTGATTGTGGGACTAAGCAAGGTAATATAAGTGGAAAAGAGTAGAAAAGCAGAAGTTTGAACGAGTGTTGCTATGTGCAGGATCCAGGCATATTAGTAGCTGTTAGAGATAGATACTTAATCTTTGGAATTCTCTTTCAACCAATAGTTTTCTATTTTCCTGATTTGATGTCCATAAACTTTAAAAATTATAGGGCATGCTTTCAAGCAGAATATGCAAATTAACAAGTTGTCATAACAGGTAGAGCTAAAATGGATTCCCTTGTATAGTGATTTTATCAGGAACATGTCTTAATTCGTAGGGCTTCCCTGGAGAAAATGTGCCCAGTATGGAGGGGTCAGTTCTGATTCCTAGTATAAATCTTAATGGAGAGAGACCTTTCCCTTTCTCCCTAGGACTCACTGGTGGATTCAAACCATGGGGCTTTTGGTTAGCAGCACCACATGCTAGCAGCTATGCCACCAGAGCTCCTGTAGAAATACACAGGAGAAGCAGTAAGGGTTTGCTTTTCTTTTAAATAACATTCCCCCCCCCTTAATTGTAATTTTAATGAAAGTTTACAGAAAAGTTAGATTTTCTTTCATTCGTTGTTGAACTTTTTTAGTCCCTCTCCCTCCCGTCCCCCTCCCCCACTTCACTTTTTTTTGTTTTTTAAACATTCATTCACTGTTGCACAATTACCTCCCTCCTCCTTGCCCCCACCCCCAGTCCTCTTTGCAATATATCTCTTATTCTTGGCTCTTATTGTACATATTAATGCCTAATCATATATTCCTTTTAAACAGTACTTTCTTTCATCTATTCCAGTACAAGAGGCAGTAAAGTTTAATACATATTTGCCTCCTTATGCTGCACTTAACATCATCACTATCACAATTTTCTTGATAAACATGTAATTTATTAAAAAACATTCTGCAAACCTTAACCCAATTCACAATAAAAAAGTTTTCTTTTAAAAAATTCTTCATAAAGTTGTAGAAAGCTATGACCGTTTTGAATTATTATGCTATTAAAAGAGTGACTGTATGATTGGCAGTATTATATAGTATAACATAAGTGTTTAAATTTTTTTCATCCGTTGACCAACATAAGGAATCACATGGGTATTAGGTCATTTTAAATTATCTGGGGCTCAGGGAAAAACTGGACTTTCAGTTCCAGTCCATGGATCAGGTTCCGAACTGAGATTTGCTTTTTTCTTCATTAAAAAAGTAATAAAATTTTATCTTTTGTCCTGTTCATTTTTATTCTAAGGCAAAATTGGATAAAGAAGAATTGAAGACCAAACACCAAAACAGAGGGAAAACAAATACAAAAACCTACCACATTGTCTACCAACGCTGTTCTACTGAGGAAAAGAAATTTCTTAAAAAAATAAAAAGTAGGAGGGAATTAAAAATTTGTAGTGTTATGCAAGAGAACGCACCCAGATTACATGTAGAAGTTAAACTGCTTCACACCCTGTTCCTAAACATTAGGATGCAAATATGTGACCACAGTAGGCCAAGCCTGAATGTTTTCTTAAACATTCTTTTAAACATTGGGGATTTTGAGTGATCCCTAAAGGAGTAGAGAATTCTGTTTTGAGAGCATGCCTGCGTTGCCTGCTGGCAGAGTGTCCTCTAGGTCGTTCTTGTGTGACTCCCTCCCCCAAATAAACTATCTCTAAACATCAAAATAAAATCCACAATGTGGGGGGATCCCCAAACATCTAAAATGCTTATTAGAAATCCAACTGGATTCCATTCCTGCATTTTTTTTCTCTCTCAGCATTTTGGTTTTGTTTACTCCTTGAAATGTTGCATGGTTCTTGATCTGGGTGGTAGCAGATGAATATGTAAAACTTAATCAACTTGTCTTTTTAAGATTTGTACGTTTCATTCTATGTATGTTTTGTTTAAATTAAAAAGAAGAAAAAAAAAGAAACCCAGTTCCTTTTGCCTTTTTACGCCAAAAGATTGAATGGATCAAGGAAAGTTTACTTCAGTGCATACAAATGATTACAAGTTCTGGTTGTTTAAACAGGGTCACCCGGCGGGTACAGATTGGGCAGTAGCTGTTGCCCAGAATGTGGCAGGAATGGGGATTTGACCCCACCCTTCAATCCTACAACCCTCTCTTGTCTTGTGATGACTTCTTCCTCCCTGGACTTCCCTGAGGTCTGGCTGAATTAGTGCAGATTTTGCCTTTCTTGTTACTCTTCACCTGCTTAGGTCCCTGCTCACCTCAACCTTTGCCCAGGTCAAACTCAATTGACTCTATGTCTAATAGTTTTAATTTTTTTTATTTCCCAGACTTAGTCAATTCTGACTCACAGCAACCTCATGTGTGCCGAGCAGAACTGTGTGACCTTTTAGAAGCCATTTGCCAGACTTGTTTCCCAAGGCACCCCCTCGGTGTGTTTGAACTGCCAACCTTTTGGTTGGTAGCCAAGCACTTAACCATTTGTGTCACCAGGAAACATGACCATTTTCTTTGGTTAATGGCTGTGTAAAGTGTAGGGAGCTCTGGTGGCTTAGTGGTAAAGAATTGCGCTGCCAGCGCTAAAGGTACTCCATTCGAACCCACCAGATCTGCAGGAGAAGGATGGGCAGTCTGTTTCTGTGTGATTAACAGCCTCCAAAAATCTACCAATGGGTTAGTTTTGGGTCAGTTCTAAGTCGGTGGTACCCAACAACAATAACGGGATGGTAGGAAGGAGCACCAGTGGCACATGGTTAAGTGTTTGCTTGCTAACTGAAAGGTTACCTTTTCACATTCATTAATAGGAAACTCTGGTGGCTTAGTGCTAAGAAGCTGTGCTGCAACCCCAATGACATGTGGTTCAAACCCACCAGATGCTCCATGAAAGAAGGATGGACAGTCTCCTCTCCTTCTTTTAGCTGCCTCTGAAAACCCATTGGAGTGTCAGCTGTGGGTCAGTTCCAACCCAGTGATAACAACATCAGCCCCATAGGAGTACATCCTGGTGATTTGCTCTCAGAAGGAACCTTTGACAGTTCTACTCTGTGATTTGAAAATAGACTCAGGGTCACCTAAAAAAGACAGCATCAGAGTGGTAAGGGGACAGTGAGTGTGGAGAGAAAGAGGAAAAGGAAGTTTTAAAATGCATTAATCATGAAATCTGGGTCATGGAAGTAACCTGAGACTGGGCAGGAACTAGGACAGCACACAGACATACCTTTTTTTTTTTTGTCTCAGTCTTTAAGAATATTTTTCTTGAAGTTGGTGGGGGTGGAGTGGGGGGGAAATGCAAGAATTCAGTCATTGCTGCACACCCTGCCATGCTCACCCCTCCTGAGCCAAATCAGGCCACACCATCCTAGCTGCATTAGGCTATGCTGTTTTCCATTGACTTTTTGGTTGTTGATATTGGCTTTCAGGGTTGGGTGTGTGGTTTTTCCTGACACAAACAGGAATAGACTTTTCCACCAACATTTTCCTGGTGGCCCAGTCATTTTAAGCTGGGAACTGTCATCAGATGCATTTTTACGCTCCTGTTCTTGTTTTTATTTCTGGATGTCGCCTATATCCAATGCCTTCTGCGGGAAAGTGAATGTGTGATGTGGGAGTAGCAAAATGTAGGCTTCTCTTACGCAGCCAGGCAGACCAGGAGTCTGCAAATGGTGTGTGCCTTTTACATGCATTTGTTTGTGGTGCATCTGAATTACACATTCGGTTATCTTTGCTATCCCCTACAGTAAAATCCATAAAAATAAGACCCTTTTGTAAAATAGCTAGAACTACTTCCCCACCTGATCCCTACTGACTAGCATCTGCCACTCTTCCGCCATCTCCAAGATTTGAACTCTTGGGCCTGGTGTTTTTTGAAGGACTTTCCATTGGAATTTCTCTTACCACTTGATTTGTGAGTCTCTCTTTCAAAATAAAATTTCTAAAAGGTATTTGAGACAAGCAGTGTTGCTTTACATTGCTAATCAAATCCTGAAGAAAAGAGACGGTTATTTTGTTTTGTTTTTTCACATCTCTTGAATCAGTGCATATACACCTAGACCCATGATGGGTGATTTCAGGACAGTGCTGAGGACACAAAGCTTGGCCAGGTCTGGGAAAACACACAGCAGAACACACACACACAAAAAGCCTTCTGATTCAACACATCCGCTCTCTGTATGACTTAAGCGCATATCTAGTTACAGGGTTTCTTTGGCAAAAATACGTTTTTTTGCACTAGAGTCAGCCAGGCAAAGCCAGTGCTGCCCTGGCCAGTTGAGTTTGAGGACCCATCTGCCTCACACATCATTAATAGCATTGTTTGTTTAGGGGCCCTTAGTAGAATCTTTATTCATGGCAAAGTAGAAAGAGGCTCAAACAGCCCAGCTGGATTTCCAGGTCCTGGGTGGAATTTGTAACCCTTTTGACTTCTCTACTGAGAAAATTGGATGCGGCTGTCACAGAAAGAGAATAAATATGGAACCCCACAATGCTATGCTTGCAGCTACTTTTATTCCATTGAATTGAGCACATAATGAAAGGCAGGCATACTCAAGGAGGCGCAGAGCCCAACCAGTGCTGGGAGTCCTGCAATTCCAAGTCCGTTGAGCTGGTGACAGTTCTGGGCATGATCCTTTAGCTCCTTTAGTCAGCCACTGGCTACAGATGCGGGCAATACTGTGTCCTTCTGTAATGCTACTGCAAGAGTCCTAATCTTAAAGCTAAATGACCTATGAAAGCTAAATGACCTCTGAAAGAGGGAGTACAAACAGCTAATAAACTTCTACAAAATGTGCACCCTTGCTAGCAATCAAAGAAATGTAGTTTTAGATGAGATAGCATTTGTTTGCCTATCTTACAACAAAATTTTATTAAATGACACTATCTGAACATCTTAATTAGTTTGTCATCAAAAATGAAAACTTCGTTTGTTGTCTTTACTTTCATTAAAGCTTGGAAATTTAAAAAAAATATTTATTTTGGAAATGTAGCGAATTGTTCTAATAAACCTAATGATCCATTTCACTGGATTACTTGACTAGTTGGTATATGCCAAAGATGTTAGGAGAGGAAGGCTGTAGGGACTGTGTGGCCTGGCCCCTTCATGTTCTAATGGAGGAGTCTGGAGTCTAGAGTAGTTGTGTGACTTGTCTGGGGTCACACAGTTAGCTAGAGCTGGAACTGCATCTGTCAGGTATCACCATATCTGCTGTTGTATAAGTTATTCTGTAAGTCAATACAAATCCTTGTGTGGTGCAAACAGTTACTGTACTCCATTGCTAACCACAAAGTTGGAGGTTCTAGTCCACCCAGGGACCCCTCTGAAGAAAGACCTAGTGATATTGCTTTGGAAATCTATCTCTTAAAAACCCAAATTTGAGGGGGAAATCCCCCAAAGAGGCAACAAGATTTTGGTGGGTCAATGGCATTATATGGAATGAAACTCTTCTTTTTAATATCTTAAGCATATTGTACTTTACCTTCTGTATCTACACATAAAATGCCATGAGCATTTAAGAAAGGAATCCAGGTGTTTCTAATTCCCCCACTCACTCCTTATCTTCATATGAGTGGATGGATGGGGAACTCTATATGGTTTCACTGGGGATAGTTATCCTTCCAAAATTAAAGGTAATAAGTCTTTGATCGCTTTACTTAGAAATCACGTGGGCATCTACAGATAAAAATAAGGTGTTGCAACCTAAAAGAGATTGAGACACCTCAACAAGATAAAGGTAAACAACCCAATTAAAAAATGGGCACAGGATATGAACAGACACTTCACCAAAGAAGACATTCAGATGGCAAACACACACATGAAGAAATGTTCAAAATCCCTAGCTCTAAGAGAAATACAAATCAAATCAACTGTGAGATATCATCTCATCCCAGTAAGAATAGCAAAATTTAACAGAACAACAAGCAGCAAATGCTGATGTGGTTGTGGAGAAACTGAAACCCTTATTCACTTTTGGTGGGAGTATAAAATGGTGCAGTCACTATTGAAGGCAGAGTGTGGCACTTTCTCAAAAAGTTGCAAATAGAAATACCATTTGTCCCAGCAATTCCATGACTGGGAATATACCCCAAAGAAACCATAACTGCTACCCAAGTGGATATATGCACATCCATGTTTATTGCAACTTTGTTCACAATAGGAAAGAGTTGGAAACAACCTAAGTGCCCATCAACAAATGAATGAATAGAAAAGCTGTGGTATATTCACACAGTGGAATACTATGCTGCTTTTAAAAACAACTCATGAAATGTTATACAAAATGGGTGACCCTGGAGGACATTATGCTGAGTGGCATATCTCAGACACAAAAGGACAAATACTGCATAGTGCCACTGTTGTAAAACGGGACTGACATTGGGGTTGGGTGGAGACTGAGAAAAATGGGATAAACTATGTATACTGCATTGAAACCAATGAGGGAGAAAACAGTTTAAAAGGTCTATATAATTAGGTATTATTGCCATGACAGGAGTCCAGAACAAAGGCTGCATAGTGGAGTGGACTGGGGTGGGGGGGATTATATAACAAGTTAAGAATTTTTCTTTTACTTTTCAAAGAGAAGAGAGAACTTGCGGGGGAGAGGTGGGCAGGGAGAAAAGTACAACAATGAATGAATGGAAATCCAAAGTCTCTGTAAACTTTCATTAAAATTAATAATTTTTAAAAATTTAAAAAAGAAGAGATTGAGAGAAGACAGAGCTGGAAGGCACTGGTGGTTCAGTGGTAGAATTCTTGTTTTGCATGTAGGAGACCTCAGTTCCCTTACCAGCTAGCCTGCCATGTCAGTGGAGGCTTTTGTGTTGTTGGATAGCTTTAGCAGAACTTCCAGTCTAAGGAAGACTGGGAAGAAGAGTCTGGTGATCTACTTCTGAAAGTCGGCCAATGAAGATTAAATGGATGACCTCTTTGGGCATGGCCTCCAATTAATTAGAGGCGTGACTCCACAGATGATAACAAGAGCATCACATTTAAGTGTGATTCAAATTAGAATATGATTATGTTAGCTATTGTAAGAGAGCTTTTGCACTGGGTAAGATAATGCTAGTTTCTGAAAAAGAGAATGTAAATTGGCTCCAAACAATAGCTTCCCCCCAGAATTTAAAAACAAAAATGGATGTTCTTTATCATCTGGCAGTTCTCTTCCTAGGGAAAATGTGTGTACTGGCCTCTGTTTATCTTTTGCTCTCCTGGTTTCGTCACTCTTGGCTTTGAAGTTTGCCTTGCTTTCAGTCTGAAAGAGTGGGATCAAGGTACTGCCTAGTGGAGGATTTTCAGTACAGGTTATGGAAATTACTTCCTATTACATAGCATTAACTAGAATGTCATGTGACCACACCTTACTGCCTTTTTTTTTTTTAAATCAAATGCTCTGCTGTAAATTGAACTCCACCGCTGTAAATCTTAATGGGAAGAATCTTTGCCTGTTTCT
Source organism: Elephantulus edwardii (assembly GCF_000299155.1). Lineage (NCBI taxonomy): Eukaryota > Metazoa > Chordata > Mammalia > Macroscelidea > Macroscelididae > Elephantulus > Elephantulus edwardii. The sequence goes on along the minus strand of NW_006399846.1, from coordinate 9,393,868 downwards.
TCCTCAGAGTGCTAGTGGATTCGAACTGCCAACGACAGAGAGAAGCTGCCTTTTGGTTAGCAGCCCCTATGCGCAATGGAGGGAAAAAAGTTGAGTGGCCATCATGTGGTCTCTGCCACATAAAAAACATAAATAAATAAACAAACAAATAGTTATAAGGATCCAAAGTGGGAAACAGTATATGAAGCTGAAGTAATTTCTTGGCTGAGGTACCAGGGATACCACTGCTGATGTCAGATGGATCTTATTTGCAAACAGAGGTTATCAGAAACATGCTTAGTGTTTTATTGACTGTGCAAAGGCATTTGACTATATGGATCATAACAAATTATGGATAACATTGAGAAAAGAGTAAGAATCTCAGAACACTTAATTCTTATGTGAATTAAGGGCTCATATGAAATGTGTATATTGACCAAGAAACAGTTTTCTTTTTTTTTTATTATGAATCAAAGATTTAATTCTGTTAAATCTACAATCACCATCCATAGAAATAGCAGTCAAGAAATAAGACAGCATACTGTACTAAACAAATATGCAAAAGAGCTCCTTAAAATATTTTTTAAATTGAAATGGTTATATTTATTGTTATTATTATTAACTTTTATTAATTTTAATGAACATTTACAGGGATTTTGGGTCTTCACTCCTTCACTGCTGCACCATTTTCTCTACCCTCCTCCCCAGTTTGTTGTTCTTCCCCCGCCATCCGAATGTCTGTTTTAATTGTCCAATTGCCACAGTGCTTGTCAAAGTCAGTTCTGATTAATCTCCTTTGTCAGTGTGTCCTTTGCCATTCCCTATCACTCCTCCCTGAGAGAGACTTCACCCTGATTCATAAGGAAAAGGGGATGGCGTATTCTCTTAGCTACTTCCTGCTGAAAAGGGACGCTGTGGGTTTCAGGGTGAAGATCTTCTCTCACTACTCTAAAGGGCCCCTTTGGCAGTAGGAAACACATAGGCTATTATGGAGATTGGTTTTGGAATTTAGATGCACTGTTATTAATTGTGCTTAGCCGTACATGTTCATATCCTTGAAGATGTATCATGGGGGTGTTGCAACCTAGAAGACACAAATTTAACTAACAAGTTATAAGTACATGAGTCACAAATTATGGAAAAGTAAAAGAAAAGATTCTTTCATTGTTTTACAAACCCTCCCCCAGGTCCCCTCCACCATGGAGCCATCGCTCTAGACTCCTGTGATGACAGAAATACCTAGTCACATACCTCTTTCAAACAGTTTTCTCCCTCCTCTGTTTCAGTGCAATATACATTATTGAACCCATCTTACTCAGTCTCTCCCCAACCCCAAGGTTAGTCCCATTCTACAACTGTTTTCTGAACAGAGGAAAGGAAGGCTACATGGTTTAAAATCAGGAAGGTGTGCATCAGGACTGTATCCTTTCTCCATAGCTATTCCTTCTGTATGCTGAGCAAATAATTCAAGAAGCTGGACTTCTCAAAGAAAAATACAGCACCAGGATTGGAAGAAGACTTATCAACCACCTACATTATGCAGATGATAGAACCTTGCTCAAAGAAAGTGAAAACAGTTTAAGGCAGTTATTGCGGAAAATAAGACTACAGCCTTCAATATGTATTACATCTCAACATGAAGAAAACAAAAAATTGCAACACTGGACCAATAGGCAAAATCATGAGAGAGGGAGGAGAAAAATGAAGTTGCCAGTGATTTCATTTCATTTGGATTCACAATCAACACCTATTGTTGCAACTGCCAAAAAAATCAAAAGATGTGTTACATACTTTCAAGCACCTCCCCAAGTGCTAAAGAGCAGCAGTGCCAGTTTCCTTAGTGTTCTCAGTTGCTTCCCATGCACTGGAAAGCTGGGCAATGACTAAAGATGACAGAACAATTGATGCCTTTGAATTGTGATGTTGGAGAAGAGTACTGAAGATCCCCTGGACTAACAAAAAAACAAGCAAATCTATCCTGGAGGAAGTTCAAGCAGGGTGCTTTTTAGAGGGAAGGGTGGTAAAAGTCTATCTCCCATAGCTTGGACATATTGTCAGAAGTGACCAGTCCTTGGGAAAAAAAAAGACATCATGCTGGTAAAGGTGGAGGGACAGAGAAAGAGAGAAGACCCTTAACAGAGACAGTAACAATGGGCTCGAGCATTTCAGAGGTCGTGAGGATAGCGTAGGATAGGGCAAGATTCAGATCTGTTGTTTAGAGGGTCACTATGAGTTGTAGTTGACTGGAAGGCATCTAACAACTACACTAGACTTCCCAGCTGGGCTCCCAGCCTCCAGAGCCTTACACTCCTCGTCATCACTACTGCTAGAGTTGTCCTAATTACAGATATGATTATGTCTCTTCCTGCTTAAATGCTTTGGAGGACTCGTGCAGATTACAGAATAAAGACCAAATTCTTTGGCCCTCAAGTTCCTCCGATGACAGGGCCCAAGAGGAAGGATCTGCTTTATCAAGAATGAATGGCTTTTGCTTTTCTTGGGCACTTGGCTCTGACTTCGGTGCTCTCTTCTGTCTCTTGTTCTCTCTGTGTTTTTTGACCCCCTTCTTTCATGGTCAAATGTGAAACCTTGAGCGTGATACATATTTTCATTCTTAGGTGTCATGCATGTTTCAGGCCTCTGTGCCTTACTTTGATTTCTTTGATCAGTGAGAGGATCTCATTCCCCTAGCTCTCTTCCTGCCTGTTGTCTTGGGGACAAGGTCAAATGCCACCCTTCCATTGAGTACTTCTTCCTTGGAACTGGTCTGTCTTAGCATTTGCCTTATGCTTTGTTCCTCCATTACAACATATCACTCTACTTGTATCATTTTGTATGTGATTTCCTTACCTCTGTAGGATTATAAAAATTTCTCCTACTCACTTTTGAAAAGAACTAGTGAATGTTCAGTAATGGTCTTGTTGTCTTATGCCACCAGTTAGGAACCAACTCAAAGCTGACACTCCGGTGGGTTTTCAGAGGCTGTAAATTGCGTGGAAGAATGCCCATCTTTTATCCTGAGGAGCAGTTGGTAGATTTGAACTGCCTGCCGTTTGGTTGATTTCAGTTGAATTCACAGAAAGAATCTCATTTCAGCTACCTCCTGTCATTTTCACAGACCTAAACTTTTCTCTTTCCTCCATGTGGCAGCTATAATTACCTCTTTGGTTCTAGTAGCACAGTGGCTAAATTCTAACCAAAAAATTAATGACTCAAGCCCACCCATCTGCTCCACGGAAGAATGATGGGCAGCCTCCCGTCTTTACTTCCACAAACCCTATGGGACAATTCTACCTTGTCCTGTAGTGCTGCTTTGAATTGAAATCAACGTGATGATGCATCACCACCATAACAGCATATTCATGATAGAGTATCTGCTTTTCCTAATTATTGACGCCAAAGAAGAGAAGTAGTGGTTGGCACTGGAATTTTGAAAGTCCATCTTTTTAAGTAAGTGTGCTCATCTTGGGCCCCTAGATTATCTGGCACACTCCTAGTATTTTGCATTTAGCTTTATTATAGCCTGCGCTAAGGATCTCTGTTGGCAGAGTCTGTAGCAAGTTGCTCTGCTTACCCCAAAAGTGGCATCTCTCTGGCACTTTGAATCTACCAGTGGCTCCAAGGGAGAAAGGTGGACAACTAATTTCCTCCCTTACTATTTACAGCCTCTGAAAAGCCACTGATGGGTCAGCTCTGAGTTGGTTCCAGCTCTACGACAGTGAGTGTGTGCACATCCAACACTAGATTTAAATAATACGTTTCAGATGGAGCTTTTGGCTTCCTATATGTCACAATTGGCTTTCTTGCCTTTCACTTTAGGTAAGTGCTGTCCGGTTAACTCTGTGATGATGGAAATGCTCTGTCAGCTGCACAGTGCAAAATCATAGCCACTATGCACTTGTGGCTGTTGAGCACTTGAAACTTTAACTAATGCAGCTGAGGAATCAAACTTTTCATTTCCATGAGTTAAAATTCAAATTTGGATATTCACACACGGCTTCTAGCTGGTGAGGCAGGACTGAATTTTCTAGATGAGAAGAGACTGTGCCTCATTCACTTATTGTACTCTCCATATAGTGCAAGATACTCAGTAAAGCCTTCATAAATATTTGTTAAATGCCATACTGAATGCTAGGTGCTTGCAGAATTCCTTGTGTTACCTCCATTTTCTACAGAGTTCCTTGCCGGAGCAATGCAGCAGACCACAGGCTTGGCCAGGAAGACATGCAGCTCCTGGAGCCATTTGGAAAAAGGGTTGGGAGCCCCATGGAAAGAGGCTTGGCAGAACCATAAGTAACTGAAGAATCTCAGTGGTGAACCAAAAGCCGCTTTAACCTGCCCAGGCCTGTGCTTGGTGATCATGCTTTTTCCTGAGGCAGCCACTAAAGTTATTAAGCTCCCAAACCCAGAGCCTGTGAGACCCACAAACCAGGTCTGACGATTCTAGGCAGCGACTCGTTCTGGCAAGGGAAACCGTGAGCTTCTTGGCTCTGACCTGGGGGAGATTGGAGGAGCTGACCAGCCTGTGATTGCTTTTCTCTAGCAAGGAGGAAGGAACCCTTGTGCCTAAGTAGGAGTGAACTGTTGTCTTTGCCCATGATTTTCATTACAAAGATACTTCTTTTCTCTGGGGATTTAGGGATTCTTGCACAGCATGATCCAAGGGTCAGTCTGAGACACAGGGTCAATAGCTACAGATCCACATAATTTAGAACAACAGAGTTTCCAGAAAATGAAACCCAAGTGTCCTCTCTGCACAAGCAGTGAGCTTGGGGAGAATTACCTTGCAGCCTCTCCATTTCCTCATGAGCTGTTCGAGCTTATCTGGTCACAGCCATTTCTTTGCCCTCTTTCTCTGCGTACGTGATGGTGATGGCTGAAACCCAGCTTCCGGCACACGTGCCTTTCAAGGCTCTGCGGACCCAGGGCTGTGCAACTGCTATCCTTTCCACAACAGGATGTTTCTTTCTTTTTATTCCACTTGTTTATAAAAGGAAAGTAAGTATACTCTTTGTCTCCAAATGAAAATTGTTAATTTTCAAAGGAGAAGGTTGGCAGCTCCATAAAATTTCAAGAGACCAAGACTAGAATAAGCTGAAGCAATTAACTCCCCACTCAAAATCAGTTTCTGGGATGAAGTTAACAGAATTGTTTAGAAAAAAAACACCACCTACCTGCTTTTAGAAAATTCTATACGTGACAGTAAAGTTTCGTGAAGATTGATTTTTTCATATAGTAAAATCACACACTCCTCCCATACTCACTGAGTATACCATACCCAATTCCTGTAGGGTTTTCCAGGCAAGGAATTTACTGGAAAGGAGTCGGGGGTAGGGGGGGGGTGGGGAGGGACTATTTATGGAAGCAAATTATCTATCTTCCTCATGTTAAGTGACTGGTAGATTTGAACCAACAATTTTTCAAATAACAACCACTATGACACATGTTTGGAGCAGGAGTGGCATCTACTTCCTAAACAACATGTCTCCGGAAACCCTATGAACTTTGATAAATGTTGATAGTTGTAGAGGGGCTTCAGGCCTTTTGTTCATAGGGTCGCTATGAGTCATGCTCAACTTGAAGGCAATAGAAAAAAAAGCCATATATATCATACAAGAATTTTATATATGTATGTATTGAGACAGTGACTGGGGCAGTGGTGGTTGGTGTGTCAGAATCAATGAGACTAGCTCAGGACAAGGAAGGGTTCAGAGCTGCTGTACACAGGGTTGTTATACATCGCAGGTGACTCAATGACACATAACAACAGTAACATACTGTGGTGGGTTTAGAAGCAGTGGCATCCACTTTCTAAATAACTGCCCCCTGAAACTCTGTGAACTTTGATAAATGTCTGTAGTTGTAGAGGGGCTTCAGGCCTTTTGTTCACAGGGTCACTATGAGTTGTGCTTGACAACAACAACAACAACAATACACACACACACATACACACATATTCACACACACATTTACAAATAAAGGGAGCTCTAATACCATAGTCCAATGGGTTTTGTGCTATTGACACAAAGGTGGTTCCTCTCTGGTAATTCTAATCCATCAGCGTCTCCACAGGATAAAGACAGGCAATCTCCTCCTGTGCCGTTTACAGCCTCCAAAAACCCATTAAAGGATCAGCTGTGAGTCAGTTCCAACCTGATGACAATGAGGTGTTCTTCCGTGTGTATCCAGGAGCTCCGGGGGCATAGTCTGCAGTGAGATGTGCTGCTAACCCAAAGGCTGCATGTTTCTGGCAGTTCAAATCCACTAGCCTCTCTGTGGGAGAAAGAAGGGTCATCTCCTTCCTTTAGAAACCCAATAGAGGGTTGCTCTGAATCAGAATCAACTGGCTGGCAATGAATTTGAGTTTAGAGTTATACACACACACATACACATGCAGAGCCACATTTACAAAAAAACCCAAACAACAAAAAACACCAACAACACAACAAACCACGCCTGGAGAGTTAGTTCTGATTCATAGCGATTCTCCATTGGACTTCCAAAGCTGTGAATCTTTTAAAGAAGAAACTCCCAGGGTATAGCTGTGGATTCAAACTGCTAACCTGTATGTTCAGTAAGTAGCTTGAGATAAACTGTCACCAAAGCATGCATGTTGTAATATGCATGTTGTTGTTATGTGCCATGGAGTCAGAACTGACTCTACAGAGGGTTTTCAGAGGCTGTAAATCACACTTTTTTCTCGTGTGGAGCAGCTGGTGGGTTTGAACTGCGAGCCTTTGGGTTGGCAGTACTCCTTACCACTGAGCCACCATAGCTTCCTGTACATGTGGATATACATAAACAAATACCTATATTAAGGTTCATTTAAACAACAGAGTGGCAAATTGAAAAGCCTTTGGGGAAACTGACAAGCAAAACTGCATGTGTAAAGTAGCCAGGAGAAGTGTGGTAGGGATGGGTGAGAATTTGGGGGAAAATGGACCCCCTGTATGTCCCTCCCTCCACACCAAGGCTCTTATGGGGGGGAAAAACCACCACACTCACACTCTCACGTATTGTGCTAGCCACCACCAGCTGTTCCACAGGAGAAAGATGTAACTATTTCTGTAAAAATTAGTCTTGGAAACTCTATGGGGCAGCGCTAGGACTTGCTAGCCCTTAAATAGCAACAGGCTTCTTGGGTTTGGATGCTAGCAAAAGAAGTCTGACTGTGCGCCAGCTAGTGTTCCTTGCTTTAAAAAAGAATTCCATTTCCCCAGGTAAAATATACTTCCATTTGCAAAATCTTGTTAACACAAAATATTCTGATTAGCCCATGCTGCAGAGCAAGGGCCTTCAACGTACCTACTATAGGGCTCCAGAATTCCATGTATCTAATTTTTAGACGATATCTAAACTAGAGAAGCAATTGCATTACCAAGGGAAATGTTTTCCACCTGTAGTGGTGTTGTTACATACTGTCTAGCCGGAATGAACCCATAGCTCACCCTCCCCTATAGCACAAGACCCCCAAACCCTTGGTGTTTGTGAAATCAGGCTACTCAGAGTTGAGGGCATCTGGTTCAATTTTCCCCAAGCCTCTAAACAAAAACCAAATCAAATCACTGCCACTGATTCCATTCCAACTCAGAGTGATCCTGGAGGACAGAGTAAAAATGTCCCCGAGGGTTGCCAAGGCTGTATACCTTCACAGAAGCACACTGCCACATCTTTCTTCTGCAAAATGATTGGTAGTTTTGAACCTCAGATCTTTTGGTTAGCAACTTAGTACTTAAGCCACCATGCTATCAGGATTCTACCCTCTACCCTCCAACCTTCTGTAAAAATAGTCTGCAGCTGGGTCTCTCATGCTCCTCAGTAGAATTTTCTCTACCATAGGTTCCTGCTTTCTTTTCCATTATGGGCTATAGAATCAGTTTGACTCATTCGCATCAAGTCAGAATTGACTCATAGCCGACCCCCAGTGGGTTTTCAGAGGCTGAATACTGGGTGGGAGGTCGCACATCTTTCTCCAGCAGGGCAGCTGATGAGTTCAAGCCTGCCTTTGAGTTGGTAGCACAACTCCTTACCCAATCGGCCACCAGAACTTTCTATGTACAGCAGAGTTGTTGATTCTAATTCTTGGTGATCTTCTGCAGAGGGCAGAAATGATTTAGAAGGTTTCCTAGGCTGTAAAACTAAGGTGCACCTGATACAAGCCATTCTTTCTAGTCACCTGAGCTGGACAATGAATAAGGATGACAGAAGAGTGGTTGCCTTTGCCTGTGGTGTTGGAGAAGAGTACTGGATAGTCTACAGACTGCCGAAAGAACAAACAATATGTCTTGGAGACAGTGCAAATGGGGTGTTCCTTAGAGGCTGGGATGGCAAAGCTTTATGTCACATAATTTGGATGTGTTGTTCGGAAGGGCTATTTCTTAGAAATGGACATCATGCTTAGAAAAGTGGAGGGTCAGCAAAAGAAGTAACCTCAGCAAGATGGATTGACACGACAGCAGCAGTGGGCACAAGTGTGTCAGGGATGATGAAGATGGCACAGAAGAGGACAGAGTTCAGATCTGTGTTCGTAGGGTCGCTCTGAGGCAGACCCATGGCACCAGCAACAATCGTTACCAGAGCAGACCACCAGGTCTTTTCTCCTGGGGAGTGGCTAGTGAATTTGAACTGCCAACATTTTGGTTAGTAGACCTGCATTTAATCATTGCTCAGTCAAGACTGCTTTCCTTTTTTTTTTTTTAATTTAATTTAGTTTGTTTATTTTTCATTTCAATGAACATCTACAGAGATTTTTGAATTCCATTCATTCATTGTTGCACCCTTCTCCCCACACAAACCCCTCCCCCCCCCCCCCATTTGCTCCTCTCCTTGAAAAGCAAAAGAAAAACTCCCTCATTGGTACACAATCCCCCCCCCACCCCCCCCCCTACCCCCAAATATAATCTACTCTGCAACCCTCATTGCATACTCCTACGATAAAAATAATGCCCTAAAATATAATACTTTTAGACTATTCTCTCCCCCATAGACTTCAATGCCATAAACATATTTCATCCAGTTTTTCTCAGTCTTACCCCCACCCCAATGCCAGCCTCATTCTACAACAGTGGCACCATATAGCATTTGTCCCTTTGTGACTGAGATACCTCACTCAGCATAATGTCCTCCAGGTTCACCCATTTTGAATAATATTGCATGAGTTCCTTGTTTTTCAATGCAGCATAGTATTCCATTGTGCGAATATACCACAGCTTCTCTACCCATTCGTTTGTTGATGGGCATTTAGGTTGTTTCCAACTCCTTGCTATTGTAAACAAAGCCGTGATAAACATGGGTATACATATATCTACTTGGATGTCATTTATGGTCTCTTTAGGGTATATTCCCAGTAGTGGAATTGCTGGGTCAAATGGTATCTTTATTTGCAACTTTTTGAGAAAGAGCCACAATGCTTTCCACAGTGGTTGCACCATTTTACACTCCCACCAACAGTGAATAAGGGTTCCGGTCTCTCCACAACCTCGCCAGCATTTGTTGCTTGCTGTCCTGTTAAATTTTGCTAGTCTTACTGGAGTGAGATGATATCTCATGCTTGTCTTGATTTGCATCTCTTTCAGGGCTAGGGATTTTGAACATTTCTTCATGTGCTTGTTGGCCATCTGAATGTCTTCCTTGATGAAGTGTCTGTTCATATCCTGTGCCCATTTTTCAACTGGATTATTCTCCTTTATCTTGTTGTAGTGCTTGAGTATTTTATAAATTCTAGATATAAGTCCCTTGTCTGACATGTCATTACCAAAAACTTTTCCCCAGTCTGTGGCTTCCCTTTTTACCCTGTTAGAGAAGTTTCTGGATGCGCATAGGGATTTGATTCTTAGAAGGTCCCATTCATCTATTTTATCTTCTCCTGGTTGTAAATTTTTCAGAATACTGGGAAGACTCTTTATGTTGTGGATTAGGACTACTAAAGTTTTTCCAAGCTTTTCTTGAGTGAAGTTTACAGTCCTTGGTTTTAGTCCTAGGTCCATGATCCACCTTGAGTTAGTTTTTGTATATGGAGTGAGGTGGGGATCTTGTTTAATTCTTCTGCAGATAGTTTTCCAATTTTGCCAACACCATTTGTTAAAAAGGCTGTCATTTCCCCACCTAACTGATTTCATCTCTTTGTCAAAAATCAATTGCCCATAAATAGATGGGCTGATTTCCGGGTTCTCAATTCTATTCCATTGATCTATGTGTCTGTCATTGTACCAGTACCATGCTTTCCTTCTTTTGTAGAGCATTTAGGAAAGATTTTAAATTACCAGGATTTTGAAGCAGCAAAAAATTTCCTCTTTTTTTAAAAATCACCTGCAAATATCAATGGACCAATCACTTGGTACCTAGGGGAAAATTGTGCTTTTCCCAGTAAGATGGGGAGCCAGCTGGGATCTGCCACTTGGGGGAACTGCCTGTGACCTGAGCCTTGGGGATTTGTTCTGCCAGCATTGTAGAATTTGTTCCAGCAGTGTGTGAGCAGCCACTTTCACATTTCCTGAAGTGGTCAAAAATGGATTCATGGAAATTCCTTTCTCTGAAACGTCAAGAAGAGCTGGTTTATTGTGGCGACCGGAGGATCTATTTCTGTGTCGCTGCCCCTGCAATGAATCGGATTTGTTTCTCTCTATACAGACAGTCCCCAGACTATGAATGGGTTTGTTATATTTAGATTTTTTAAAAATCTAATGTGTATATACACTGGAACACTTCCATAACGGGTGCATCTAATGTCGGTCAAATATTTGTCTTGTTAAGTGCCACCTAGTCAGAACCAACTCCTAGCTGACCCTCCAGCAGGTTTTCAGAGACTGTAAATCAGGGGAGGAGATTGCCCGTCTTTTTCCTGTGGAACAGCTGGTGGATTCAAACCCTGTGCCTTTGGGTTGGCAGTTCAACTTCTTACCATTAAGCCATCAGAGCTCCCTTTGTACCTTTATATCTAGTGTACCTTTTCATACATCAAAAACATTGGATAAACACATCCAGATACATTGAAATACCTTTAACATAATTATACAGTAATAATAATGACTTAGTGGCGCCTGTTTGCTGTTGTGAACCCTTTGAGGGAGTTGGTTTTAACTACAAGGTTGCAGGTAATTGAATGTTTTTGCCAGTACTTCCCGGAGAGTGCACATCTGCATTGTGAATGACAAATGCATTTCTGCGGAAGGGCAATTTCACATTTTTCTTGCAGGCTGGAATTTAAATTTCATCCCTCCTACCTACCCCGCCTAGCCTCTCCCCACACAAAGAAATTAGTTCTCCTATGAGCTAGAGAAACAGTGAGAAAAGTTGCAGTGTACTACTCAAATGACTGTTGCCTGAGAAATATGGTGGAAGCTGGGACATTCTCCCCCCAAAAATCTTTTCTATTTTCATCTTTACCAACTGTAGAGAAAGTAGATCACACAGAGGGGAGTGCTCTGCCTAGGGCTAAGAAAATTCTTTGAGCAAAGCTTGGAAGTTAGAGCCAGGAAGTGTGTGTGAGAGAGAGACTCTTGGGAGAAATAATTAAGGCTGGCAGGGAAAGGCTATGTTAATTGAGCTGAGAAGAAAGATGAGCACCTAGGGATTCTTTCGAGAGGCTGTGGAATTTTCTGATAAAGTCTTGGGTACGTTATTACATTCATCTCTGGTCACTGCTTTTTTTTTTAAAGGAAGAAAGTATCTACAGAAATGAAAAAAAAAATCATGCAAGGGAAACCGCTAGCCTCAGGACTAAATAGTAGTAATCAACAAAGTACAGTGAGACAGGAGGTGGTTTTGCCAGATCCTTATTTCCTGGAGTGAAAAAGAGAGGAAACAAAATGCTGAGCAGGTTCCTGGCATAGTTAATGCTATTACTTGCGTAGTTAAACCAGGCCAGGGACAGACACTACCAATGTGGTTTGCACTGAACCCCTCACTGCACCCTTCCAGAGCCACCTGACCTCAAATAGCTATTCCATATGTATACCTAAATTTTCCAACATTCTTTTAAGTCAGGGCTTTCTTTTTGAGTATGAGGACCCCTTTTAAGTCATTGGCAGGCTTTGGTGGGTGAGTGATAAGGGAGGAGGGTTGTGTTGCCCATAAGGCTATCAATTGCACTTTCCACTAAGAAACTACATAAAAGACTCAAACCATATTCATAGCTTTTCCTCTGCATTTTTGAAGATTTTTGTTGTGTAATGTACACTAATGCATGGATTATATATGCACAAAGATAAATCACTATAAACTGAACCTCCGGGTTCATTTTCAGGTTAAGAAGTTGAACATTGTAGATACCAGAGATGCTCCTTTTGCCTCTTAAACATAACTTCTTCCTTCACCTTCTTTTCTGACATTTGTTTCTTTATGGCTTTACCATCTATGCTTGAGTCTCCTAAACAGTATAACCCAAACTAAACTCAAGTGAATAGAACTACCCCTTAGAGTTTGCAAATGAATTTTTATCAGGGCACATGGCCTTAACTTTCTCCCTTGGAGCAGCTGGTGGATTCAGTCAACTTTTTGGTTAGCAGGTCAATACCTCACCAGCTACAACTGCAGGACTCCTGGTACACAATATACCCACTGCTTTTGAGTCAGTTCCAAATCATGGTCCTGTCACACATACACACCCCCACACCATGCAGCTGGGTTTCTAAGGCTGTAAATCTTTATAGGAGGAAACCACCTATTTTCCTTATGGAGCTTCTGGTGACTGGAACTGCCAGTCTCTCCGTTAGCAACCTAACACATTTCAGAATACACCAGCAGGTCTCCTTTGTAAAGAATGTATTGTTGTTGTTAGGTGCCGTGGAGTCCAGTACAACTCTTATGAACAACAGATCTGAACCCTGTCCTACCCTGGTCCATCCTCACACTTCCTGGTATATTAGAGCCCATTGCAGCAGTCACTGTGTCAATCCAGCTACTGAACTGTAAATGGAGTTCCAGTTTACAGATTCTTTGGTGATTTGCTTCTTCTCACCATGATGCTTGTAAGAGACATTGGTGGTGTGGCATGCAGATGTGGTTCATTTGTTTTCTATTGCTGTAAAAGATGTCATTGTACTGCTATGTCAAAATCATTCCATTCATTGGTGATGGATATTTCTGTTACTGTTTCTGGTTTGAGGCTATTTTGAGCAGCACTGCTATTCTTAACATGTATCCTGGTGCACATGGGGCAGATTTTCTTGGGGCAGTGAATAACTAGGTAATCCAAAACACTTGGTTTTAATGTAACTGTCTTACTGACATACAGTTCATGTATCATACAGTCAATCCATCTAACATGCACAGTTCAGTGGAGGCAAGGCAATAAATGATAAGGGCTAATCAGCACATACCATTAAAGTAAGATAAAACTCAGAGAAATACAAGAAACACAGTCAAGAGCAGATGTATAGGCAGTTAGGCAAGACAGACAGATACTAATGGAAATGAGAATTACAGGGAGGAAGTAGGAGGAATGTGACTGCTTTGTAGATATTGTAGTAAACTTCATGAAACCAAATGCGTATGAAATCCAATTTGCTTTGTAAGTTTCTTGACAAATTCCAAGTTTTAAAAAATAAAAAGAAAGCATGCAACTCCATGTTTTTATTAAATTTTGTGATTTTCTAGTCTGTTCATACCTTTGTGGAACCATTTGTGTATTTAATTTTCAGTACCGTCTTTGAGGGAATTCTGGTCTTGTTCATTACAAGGGTCTGTATCGGTGTGTGGAGCTCTGCTGTACACGCTCTTGGGAGTTGGGCTGCTAACCCAAAGGTGGTGTCTCTCTGGGGATTCGAACCTGCCAGTGGCTCCATGAGAGAGAACAATGGGCAGTTTTCTTCCTGTGCAGTTTACAGACTCACAAAACCTGCTTGAAGGTCAACAATGAGTTGGTTCTGACTAAATAAAAACTAGTGCGTTCTTGTGACCACCAGGGTAGAAATCCAGAATAAAAGTAGGTGGATGTATTTATTCACTTTAGAGCTGATGCTCGCTTTGTGTATGTTTTCTCGAGTTCCTGGTTCTGTGGCCCGAGAAGCCTTTAGAACGCAGGTTTGGAATCACTGGTTTAAGGTATTGACATGTAGAAATTTGCCATTAAAATACATGTGTGTTACTTGGGCGACTTAATGTTTTCTTTTATTAGGAATTACTATGGGTGGGTTTATTATAGTGCTTCTCAAATTTTCACAGGCATCAGAGTCACTGGACTGGCTTTTCAAAACAGATTAATGGGTCTTAATCCTAATTTCAGCTTCAGTACATCATTGAGGATGGAGTTTAATGTCTGTTTCTAATGTTTCCTAATGTTGCTGATGCTCTTACTGGAAAATCATAGTTTTGCTGCCAGCCACAGACAGAACAGAAAGGGCAGATTTAATATATACTACTATATAGGTATTTACACGCAAATGGTAACTGTATACATGGATCTTACCTGATGGACTACACAGGAGTCAGATTGATTACATCTGTTAAAAGAATTGTTAGAAAAGCTCGGTATTAGTGGTGAAAACCAGGCCAGGTGCTAATGGTGTGACAAACTATCCATTATTCATGTGAAATTTCAAATTGAAGCTGAAGAAAATTAAAAGAAGTCCACAAGAACCAAAATACAACTTTGAATCCCATCTGATTTTAACAACCATGTCAAGAAGAGCTTTGAGGCATTGAACATTAATAATCAAAGACCAGAGGAGCTGAGGTATGACATCAAGCATGCCACCCATGAAAAAGCAAAATGCTATGAAGGCAGAAGAGAAAGAAAAGACCACAATGGATGTCAGAATAGACTCTAAAAATTGCACTAGAGCATCAGGAAGCCAAAACAAAAGGAAGAAATGTCAAAGTAAAAGAGATGAACAGATTTCAAAGGTTACCTTAAGGGAAAAAAAGCCAAATATTATAATGAAATGTGCAATAGCTGGAGTAAAAAAATGTTAAAAAGGAAGAACTTGTTCAGCATTTCTCAAGCTGAAGAACTAAAGTACAAATTCAAGCCTTGTTATGTTGTTATGTGCCATTGAGTCACTTGCAACTCACAGCAATCCTATGTACAACAGATCTGAACCCTGCTTTATCGGGTACCAACCTTATTGTTTCTGGTACGTCTACCCCCATTACCCCAGCCACCAAATCAATCCATCTCATCAAGAGTCTTCCTCTCTTGGGCTGTCTCTCCACCCTTCCAAGCATGAGTTCCTCTCCAAGAACAGGTCCCTCTTTATAACATGCCCAAAGTATGTCAGACAAAGCTTCAGAATCGTTTTCTTCAATGAGCAGTCTGGTTTCACCCTCAGTAGGATAAACCTGTTTGTTCTCCTAGCAGTCCATGTTATATTCAGTACTCTTTTCCAGCATCACATCTGAAAGGCATTAATTTTCCTTCTGTAATCCCTGGTCATTGTCCAGTTTTCTGTGGAGATTGTGACCTGGATCAGGTGCACCTTAGTGTCCAGACTGTGGTCGTTGCTCTTCAGTACTCTGGAGAGGTCTCTCACAGCAGACTTTCCCAAAGCAATTCCTCTCTTGATTTCCTGGCTGCTGGTACCAAGAGTTTTGACTGTGGAGCCAAGCAAACTAAAGCTGTTAACAGTCTCAATCTCTTCACTATCTATCATGATGCTGCCCATCAGCTCAGTAGTGAGACTCTTTGTTTTCTTGATGTTGAGCTTCAATCCATATTTAAGGCTGCAGTCCTTGACTTTCTGCAGAAAGGGCTTCAGGTCCTCCTCGGTTTCAGCCAGTAGGATTGTGTCATCTGCATAACACAGATTGTTGATGAGTTTTCCACCAGAGTTGCAATATTGAAGGATGCTATTGGCAAAACCTTGAATGATGCAGAAAGCATCAATGGCAGGTGGAAATAATATACAGAGTCACTGTACCAAGAAGAACTTGCTATATGATATCATTTCAGGAAGTACCATATGATCAAGAACCATTGGTAATGAAGGAAGAAATTAAAGCTGTACTTAAGACATTGGAAAAAAAAAATAAGATCCCAGGAATAGATGATATACCAATTGATTTGTTTCAACAACCAGGTGCAGCCCTGGAGATGCTCACCATTCTGTGCCAAGAAATTTGGGAGACAGCTACCTGGCCATTCCCCAAAAAAGATAATCCCACTGACTGTGGAAAATACTGAACAGTATCTTTAACATCACATGCCAGCAAAGTTGTGCTAAATATTATATAAAAATGGCTAAAGTCATACATTGACATAGAACTGACAGAAATTCAAGTTAGATTTATAAGAGGCTATGGCACCAGGGATATCATTAGTAATGCCAGATAGATCTTAGCTGAAAGCAGAGAATGCCAGAAGGATGTCTATTTATGTTTTACTGACTCTACAGAGATATTTGGCTGTGTGAATGCTAACAAATTATGGCTAACACTGAGAAAAATGGGAGTCCTAGGCAATTGTGCTCATGTGACTCCTATACCTGGACCAAGTAGCTGTTGTCCAAACAGAGCAAGGCAACACTTCATGATTTAAAATCAAGAAAGGTGTGCAGCAGGGCTGTATCCTATCTCCACACTTGTTCAATTTGTATAATGAGCAAATCATTCAAGAAGCTGCACAATATAAAGAAGAATGTGGCATCAAGGTTGGAGGAGGACTCATCAACAACCTGCCTTATGCAGTTGATACAATCTTGCTTGCTGAAAGTAAAGAGAGCATGAACCATTTGCTGCAGAAATCAAGGACTGTAGCCTTCAATATGGATTACATCTCAACGTCAAGAAAACAAACATTCATGTCACTGGACTAATACTTAACATCATGATAAATGGAGAAAAGATTGTCAACAGCGTCATTTTACTTGGATCCATAATCAATATGCAGGGTAGCAGCAGTCGAGAAATGGAAAGGCATGATGCATTGAGGAAATCTGCTGTCAAGGACTTCTTCAAAGTTCTGAAAAGCAAAGATATCAGTTTAGAGGTGAAGGTGCATCATATCTAAGCCATGGTCTTACTTTCTATCCATCTGAAAATGGACAATGAATAAGGATGGCAGAAGAATTACTAATACTTTTGAGTTGTGATGTTGGAGAAGAGCACTGGATATCTCATAGATAGCCAAAAGAAGAAATATATCTTGGAGAAAGTGAAACTAGGGTTCTCCTTAGAGGCATACTTTGGACATGTTGTAAGGAGGGGCCAGTCCTTGGAAAAAGACCTCATGCTTGGAAGGTGAAGGGTCATAGAAAGAGAGGAAGACCCATGACAAGACGGGCACAGTGAGTGTAGCAATGGGTTCCAGTACATCAGAGTTGAGGAGGCTGGCACAGGGTAGGACACGGCTCAGATATGTTGTTCATAGCATTGTCAACTCGATGGCTTAATGACAACAGCAACAAGAATATATATTAGACAAGAGTGTAAACTTCCAAACCTGGTTTATCAAGGGAAAGTTTTTTAGGGAAGGTTTGTAGATTTGGCAAGAGATGTGGGGAACTACTTATGTTTATTCAACACTTTTAGGAAGGAATTCACTCATTGGCATTCAGTTGGAACAACATGTAGCTGACCTCCATTCAATTTCTGAGGTTGTAAACCACACAAGATAGCCTGTCTTTTTCTCTTGGAGATACTACTGGACTCAAACTGACAGAAAGACAAACATGGTCTTTGGGTTGGCAGTAGAACTCTCGACAGGCCTATACCTTAACAGGACCTACTTTCCTACATCACTTCACACATCTCTGAACCCCCTCTACTCAAAAGAATCTTCCTTTTGCTTCACATCTACGAGATGTTGTTATATTCCACAGAATCTGAATGGACTCATAGCTCACCATTTAGCAAGTTTCAGAGGCTCTCTGATGTAATTGTGAAGACCGTGGCCTGGATCAGATGCACCTTAGTCTCTAGACTGACATCATTGCTTTTTAGTACTTTGGAGAAGTCCCTGACAGCAGATTACCCTAATGCAATTTGTCTTTTCTTTTTTTTGCAATTCATCTTTTGATTTCCTGACTGCTGGTGCCAAGAGTGTTGATTATGGAGCTGAGGCAAGCTGAAATTGTTGACAACCTCAATCTCTTCTCCATCTATCATGGTGCTGCCAATTGTCCCAGAGTGAGAATCTTTGCTTTCTTGATGTTGAGCTTTAACCCTTATTAAAGACTACAGTCCTTGATCTTCCGCAGCAAACACTTCAGGTCCTCCTCAGTTTTGGCAAGCAAAGTTGTATCATCTGTATAACACAGGTTGTTGATGAATTTTCCTCCAATCCTAATGCCACATTCCTCCTCATAAAGTCCAGCCTCCTGAATGACCGGTTCTGCAGGTAGTTGTTGTTGTTATGTACCATTGAGTCACCTGTGACTCCTAGCAACCCTATGTACAATAGCTCCGAACCTTGCCCTGTCCTGAGCAAGTCTTACTATCTCTGACACACCTACCCCTGTTACCCGAGTCACTGTGTCAATTTCTCTCATCAGTCTGGGGTCTTCCTTTCCTGTGCTGTTCTCCCCCTTCTGAGCATGATGTCCTTCTCTGGGGAATGGTCCCTCTAGGCCACCTGCCTAAAGTATGTGAGATGGAGCTACAAAATTCCTGCCTCCAAAGAACAGTCTACTTTCACTCTTCCAAGATAAACCTGTTTCTTCTTTTGGCAGTCCATGGTATATTCAATACTATTATACAGCATAACAACTCAAAGGCACCACTTCTTCTGTCAACTCTAGTCATTATCCAGCTCTCTGATGCATACCAAGTAATTGTGAAGGCCATGGCCTGAATCAGCCCCACCTTAGTCTCCAGACTGGCACCATTGCTCTTTAGCACTTTGGAGAGGTCCCTGACAGTAGATTTCCCCAAAGCAATGAATCTTTTGGTTTCCTGACTGCAGTGGCTAAGAGTGCTGATTGTGGATCTAAGCAAGCTGAAATTATTAACCTCAGTCTCTTCTCTATCTATCATGGTGCTGCCAGTTGGCCCAGTGGTGAGAATCTTTGTCTTGAAGTTGAGCTTCAATCCATATTGAAGGCTGCAGTCCTTGACCTTCTGCAGCAAATACTTCAGGTCCTCTTGAAGTTTCTGTGAGCAAGGTTGTATTATCTGCATAACATATGTTGTTGATGAGTTTTCCTCCAATCCTGATGCCGTGTTCCTCCTCAAAGTCTTCACGCCTGAATGATCTCTTCTGCATTTAGATTGAAAAGTTATGGAGAATGAACACATCTATGATGCACTCCTTTCCTGATTTTGAACCATGCAGTGTATTTCCTTGCTCTGTTCTGACTATTGCTTCCTGGCCCAAGCACAGGTTTCACATGAGCAAAATCAAATGTTCTGGGATTCCCATTCTTTTCAAGGTTAGCCACAATCTTTCATGATCCACACAGTCAAAGGCCTTTGCATAGTCAGTGAAACACTGACATTCCTCTGGTACTCTTTTCTTTCAAACAAAATCCATCTGACACTGGTGATAATGTCTCTGGTTTCATGGCCTCTTCTAAACCCAGTTTACATTTCTCATTGGAAAGTGTCAACTTCGTGACAGAAATGAGACTGAGGATCGAATTATAGAATTCTGCAAATTAATTACTTAGTCATTGCAAATCCCTTTTAGAAGAAACATAAACGCTGGCTATGCACATGGATTTCACCTGATGGTATGCACAGGAATCATATTGATTACATCTGTGAAAGGAATTGTTGGAGAAGGTCAATATCAGCAGTGAAAACAAGGCGAAGTGCTGATTGTGGAACAGAACATCAACTACTCATATGCCAGTTCAAATTAAAGCTAACAAAGGTCAAATCATATCCATAAAAAATAAACATTTCCTCTTGAGTCTATCCTCCCTGAATTTAAAAACCAACTCAGGAACAAGTTTGAGGCCTTGAACACTAATGAATGAAGACCAGATGAGCTGTGGGAAGATATCAAGAATACCATTCATGAAAAATGCAAAAGGTCATTACAAAGATGGAGGAAGAAGAAAAGACCCAAATGAATGTGAGAAGAGACTCTGAATATTGCACTAGAGCACCAAAAAGCTAAAGCAAAGGGAAGAAATCCAGAAGTTAAGGAGCTGAAAAGATTTCAGAGGGCAGCTTGGGAAGATAAGGCAAAGTATTATAATGAAATGTGCAAGGGCCTGGAATTGGAAAATCAAGAGTCAAACTCAGAATTTCTTAAGCTGAAGAAACTAAAGAACAAATTAAAGCTGCGAGCTGCATTACTTCAAGATGCTGTGGGCAGAATATTGAATGATCCAGGAAACATTAAAAGAAGGTGGAAAGAGTACACAGAGTCACTGTACCAAAAAGAACTGGCTGACACAAAAGAATTTTAAGACACAACATATGATCAAGAGGCAATGGTGATGAAGGAGGAAGTTCAGGCTGCTCTGAAGAACTTGGCAAAAAATAAAGCCCCTGGAATTGATGGAATACCAATTGACATATTCAACAAACAGATGTTGCCCTGGACGTGCTCACCAGGTTGTGCCAAGAAATCTAGAGGACAACCACCTGACCTACTGACTGGAAGAGATCCATATATATTCCCATTGCAAAAAAAAAAAGTGACCCAACAGTGTGGAAATTATTGAACAGTATCACTAATATCACACACTAGCAAAATCCTGCTGGAAATTATCCAGAAACGACTGGAACAGTACATTGACACAGAAATACAAGCTCAGTTTAGAAGAGGTTGTGGCATGAGAGCCATTATCGCCGATGTCAGGTGGATCTTGACAGAAAGCAAAAAGTACCAGAGGAATGTCTAACTGTGTTTCATTGACTGTGCAAAGGCATTTGACTGTGTGGATCACAACAAATTGTGACAAATCTTGAGGAAAATGAGAATCCCAGAACACTCAATTGTGCTTATGTAAAACCTGTGCTTGTACCAGGAAGCAGTCTTCAGTTCAGACAGAAAAGGACTGTGTCAGGGAAGCATCCTGTCTCCATGCCTTTTCAATCTGTATGCAGAACAAATCATCTGGGAGGCTGGTATTTATGAGGAAGGTGGCATCAGGATTGGAGGAAGACTCATCAGCAACCTATGTTATGCAGATGACACAATCTTGCTTGCTGAGTCTGATATGAACCGAAGCGAAGGTTAAGGATTGTAGTCTTCAATATGGATTGAAGCTCAACAAAAAGACAAAAGATTCTCACCATTGGACCAGTTGGCAGCACCATGATAGATGGACAAGTGATTGAGGTGGTTAACAGTTACAGCTTGGCTCCACAATCAACACTCTTGGCACTAGCAATCGGGAAATCAAAAGATGAATTGCACTGGGAAAATCTGCTGTCAGGGATCTCTCCAGGGTACAGAGAAGCAACGATGTCAGTCTAGAGACTAAGGTGTGCCTGATCTAAGCCATGGTCTTTGCAATTACTTGCAGAGTAAGTTGGACAATGACTAAGGATGAGAGAAGAAGAATCAACACCTTTGAGTTGTGGTGCTGGATACCATGGACCACAAAGGGAACAAATAGACTCAAAGACATCAAATCAACCTTCTGTCATCCTTAATCATTGTCCAGTCCTTTGATGCATAGCAAGTGATTACAAAGACCACGGCCTGGATCACCTTGGTCTCTAGACTGACATCATTGCTCTTTAGCACTTTGGAAAGGTCCTTGACAGCTGACTTCCCCAATGCAATTCGTATTTTGATTTCCTGACCGCTAATGCCAAGAGTGTTGATTGTGGAGCTGAGCAAGTTGAAATTGTTAACAACCCAAACCCCTTCTCCCTCTCTCTCTCTCTCTCTCTGCTCTCTTCTCTTTGGCAAAATCTGCCGTCAAGGACCTCTCTAGAGTGCTGAAGAGCAAGGACATCAGTCTGGAGACTAAAGGGTGCCTGTTTTAGGCCATGCTCTTTGGCTGTCCATCAGAAAGCTGAACCATGAATAAGGATGACAGAAGAAGAACCGTCGCCTTTGAGTTGAGGTGTTGGAGAAGAGTGTTAGGGATACCATAAACTGCCAAAAGAACAAACAGATCTGTCCCGGAGAGGGTGAAACTAAGTTGCTCCTTGGAGGCAAGGATTTTGAAGCTCCATCTCACATATTTTAGGCTAGTGGCCACAAAAGACAGATGCTTTGAAAGGACATCATGCTCAGAAGGGTGCAGGGACAGCACAGGAAAGGAAGACCCTGGGTGAGATGGATTAACACAGTGACAGTGACTGGGGTAATGGAGGCAGGTGTATCAGAAACAGTGAGATTGGCTCAGGACAGAGCAGGGTTCACAGCTATCATGCATAGGATCACTATGAGTTGCAAAGGACTCAACTATACATAACAGCAAGATAAAACATGATTCAGGCCACACTACAGGGAACTCCCCATGTCCGATCAGGGCTGTGAGGGTATTGCTTTTCCCCCTTAATCTCTTTACAACTGATTGACTGACCACTTTACAGCTGATTGACTGACCACTTGATTGATGACCAAATCTCATTGTGGGAGATGATTACATCATCACAGAACCACCAAACATCTGAGAATCATGGCCTCGCCAAGTTAGCAGTTATTTGGGGAAGATACATTTCAACCTAAGATACCAAGCAATGAAATATTATTCAGCCATAAAAAGGAATCAAGTTCTGCTACATGCTACAACATGAATAAACCTTGAAAACTTTATGCTGAGTGAAATAAACCAGACCCCAGAGGATTAATATTATTAGATCCTGTGTACATGAAATATCTAGAATAAGCAAATTCACAGAGGCACAAAGTTGATGAGAGTTTACAAGAGCAAGGGAGGGAAGAATAGATGTTATTGCCCAATGACTACAGAATTTCTCTTTAGAATACTGAAAAGTGCTCTGCCGGAGAAGGAGGGGCAATCTCTTCCTGTGACAGTAAGATCTGATTCAACAGCACACAGCAAGTAATATTTTAAAAAAATACATACTAAGGTGCGTCTGATTCAAACCATGGTCTTTTCAATTATTTGCTATGCATCTGAAAGTTGAACAATGGTAGGGATGACAGAAGAATCAATGCCTTTGAATTATAGTGTTGGAGACAAGTACTAAATATACTATGTACTGCCAAGAGAAGAAACAAGTATTTTGTGGGGCAAGTGCAAGCAGGATGTACCTTGGAGGTGAAGATGGTGAAGCTCATCTTACATGCTTTGGGCATATTGTTAGAAGGGGTAAATCCTTGAAAAAGGAATCATGTTTGGAAAATGGAGAGTTAGCAAAAGAGAGGAAACCCTCAGAGAGGTAGATTCACATAGTGACTGTAACAATGGCCTCTAGAGTATCAGAGTTGGTGAGGACGGTGCAGGAGAGGGCAAGGTTCACATCTATTGGTCATAAGGTCACTATGAACGGTTTTCAGCTGAATGGCATCTAACAATAACAACAACAGTAGCAGCAGCAGCTTTGTCTCTGCTTGTCTCTCTTAACCCTGCAAGATTTAATCTAATTCCATGAAAACCATTTTTAGCTTTTTATATTGTTAGTATTATACCATAATTGTACTTTTGCAACTCACGTAACATCATTCAGCATAGTGTGTTTTAGGTTCACCCATGTTGCGCAGTGTTATACTTATTCTGGATCAGTTTTAGTAATGCATAATACTCCACTGTGTGACTGTACCACAGTTCCTTTAGCCAGTCATTGATTGATGGATGCTTGGGTTGTTTCCAACATTTTGCTATTATAAATGGTGTTGCAAATAAACATGGACATGGATATAAAAAAGAATGCTGGGGAAAAAAAGAATGCTGAAAAGTGGTGATGCTACAAAGCATTGTGAGTGTAATTAATGCCATGGGAATGCATACTTAAAATGACAAATTTCTTTATTATATGTATCTCTCCCCACCTACACACACACACACACACACACACACACACACACACAGAGAGAGAGAGAGAGAGAGAGAGAGTG
>NW_006399846.1:9335000-9369920 GCF_000299155.1 Elephantulus edwardii | reverse complement strand
AGAGAGAGAGAGAGAGAGTGAGAGAGTGTTCTGTGACAGCTGTAGTCATTGAAAGGTAATATGATTTCATGCTCTCAAAGTGGAATCTTCTCCTTTTGGAGACCTAGCTTTTCAGTCAAGTCCCCCTGTTTGAAGATTGACCTAAAATTTCTTTCCCCTTTTTGTCTAAAACTTACCTTTCTTCTCATAAGCACACTGCATTCTCATCTCTAGCTGTCTCCCACAAGCCCTTCACACTTGATCAGGGAGCAAGCAGTGAGCCAGGCCCTCTACTCTTGACATGGCTTTGGAGAGAAGTGTGAGTGATTTTAGTACAAATCAAATGGGTTTTCCATTCAGTCTTCATACACATTTTGTCTTAGAACATTCGTTACAATCCCCACAGTCTAATCACACCCTGCCCACCTCCTCCCTATGGTTCTCATTTCCATCCTACTCATCCTGTCTGATGAGCTTTTGTCTTTGATTTTTATCTTTTCCATCACAACACAAACATCAGCTCTTTTAAAACAGGACCGTGTTTTGATTTCTCCAGCTTTATGCAGCCTTACACACAGTCCATACTGTCATTTTAACTGAGAGAGAAGTCTGACTTCCCCACCCCCTACCTACCTTCGACAAAGGCCTTTTGGGTGTATGTTTTTGGTTGTGTTGGTTTTGATTTGTGTTTTGTTTTGTTTTGTTTTAAATATAGCTAACTTTGCAGTGAACATGTTTTTACACACATCGCTTTTTGTGCTACTTCCTGAAAATCAGGATGTTGTTGTTCTTCGACATTCTTGCTGTTCACAGCCTCAGTAACAGGGTGTTGGTGAAGAGAAAAGTTGTTTAGTAATGAGAGCGGAAGAATCAAGCAGAGGAGACATTATGTCCTAGTGGCAGAGAAGAAGTACCAAGCAAGCGTGTGTTTACCTGTGCAGAATGATCTGGATTCCAAACCACGATCTACCATTCAATAGTGCTAATCCAAAGATTGGTAGTTCAGACCAACCCAGCAGCTTCCTGGGGGGGAGAAATTGTTCATTTACTCTTGTAAAGATTAAACTCAATTCTTGGTCCGTGGCCTGTGAGTTGAAAATCTCCTTGATGCATCTAACACCCCACATAGGATTTCATACCCTCACTTACCCACTGCTGTCAACTATAGTCAGTCAGTTCTGACTCAGAGCAGCTCTCCACTGAGTTTGTTGTTGTTGTTAAGTGCCGTCGAGTTGCAGGCGACTCATAGCGACCCTATGAAGGAGAGTCCTTGACGCTTGTGTGTCTTTCATCCTCTCTCCAAGTTCATAGGGTTTCCGGAGTCAAGCTATTATGGAAGTGGATGCCACTCCTCCTTCCACGCTTGTTTAATCGGGGAGCTCCACCCCACTCTCAGTCCACATTGGGTTTGAAGCCGCTCTGCCTTCAACCCAAGGCCAAGCGTGGCTTCCCTGGCTCCTGGAGGCAGAGTCGCCTTTCTCCAGAGACCACCACAAACACAACACAACTCCCCCCACTGAGTTTACGAGGCTGTAAATCTTTATAGAAGGAGATTGCTCATCTTTTTTCCTTGAAGCAGCTGGTAGATTTGAACTGCTGACCTTTTTGTTAGCAGCACAACACATAACACACTACACCGCTGTAGCTCATTAAAGATTTTAGTCAAGGTTAAGTGTGAAATTGGGTTTTATTTTGTACCAAATGACTTTGGTGGCTTAGTAGTAAGCATTTATACTGCCAACACAAAGGCATGTGACTCTAGTCTACCAGCTGCTCTGTGGAAGAAAGATGGGCAGTCTCTCTCTTCCTGTGGGATTTACTGCCTCTGAAGGGTCAGCTATGAATTGTTTCTAACTGCACATACCTAACAACAGCAAAGTAGCATACAGGGAGATCTGGTAGCCTCGTGGATACAGAGTTATCCTGCCAGCACAAGGGCATGCAGTTCTAATCCACCAACTGCTTTGAGGGAGAAAGTAAATAGTCACCTCCAGTGTAATTTAAAGCTTCTGGAATCTTGTTAGAGGATCAACTAGAGTTGTTTCAACCCTGGCAGTGAGATGAGTTGAGGTAACATGCGAGCGCCTCTGTGACAGTTCACACCCACCATTGGCTTTCAGGGAGAATGATGGGCAATCTCCTGGGGATTTACAGCCTCCTGAAACTCATGTCAGTACTTTGGAGAGGTCCCTGACAGCAGACTTTCCAAGAGCAATTCGTCTTTTGATTTCTTGACTGCTAGTAATGATAGTGTTGATTGTGATTCCAACATGATGGCAATGAGTTTTGGTTTTTAGTTGAAAGGAGGAAAAATACATGTATATCTTAGAGTACATATTAGGTTCAATAAATGTTAGCTACTATTATTGGTTTTCATCCAGAGTCAGAACAGAGCACAGGAACACTGCATGGTTCAAAATCAGGAAAGGAATGTGTCAGGGATGCATCCTGGCTCCATTTCTTTTCAATCTGTATTCAGAACAGATCATTCCGGAAGCAGGACTTTATGAGGAGGAGTGTGGCATAAAGATTGGAGGAAGACTCATCAAAAACCTGCAATATGCAGATGACACAACCCTGCTTGCTAAAACTGAAGAAGACCTGAAACGCTTGTTGCAGAAGGTCAAGCAAGGTCTGTAGTGTTCAATATGGACTGAAACTCAAAATCAAGAAAACAAAGATTCGCGGAACCATGACAGATGGAAAAGTGATTGAATTTGTTAACAATTACAGTTTGCTTGGCTCCACAGTCAACACTCTTAACACCAGCAGTCAGGAAATCAAAAGATGAATTGCAGTGGAAAAAATCTGCTATCAGAGACCTCTCCAGAGTGCTGAAAAGCGACGATGTCAATCTAGAGACCAAGTTGCTCCTGATCCAGGCCTTGGTCTTCATAATTACTTGTTAGGCCTCAGAGAGCTGAACAATGGCTAAGGATGACAGAATAAAAATTGATGCCTTTGAGTAGTGGTGCTGGGAAGAAGTCTTGAACATACTATAGACTTGCCAAAAAAACAAATAGGTCTGTCTCAGAGAGATTGAAACCAAGTTTCTCCTTCGGGGCTCGGATTTTGAAACTCTGTCCTACATTCTTTGGGCATATGGCCAGGAGAGACTTGTCCTTGGAGAATGGCATAATTCTTGGAAGGGTAGAGGGACAATGCAGAAGAGGAAAACCCTGGATGAGATGGATTGATACAGTAACTGTGTAATGGGGGATGGTGTGTCAGAATTAGTGAGACTTGCTCAGGACACGGAAGAGTTCAGAGCTGCTGTACATAGGGTCACTGTGGGTTGCAGGTGACTTGGCGGCACATAACAACAGCAACCCAGAAGTCATTTTTCATTGCTTAAATAAGACTATGGCCTAACACATGTAACTGTTAACTGAAAAATTGGAGGCTTGTGTCTACTCAGAGGTGCATAGGAAGAAAGGCCTGGAGATCTACTCCTGCAAATCAGCCAGTGAAAACCCCATGGAGCACAGATCTAGTCTGACAACAATGAGATTGTGCTTAATTGGAATGGATTTGTTGGCATCTGGTTTTAATAAAATGCTGAATACAATGGAGCATGCAGAGAAAGTAGAGAAGATATTATACTCCTTTAGGAGACTTTTGATCTACTGGAAAAGTAAGAAACATACGCTTTGCAAGAAAAGCGTGTTCTGAAGCAACATGTGTGGGTTAGGGTGGTGGTGTATACTGTGTCCTTGGGTTTATAAAGTAAGAAAGTCTCAATCAGGTTGGATTAATCAAGGCCACTTTCATGGAGTATGTATATCTTAAGTGTGGATTTGAAGAAGTTTAAGATTTGGATTGCTGGAAGACAGTGGAGACTGTAGTAATGAAAAAAAAAGGTTTACAATATAGTCCAGGTTAGGAGCGGAGAGGCTCTGTTCAAGATGAAGGCAATTAGAAAAGAGGCTCAATATTGGAGAATTTAAGTAAAGAGTGAGTCCAGATTGGGAAGATTAGAATAACTGAAGAATTGGGAACAATTATAAATTTTCAAACAAGCATTGTTTCTGTTAAGGTCAAGTTAGCTTCAATTCATAGGGACCCTGTGTACAATGAAACAAAGCTTCCTGATCCCAGGCTAGTCACGGTGCCTGACAACCATAGCTGCTGTCACCGTGACCATCCATCTCCGTGAAGGTCTTCCCCTTTTTTAGAGACCCTTGATTTTGCAGGCATGATGCCCTCCTCCGGGGACAGACCATCCTGATAACAACATTCTATATGTGAGATGAAGTATCACCATCTATTCTTTTAAGGAACACTTCTGGCTACACTTTTTCCAAAACAGATTTGGGTTTTGTTCTGACAGCTGTGGGTCAGTTCCGCTTTGACTCTATAAAACAACGTCATGTTGTAGCTGTGTGCCGTTGTGAGTCAGACCACAATGAACTGCTGTGATGTTCAGATAGAAGAAGGGAACAAGCACTTGGTTAGAAATAGGGAAGCAATTCAAGAGCCAGACGTAGATTTTAGGAGGTATCTGTCAAGTGTTTTGAGGCCCATAAACTGTCTCTCTGTTCACTGCCGTGGAATTGATTGCAATTCTCTGAGAGTCTCCTCTAGGTTTCTAAAGCTGTAAATCTTAACAGGACCTTTGTCCTCTGCAGAGATGGTGGCTTTGAACTGCTATCCTTTCAATTAACAGCCCCACACTTAACTAACTTTGCTACCAGGGATCCTTTGTCTTTCTCTGCACTGGTGCAAGTGAAGTGGCCATGTGGAGAAGGCAAAGGACTTTAACCTTGTTATAGCTGCTCCTTTCTCCACCTGGCTCCCACCCCAGGGAACGAAATCTTTGAATAGTATACACATACCTCAACAACCTTGCAGCCTCTGCCTCACAAAGGGAGGCATTCCCTTTCCAAGGACTCCTAAGCGTTCCTACCTTGTTATGCCAGGAATGTTCATAAAATTGCAAATGTATTTTTAAATTATGTACCTGGTAGCTCCCCATTGGATTACAAAGTAAGAAATTAGCCAGTGGCAACCTTAAATAGGCTGCTAGTCTAAGTGCTTTGTTATTTCTGGGTCAGTTTCCTGTCTGGAGGAAGGGGGCAGGTGTGGAAGTGTGGCACCATTTCCTGTGTGACTTGCTGCTTGACTGTAGGGCAACTCACTTGGTCTTGACCATCACATTCAGTGACCAAGCTGAAACCAGCCCTTCGCCTCATGGGTTGGAATGTTCATCCCAAGCATTCTTTCACGTGTGTGTGGAAAGCACAGAGATGCTTCTTAATTACAGAGCTGTGTGAGGTCTCAGATCTGTCCTGTCTCCTAACTTTGGGCTGGATCCCTTAAGGGGATTAAAAATGGATAACCGAGACCAAAGGAGAGACCTTGAATGGAATTTCTGTTTTCAAGTGATGTGCAACCTGAGTCCTTGAATGGTCTGGATGCTTGATGTACGTAACTGATAGCCAAAAGGTTGTGGAGATTTGAGTTCACCCAGAAGTATCTTGGGAGAAAGTCCTGATGATCTGCTTCTGAAAAAAGTCAGTCATTAAGAATCTTATGGAAAAGCTCTGCTCTGACTCACAGGGGTCCACATGAGTCGAGATTGACTGAGCTGGACTAGATGGTTGTGTTGGTAAAACAGAGTAGTTCAGACACAGTAAAGAGGAGTCCTGGGTAAGAAGGGGGTTACCCCCTACTTCCATCCTATTTACATGATGGATAGGAGAGGGCTGTCCAGGTATTCAGAGAATGACCTTCCCCAAGAACGTTAAATAATTCAAACCATCACTCCTTATGATTCTCTATTCTTGTCCCTGTTTTAGTTTTCCTCATAACATTCATAGGACCTAACATAGCTCCCTCACCACTGCGACAGCAGCCAGCACCATGATAGATAAGAGGAAGGATTCAAGTTGTTAATGATTTCATCTTGCTCAGATCCACTGTCAGTTCCCTTGGCACCAGCAGTCAGGAGACAAAAGACAAGTTGTACTGGGTCACCAGAGTGCTAAAGAGCAAAGATGTCAGTCTGCAGACTAAGGTGTGCCTGATCCAGTCCATGGTCTCCTCAGTTGCTTGCTGAGCATCTGAGAGCTAGACAGTGACGAAGAATGACAGAAGAAGAATCGGCGCCTTTGAGTTGAGGTGCTGGAGAAGAACACTGAACATCCTGCCAAGAGAACAAACAGGTCTGTCCTGTAGAAGGCAAAATCAGATTGCTCTTTGGAAGCAAGAATGTTGAAACTCCATCTCACATACTTTGGCCATGTTGTCAGGAGAGTTCAGTCCTTGGAGACAGGTGTGATGCCTGGAAGGGTGGAGGGACAGTGCAAAAGAGGATTAAAAGGATGGACACAGTGGCTGTGGCAGTGGGGTCAGATGTATAAGAGATAGTGAGGCTGGCTCAGGATAGGGCAAGGTTCAGAGCCATTATTCAGGCCGTGCTGAGTTCTAGACTCTCCAACACATAATAACCATAACAGCATACCACAGGAACCTTGGTGGTGCAATCGTAAAAGACTCAGCTACTGACCAAAACATATCAGCCCTTCGTGTGAGCAAGATATGGTAGTCGTCTTCTGTAAAGATACACAGCCTTGGTGAGGCTTTCTATAAAAGGTGTGGGGCCTTGAATAAGCTATGGGGCCATTCTAACACTATGAGTCAGAACTGACTCATCGATAATGGGCTTGATTTGGGTTTTTAACATAGTGTGCCATTTATCCATTCACTGCCATGTCCCTGGCACTTGGGAAAGAGCCTGGCATATACTAGGCACTCAGTGCATACCTCACGAATGACTGAGTGAATGAATTAATCAATGAAGAAGTAGGGCAGAGCCAATGGCTCTCTATAAGGGCCTTCCTGGAAGATTTTGTATCCTGATTCTCTCCTTCCGTTCAATAGTGGTATATTTGAATGAGAGTCGCCTGTCTTGGAAAAGCAAACAGTTTCGTTTTCCCGAGGAAACCTGTAAATGTTGTAATGGCAGCTGTAGGAATTCTCTCTCTCTGCGCCTTCAGATCATTTACTAGATCTTCCTACACAAAGGAGAAGCCCCCCTGGTTGAATTCTGCTGTAAAACTCACTAGTGACCTGCAAGGGAGGCTTTTCGGTGAGGCCTGCTCATCAAGACTAAACCATCGCTCATCACACAGCTTCCTTACTCCCAGCCTGGGTGGCGGGAAGAAGTTTCTAGGCTCCTCATGCCAGCTCACCTAGTTGCTAACTTTTACCTCTCTGACTTTCTCTTAACTCCTTGCTCTTCCACCCATGCAGGGAAAGCAAGCTGCCTGGCTTGTGGCTTCAGGCTGTATTCCCACTCCCAGGGGAAGCCCACATCTGTCTGCCAGGTGAGAGGGCAGCAGGGAGGTAGATGAAGGGGAGTGTTCAGTTTCAGGTACCACGCATCTGGAAGCAGGGAAAGAAGCCATCACGTAGACTGCAGACTTTCCCTTCTTTTTTAATTGAGGGTTTGGTGGAAAGCACAGGATAGTAGCAACAAGTTACTGGGAGTGATTTCTGTCTCCATTTACGTTTTAAAAGCAAGCAGGGGCGGGATTAGCAGCTCTTGGTGAGTGTGGCCTTAGCCCCCCCCCCTCAGCCTGTGACTGGGTTGGGGGGGAATCAAAGCCACAGAGACATAGCAGGCAGTGACTCCTGCCTGAACTTGGCTCAGACATGGCGGCCCCCAGTGTGGCTCCAGCTGGATGTAGGACTTGCAGAAGCAGAAAGATTTAAAAGGAGCCTGATGAACGGGTGTGACAGAGGTGAGAGACGCTGGTGAGAGGGCTGCACCAAGGAGGATAAGAAGTGTCACCAGTTGGGAGAGAAAACTCGGCTATCAGGCAGTGGCGATGTGTGAGGATATATGTCAGGCCAGGGAGTAGGGGGTTCGCCTGAGGCATGGTGGTGGGAACGGAGGTCGAGGAGACGGGGTGAGGAGGGAGGCCTAAGGGGAAGAGGGCAGCTCGGACTCCCCAAGGCCTGGTAGGTGGAGTTGGGGATGTTTGGACAAGGAAGCTCTTTGAAGCTTTTCTCTTGTCCTTGCTGCTCTGAACCTGGTCCCCTCCCCTCCATAAAGCCATTAGGTTCTGGTGCCAGTCCTATCTCTACTCCATCTCTTGGTTCCAGTCGGTGCATTCACAGACCTCCTGCCCTGAGGGATGGGGGAGGATTATTTATTGGGGGTAGAGGGTCGAGGGGAAGGGGGCATCCCTTTAGAGGAGGAGCCGTCTGAAGGAAGGTAGGGTGTTGGGAGCTGTTGGTCGGCTGGGATTAAGGCCAGATCATTTCCGAGCGAACTCTGCATGACAAAGGGGAAACGAGCAAGTTTTCTTCTTTGATCTGCCCCCTGCTGGCCCCACACACCTGCCTGTTGGTGCCCCCCGTCCCAGCTGAGACTTGGAGAAGAAAAAAACCAAAAGGGAGTGGGGGAATTCGTCCCTAGGTCCTGTTCAGCCGCCCACCAACCTTTTTTGGTGGCCCCAAGACAAACATTGCTTTCTAGACTTATGAGCCAAAGCACCTGCCGCCCCCTCCCGGAGAGCCCGGAGACCCAGAACCACGGGATCGGCCTGGTGAGCCGGGGTGGGGGCGGCTGGGAGTGTTCGTGTGTGCAGACATGGAGGTGTTAAGGGCTTGTGGGAAGAAGGCTCATTGGGGATGCGTGGTCACGCCCCAGATGACCACAGAGAGGGAAACGGAGTGGGGCTGAGTGGATAAGGATGGACGTGTGTTTGCTGTACAATCCATACCCGTGGGCCTTCCAAATGTTTTCCAAGACCTCAAGGAAAGATGTTTCTTGGACACACAGGCGTTGATTACAAAAAGAGGAAAATGCCAGGTTGTGAGGTCTACTGCAAGGGATGGGGGCTTTGCTTCATGCACTACAGAGACATCTGATACAGGAGATCCAGACCACGGTCAAGCCATGTTCCCACTGCTGCTCAGGGTGTTGCTGGGAAAGATGTTCATGTCCCCCCCAGGACACAGGGCCACCTAGGGAGGCTTCCCCTCAGCCCTGAGAGCTGTAGTTCTCAGGATGGCAGTCACCTTTCTCAGATCAATTGCCTTGCAAAAGTGCAGAGCCCTTCTTTTACTTCTGCTGCTGTTACCCTTTGTTTAGCAAACGGTAAACAAAGATGGGAGTGAGAGAGTGGGCATGGAAGGGGAAGGCTCCTCTAGATGGGAGTAAATCTAAGTCATATATATATGTATATTAACCCCACACAGGAGACCTTTGGGTTGGGGTGAGCAGTAAAGGGAGGAGTGGATGGGATGGCCCTCTTCATTTCTTTGGAAAGAAAAGCAGGTGTACTTTGCAAGAACCAGAGTGTCTTCTTCTAAAATATTGCATAAAACACACTCTGCTCTTGAACTCTTTTGCTTCTGTTTCTTTCAGTTTCTCATCACATTGGAATTGGATCTTTTGTAAGATAAAAAAAAAAGACATAAAAAAATTCTATAGTGAGAGAGGCAATAGGAAATGGAGGTGGAAGGAGCCCGGATTCCACTGAAGGGACCAGAACTTAACCTCAGAGCTCATCATCCTCGGCGGTTTCCACCACCCCAGCCCTCTTCCCGGGTCTTCCCTTATTTGTTGTATTTCCACACTAATTCACCTTTCGTGTCTGCTTTCTCCAGGGAGTCCTGTCTCGGAAGCTGTCGGTCCCCGGGGCCTTCACAGGACACTGGACGGGGGCGAGGCCCGCCATGCCTGGCCTGCTGCTGCTGTTCACCGCAGCTGCTCTGCTCTCCAGCTGGGCGCAGCTCTTCGCGGAAGCCAACTCGTGGTGGTGAGTGAGCAGGACTCCAGTCCTCAGGTCCAAGCCCAGACCTCCCTGTTTGGACATTTGAGGTCACTGTATGCTTTGTCATCCCTTTATTTCTAATACTAATGACCTTCTTTCATCCAGAGAAATGAGAGCTCTTTTTCTCTCTCCAGCCCCTAGGGGTAAAGGACACGTCAAGGATAAGGACCAGAACGTCATTTAACTTTCCTCTAATCCTTCACACTCTTTCCCAGACTTCTCTTAATGGATTTTTAGAAATAGCTCTCTTGTTGCTATTGGATCAATAAGAATATTGATGTCTCTGAGGTAGGGGAGTGGGTAGGGAGCAGGTCAGGAAAAGTAGAATGCTTGTTTTAAAAGTCCAGAGACGGGCTGAGAGGTTTGTAGGATCATGTGTGGTCTTCTTTCTTTCCTCTTTCTCATTTTTAATGCAGAGGTCATTGTCCAGTCAACATAGAAATGGCAGGTGATCAGACCACTGTTATTTCGCAAGGTCTGCGCCCCCACTCTCTTTTTCACCCAGATGGCAGATCCACAGGCCTGTTAGCTGACTTACGACTTTGCTGTATCAGATAGATGAGAAGCAAAAGGGAGAGACAACCCCTCCTTCCCTGCGTAGATAAAGAGTGGGTTGGGAGATCTGTGAAGTGAGATACAGAAGTAAGTGTTGTGATATATGTAAATTGGACTCTGTTTTAAAGGCCCACAGAGTTTCTGTTTAAAGGAGTTTATTCTCTCACGTCTTGTACTTGAGTTCACCTCATTGTTACTAAGAACTTATTCATACCTGACCCTCCAATGGGTTTTCGAAGTCTGTAAATTGCATGGGAGGAAATTGCCCAACTTTCTCCTGAGGAACAGCTTATGGATTCGAATCAACTGCCTTTGGCTTTGCAATGCAGCATCTTACTGCACTAGGTTACCGGAGCTTGTTGTACTTGGACTAAACAGAGCTAATTCTGCCACTTGAAGAGGTCTTGTGCCTCCTGTCCAGGTTTGGTGATTTTTTTGCCCTCTGTCTCAGATGAATAGACAGCTCTCGTGGCGTAATCCATAAGGAGTTGCACTAACCCAAAGGTCCCATGCACCTCTCTGGTGGTTCAAATCCACAAGAGACAGATGAGCAGTTTCCTCTTGTGTAGTTTACAGCCTTGGAAACACAACAGAGTGTCAGCTGAGTCAGTTCTGATTCAATGACAGTGAGACCAAGTCAATATTCTGCAACCTCTGTCTCCTTCCCCATCTGTCCCCCACTCTGTCTTTCATGACCCGGTTTAGATTCTGATCATCTCCTCATAACAGCTTTCCTTTTCTCTGCTTGCTGTAAGATATCTTTATTTGGGGACAGTGACTCCAGAATCCCAAGCTCCTGCCATCTCATGTGTCACAGGTACTCATGCTTGATTTCTTCACGGTGTCCCTTAAAGACAGGCACTCTGTCTTACTAATTTTTTTTTCCAAGCCCCAGACACAGAGAGTGTTGGTGAGTGTGTGGCCTGAATGACAGACTGGTGACACAGGTGTATGCTCACCGCAGCCTTTTCGTCTTTCTCTGGCTCACTGTTGTAGGTCACTGGCTATGAACCCGGTGCAGAGACCCGAGATGTTCATCATCGGAGCTCAGCCTGTGTGTAGTCAGCTTCCTGGACTCTCCCCTGGCCAGAGAAAGCTGTGCCAGTTGTACCAGGAGCACATGGCCTACATAGGGGAAGGGGCCAAGACGGGCATCAAGGAGTGCCAGTACCAGTTCCGGCAGAGGCGCTGGAACTGCAGCACCGTGGACAACACGTCAGTCTTTGGGAGAGTAATGCAAATAGGTAAGAGGCTACCAAAACACGACTTGCATTGTAGAACTGTACCAGCCTTGCCAGGGGGCAATTCCACTCTGTCAGGTCTGGCACCTTGTCAACTAAAAGTGCATGAAAGAGCATGTGTTCTGTGACAGGCTTGGAAGTAAGAGGCAAGAAGAGAGAGGCACATAAAAAAAGAGGTGCCTCTGCTAATGCATCAAGCCACATAATGTCCACGCTCCTCCAGCCCTGTTTTCCATCTTTGCCCTGGGTCAGGCTGTCTGTGATTCACTCTGGGAGGGGGTCAGAACATCTGAGTTGAGTTAGTGGATTAGGAAACCCGCCCACCACCACTGCCCTTTGTCTCTCATACATACAACAGGGGCCTTCTTTTAGAACCTTGGCTAGAGAAGCAAAAGCAGCCCTGAATGTCTGTAGGCTTTTTCACTTGGACCCTTGAGAGAGGGAAATTTTGGGCCAAATTGATGATAGCTGTCATTAACCCAACTCAGACCCAGTCCTGGCTTTTTCATTTGAAAGGGGATTGGGAGGGCAGTGGGGGAAGGGGACCACTACAGAGGAAAGATGAGAGGGCCCTGTCTTCCTGGGGTCCTGTCCCCTATCGGCCCTCTCCCACTGCTGGCTTAGGATTCTTTGCTACCCTATTGCTTGGATGGAGGTGTGATCTGGGGTCTAATTGTTTTAGGTCCTTTTGAAATGCAGTCCTCCCCTCCCTGGCAAGAAATTGAGAAATCCGGCCCTATTCTACTGGGTCTTATCCACAGGGCCATAAAAGGAAGGTGTTAGAGCCCTGTGTCTCACATTCTCTCAGAAAAGCTTCCCCACAAAAAGCAAAGCTTCTTGTTGTACCTGAGCCTGGGGC
Organism: Elephantulus edwardii; assembly: GCF_000299155.1. Lineage (NCBI taxonomy): Eukaryota > Metazoa > Chordata > Mammalia > Macroscelidea > Macroscelididae > Elephantulus > Elephantulus edwardii. Next base: position 9,357,498 of record NW_006399846.1, on the reverse strand, counting down.
TTCCCCAAAGAGTGTTTTTTAGCATAAAAGGGACTTAAAGGATGTGAGTTCCTCATTAGGAAGGGTCCTCCCACCCACCTAAGTCTTTGCTGATTATTCTAGTCATCTCTCTTTTACCACACCCCCCCACAAGTTAGAGCCCACAGTGAGAATTATGGATGTATTGGTGTGGGGGTGGTAGCATATACTTTAAACCTTGTTCTCTTGCCTCCTTCACTCTCAGTTTGAAGTGTACGAAGGAGAATTTATTCCCAAGACTGCCTTATTGGACCACTTTCCCAAAAGAATGGACACGGGGGTTAGGTGGGGATGTTCATCATTTGTTCATCTCACTGTTATGGAGTCAGAACTGACTCATAGCTAACCCTTTATTGGTTTTCTGAGAAGAGATTGCCCATTTTCCCCCCAGCGAGCCACACTGGTGGATCCCAGTTGCCTTTGGATTAGCAGCGTGGGGTCTGTGGACTACACCACTAGAGCCTCCTTCATAAATGGATTGCGTGTCATAGGTCTGCTGGCAGTTTGTCCCTTGTCAGTTGAAAGCCTTTGTCTGTCTTTTCTGCCCTGATTTGGGTCAGTAAATGAGGATGGCCCTCGTATAGAGAACAGAATGTCTTTCACAAAGGGACTTATATTCATTGGAAGGAACCCTGGTGACATAGTATGTTATATGTTGGACTGCTGACCACAAGGTTGCCTTCAGTGTACAGGAGAAAGATGGACATTCTCTTCCGGTAAAAAATCAGAGACTTAGAAACCCCGTGGAGGGTCACCAGGAGTTGGGTTCAATTGAACAGTAGTAGGTTTGGATTTTTTGATGGGGTTCATCTTCACTGAGAATTAAGTATATGCCAGGGAATCCCTGGGTGGTGCAGATGATTAGTGTACTTGGCTGTTAAATGGAATGCTAGTCATTGAGTCTGCCCAGAGGCACCTCAGAAGAAAGGTCTGGCTTCTTGTGAAAAATCATTCACTGTGCCGACCGAAGGAGCACACTTCTGCCGTGACTCGTGTGGCGTCTCAGGAGTCAGAGGCTTTACAGTGTGTGCCTAATGTGGCTGGAACCTTTTCCTGTGTTATTTTGCTTGAGAAAAGGTTTGAAAACCTGGCTATCCTTTAGGAACAGAGACTTCTCCACTGGGTTCAGGTTGGTATGTGGAGTCCTTTGTGAAAGCTGACCCTCTCAGTCTCTCTGTATCCTTGTGCTGTTACAAAGTAAGACCATGTATTTGCCTTACTTTTACCACTCCTTTATTATTAACTTCCCTGCAGGCTTATGCTCCCGGGGAAGCTGCACTCCACCCTCTTTGTGGGACAGAGTAGCTATCTCCTGGTGAGACATCTTAGTGTATGACTCCCCCCCAGACGCCTTTCCTACTTGACGCGGCTGCAAAAGCCAGCCACCAGAGGGCAGCAGAGCAGCTTAGATAGAAGAAGCCATTGGCACTTTGGGGAGCGTGAAGGTACCTTTCTGCTAGTTACAGGAAAGGGCATGGTATGGTGCTGTCTCCTTGTATTCCTGGTAGAAGGGAACATAAGGACTCTGGTGGTTCCATGGTTGCTGGGTTACTGGTCAATATCCTTGGTTTGAGCTTCAATTCTGAATTTTTTCACGTGCAGATAAGCTCCTCATTTTGCTTTTCCATCCTGAAGTCGTCTCCTGCCTGCTGAGTGGCACTAATACTTTTCCTTGTACCAATGGGGAAACATTTTACTAGTAACCTGGGTTTCTGCTGCCACATCCAGGCAGAGCGACCCACTCCCGGTGCATAGTGCTGCCCTCAACCACCAGAGTCAGAGAAAGTGACTGTTCAAGACAGCTAACATACAGGAGGACAGATGGGGATCCTGGGCCGTATCTATGGGCTAGAAATGTCAGAGCACATCACGTACGGTAGATTATGTTTCGCTGCCAGCACATTGCTTTCCAAGGCATGTGAAGAACCGGGGGCCAATTCTGAGAGGAATGATTCAGCTCTGTAAAGCATGTTTGCTAAAAACTAAAGAATAGTAGAGATCAGACATATGTAGCTTGGAAAAGTGAAAACATAGAAGGCATATTAGTTGTTTTCAAACACTCAAGGGCTGGCTGTCAAGTGGAAAAGGGATTGTCGCTCCAGCAGGCAGAAGTTATAAGGAGCCATATTTCAGCGTAATAGAAGAAAGAGCATCCTGGTGATTAGCATCATTTAAAAAAGATGGGATGGTTTGCCTTGAAAACTCCGCCAGCTTCTCAGAGGAATGTTGTGAAAAGAATGCTTATAGTGGAAGGAATGTAGATCTGGGCTAGGGCTCCTTCCTGCTCCCGGATGCTATGTCAGGGGGGTTGAGGCTGTATTTTAGGAAAAGTTCCCAGATATGAATCATTCAAGTAGTGATGAAGCTTTTCCCCCAGAACCCTTTTGGCTGCCTTACCATCCTGGATACTCACTCCCATCGTCTGGTTCCCCTGGACCACTCCCTGGTCTCTGACTGTAGCTGGGTGTTCAAATATCAGCCCTGATGACTGAGACAAATGTAACTTCCTGCCATCATCCCAGTGTGTCTGGGGTCACTCGTGTTCCACCACTAAGCAGACTCTGACTCTTGGTTGACTGAGGAAAAACTGACTCCCCCAGTGCAATCTGGGTGTTCTGCTTAGGTAATAAAGAAACAGGCCAAGGTGCGAGACCACTCTTAGTTGCAGACTGCTGCGCTCTCCACTGGCCAAATCCCAGCTTCCAACCTTGGAGGCTCAGGAAAAGAGGAAACGGGAGAGCCAGAGAGTTCACCAGGATCAGGACTGAGTCCAGAATTTTTCAAAAAGCTGCTCTCTTCCCTCCACAGCTCACCCACCCATGTGCGTGACCTTTATTATTATGGCATTGTTGAAATGTAACCCATGGTTACCATACAATTCACCCTTTTGTGCAGTTAAGTGGTTTTGTGTGGATCCACAAGGCTGTGTGACCATCACCATCATCTAAATTCTAGACCGTTTTCATCACCACCTGAGGAGACCTCACAGCCAATAGCAGTCACTCTTCATTTGTCTCTTGACCCTAAAAGTCAAAGTCACTGCTATCTAGATGAAACTGAGTCATAGCTAACCCTTCAGTGGGTTATCTGAAATCACCCCAGAGGAGATTGCCTGGCCTTCTCCTTCAGAGCCCCTGGTGGAGTTTAAACAGCAGAGAGGCGCCACCTTTGGGTTGGAATCACAGCTTCCTACAGACTGCATCCACAGAGCTCCTTTCTTTTACCCCCAATTCCTGGAAAGCATCCCGTCTACTTTTTGTCACTGTGGGTTTGCCTAGTCTAGACATTTTTGTATAATGGAGTCATAGAGTACATGATCTTTTGGATCTGCTTTTTTTACCTTTGCAAAATATTTTTAAGGTCTGTGTGTATTGATCCTGTTTATCAGAACTGCATTGTTATTTTTTTTTTCCTGACCAAGTAATGCTTCATTGTTGGCCAGTCCGCCTTTGGGGTTCTCAGTCCTGAGTGGATGGACCTTTGGGTGATTTTTACTCTGGGGCAGTTAGGAGAATGCTGCTGAGGACCTTGTGTATAAGGTGTGTAGGTGTTTGCTTTTATTTCTCTTGGGTGTATGTCTAGGAGCAGAATTACTAGTCAGATGGCAAGTTTGTGTTTAACCTTTAAGAAATTGCCAGAGTGCTGTCCAGTGCAGCTGCATCATTTTGCATTCCACCAGCTGTACGTGAGGGTCCCAGCATCTCCACAGTCTCATTAACTCGCTAGCATCTGTCTTTTGATTTCAGCCATCCTGTTGAGTATGAACAGGGAGCTTGGTAATAAGAAGTTCTGCTGTGAACCCAAAGGCGAGCTGTTCAAATCCATCAGCTGCTCAGCAGGAGAAAGATGGGCAGTCTCCTCCTGGGTCAGCTATGAATATATTTTGACTCCAGTCACAACAACAACATTTGCCATGAAGGGGGTGGCTCATTGTGATACTTATTTGCATTCACCTGTTGGCTAATGAGTATTTTTTTTTATTATTTTTGTGTCCTTGTGTACCATCAAATTGGATCTGACTGGTACAGGAGGAGGTGGCCCCTCCTTCTCCAGCAGAGCATCTGGTGGATTCGAACCACATATCTCTGGGATTGCAGTGCAGTTTCTTGCCACTAGGCCACCAGAGCTCCCCCTGAGTATTATTTTTTTAAGAACATTTTTTATGAAAGTACCACGAATAGCATATGAGGATTGTGTTGTTGGTTTGTGTTGTGTTTTTTTTTTTTTATGTGACTCACTGTAGCAGCGAAGAGATAACATTATTCATATTTTTCAACTAGACACGGAGGGTACACTGGCGGCGCAGGGGGAGCCGGGCTCCTAATCCAAAGGTGGCATCTCTCTGGCACTTTGAATCCACCACCAGCTCAACAGGAGAAAGGGGAGAAGTCCCTTCCTTTGTGATTTACATTACAGCCTCCAGAAAACCCGTTGTAGAGTCAGCTATGAGTTGGTTCTGACAAGAGGGCAATGAGTTCGCATCTGAATTTGAATTACAGGGACCAGACTTAAATATCTGATTGTACAGATACCATTGATGGGATTTCCTGGTGCTCACAGGTTCGAGGGCAGCGTGGGGCCCTGTGAGAGAGGGAAGAGGACAGCGTGGGCTGTTCTGGACAGTGCACGTCTTTCTGGTCCCTGCCTCTGTCTAGCTAGGTGAGGGCATCAATAAAGAAGACAGACGTGTTGTGGCTCATAGAGTGATGAGAAGTTGCATCTGGAAGGAAGAAATCTGAGCTTTGGAGACAAAGTCCTCGTGTTGAGCGCATTGACTCAGCCTCATTCTGTTGGTCCCGTGTGTTCCATAAATTCTGTAATGTCCACTCTCCCCTCCTAGATCTGCCTCCTCGGATCTGTCATCAGTCATGGAAATGCCCTGGAATGGGTCATAGTGTGGGCAACCAGAAGGACACGTTTGATTCTGATTGTCTCATGGGGCAGATGTAACCAGCAGGCAACTTCCAGCTCGTTGTGAAGAGATGTCTCTAACCATTAATTCTATGGGTTGTGGGAGGCAGTGGACAGCATGCCCTTCTCACATTGTTTCAGTCACTGGGATCTAGACAGCAGAGGCTGTGTGGTGTCAGGGTTGGGAGGAGGCAGAGGAGGAAGGACCTGGCGGGAAGGGGCCAGCTGACCTCCTTCACCACGTCTTGTTTCCCTGCAGGTAGCCGGGAGACTGCCTTCACCTATGCAGTGAGTGCTGCGGGCGTGGTCAACGCCATCAGCCGGGCCTGCCGCGAGGGGGAGCTTTCCACATGTGGCTGCAGCCGGACAGCACGTCCCAAGGACCTCCCCAGGGACTGGCTGTGGGGTGGCTGTGGGGACAATGTGGAATACGGCTACCGCTTTGCTAAGGAATTTGTGGATGCCCGGGAGCGGGAGAAGAACTTTGCCAAGGGATCAGAGGAGCAGGGACGCGTGCTCATGAACCTGCAGAACAACGAGGCGGGCCGCAGGGTAAGGTGGACCTCACGCCGGGTCCCAGCGCTCAGTGCTACTGGGCTGTTCCGGCAGAGCTGTGAGCAGTGGCTCCGCCCTCAAGGAGGGAGGTTACTGTGAACACAGAGCTTCTCACCTATATTCACTGACCCAGATGCCCACATATGGACTAATGCATCTCGGAATGCCCTGTATCCCAGTGAATGCAGGTGCTTGTTATTTTTTTTAACTTTATTTGTTACACAGAGTTTACGCAGGACCTTTGTCCCTATACAGCTTTGATAGATGGTTTGAATTGGAGTTCCAGACCTGTGAAGTAGATGAGTTTCTATCTTTATGTTACCAGGTTTATAGTGTGAACAAATCAGACAATTGGAAGTTTAGACTTAAAACCCCGCCTAGGGTTAATGATTTGATAAAGACACAGGTAAAAACCAGAGGTGACTTTTAAGAGCCCTTATGAAACGTATCAAGAAAGCCAGTCAGAAAGGCCATTCACATACTAACAACAAACACACTTCTAGACTAGGTGGTTTTAACATCAGGAGAAGTATGAGACACCCATCTTTTTAAGGCTCAAACAAGCATCTTAGCAGTCTTGAGTAACTTGTGGTACTACCTTCTGGACTGTCAGTCTCAGCAGAGGCAACGATACAGGTTTTGAGGTGAGTTTGGTTAATTGTATATGGAGAATGTGGGTATTATGTAAACAGTAGGCAACAGTCAAGTGCAGACTGAATGGAGGGACATACAGGTCTGTCTGCCCAGAGGAACCTAGGAAGAAAGGCCTGGCAATCTCCTTTGAGAAACCAGCCATTGAAAACTCTAGGCAGTTGTCATGAGTCAGAATCAACTTGATAGTAACTTCTTTTTTTTTTAAATGTCTGACATGCTGAACTTACGACATCAACTTTAGTTTTCCCTTCCTGGTGGCTGGAGAGTGTATTTCTTCTCTGCCTGCAAGAGTCTTATCTGTGAAGACTTCACCTCTGAGCATCCGCTCTGGTTATTCCTTTTTTTTGCTGTCCCTATCCCTGGTGGCCTCTGCCACAGGAAACTACCTGCCTGCTGCAGGAAGCACAGGCTCTTGCTGGTTCAGTATAACCAGTGTTGATAGGGACTGGAGGGGAGGGTGGGTGCATCAGGGTCCCCCCTAGGAAAATCTGAGATCTGAGAGCTCGGGTGGGCTGGGGTGGGTGGAATATCCTTCCTAGCAAACGGCCTGGGAACCTTCAGCCTCTCAGGAAAGAACACAAACTTTTTGCTTGAAATGTTGTCCACACTTGGACCTGTGTTAAGCCAGCCAGGTGGCCTAGGTGAAGTGCTATAGTGAGACCAAAGAATTAATTAAAAAATCAGAACCAAGGGTTAAAAAAAAAGGATAAAAATATGTGCGTATATAACATTTTCCACTTAAACATTTTTTACATTAATGACATGTATCATATTGTGCAGTGACAATCACCATCCACTTAAAATGTGTCCTATCACCCTTAACTGGGAGTTGCCATTTCTTGAGAAGAAATAAGTTCTGAAGTTTGATGTTGACTTGTAAGTGATTTAGTAACAATCTGGAAATAGTTCTAATAAGGTCTTTGTATACCATTTATAAAGGCCCATCTCAGATCAATATCTTTTGTATGAATGGGTTTGGTCGCATGAGGTGCAGGAAGTCAGATGGTGCCAGGGTTAAGCGCCCGGCTGCTAACTGAAAGGTTGTAAATTGGAGCCCATTGGCTGCCCCCTGGGACAAAGATGTGGCAGTCTGGTGGTGTGAAAGATTCCCACCTTGAGAACCAACCCAGTGGGCAGTTTTGCTGTATCTTAGAGGATCAAAATGAGGTAGAATCAGTTCAGTGGCCAACGGATTTGGGTTTTGGTTAGCACAAGGTACATCTGTGAGAATTAAGCTCCTTCACTAGGACAGCATCAAGTCATATTTAGAACTGGTCATTTTGCCCAGTATCTTCGTCCATCCTCATATCCAGAGGCTACTTTTGTTTAGTCAGTATGGGGTCACCTGTGATGATGGGGTGATACGGGGAGTTCTAGCCATTGTTCTGATTTGTGGTTGACTGTATAAGCCAGAGCAGAGCGGCCACAGCCATCCCAGATAATCAACTCGGAGGGGACCTGTGGGGCCCCTTCCTGGGTCCCAGGGATTCATGTCTGTCTCATAGTCCATTAGCCTGAGTCTCTGGTGTCTAGTGTTGCAGAGTGGTGAGAGATTAGTGCAGGGGGTTAAGGGCTTTGCTTTATCACCTAAATATCCAAATTCCCTCCACTTTTCAGGATCCCAGTTCAAATACTACCTATTCCTTAAAATCTCCATGGTGAACAATCCTTTTGCATCTTGGAGAGCGTTATCTGCTATTCTTTCTGCAGCTCTTCTGTCTTGTCCTTTAGGCAAAGGTTCCCAAGGACAGATGCTGAAATCTATTCTTTGTTACAATCTTCCCTGAGATTTACATACAGAACATGGTGGGGAGGGGGAGAAGTTCCCTTGTTCCCTCCTGGTAAAAGGTCAAATTCATGGGAGGCTGTTTTCTGTCTCTGCTCTTCTTTGTGGGATTGTGGCAGATGTTGAGGTGATGGGGGCATTTATTCATCCTAATCTGGGGCCCTCTGGAGAAAAGGAGACAACAGTTTTCCCCCATCTCACTCTCAGTCTTGACCCCACTTCTGCTGGCTCCTCATTTTATTGCCCTTAAGTGTTTGTTTGTTTATTTGTTCTGGGCCCTTATCTGCCAGCACCTTCCCTTCCATCTGTCTCTTCTCACTTACACACCTTCCCAGTCCTCTGTCTGTCTCCCTGTCTTCAGGCCCCCCACTTCCTCCAGTCTCCACACTTCAGTCCACAGCCCTTTATCTCTCCCTTTGCCTCTGTCTGCTCCAGGTTGGGACCTCTTGGCTTCCTCTCCTCCTCACTTTTTATAATCTCCAGTGAACAGGCCTTGGCCATCAGTCACCATCTGAGGCCAGAAGAATTCATTCACCTCCCATGTCTTCACACCTACACAGAGAAGGACTAAACTGGGGCGGGGGGAAGGATTGCACATTCCCTGGATTAATTAAGGTTTTACAGTGACTTTCGTTTTTCAAAGTAGCATACCTGGGATCTGACATCTAGATCATAGAGTAAATCATGCTCTGTGAAAAACATTCCTCGAGCCTTTGAGTCTCCGGCAACTCCATTTTAAGTCCTGATGGCAGGACTAGTTAGTGGGTTGGTATTGTTTTGTCACTCAAGAATTTCTAAGCGTTTTCCAGATAAAAGCTCTCTAAATTCTTCTGTCCTTCTTTTAGTCACCAGACTCATTCACATGATCGGATGTAAGTGGAAGAGGAGCTTAGGAAAGGCTTCATCAGGAGCAAGAGGGAAGATACAGAGCTAAAAATCATTCTGTGCATTGTTTCAGAGAGCAGGAAGGGCCCCCAATTGAGATTCTTTCCCTGTCTCTAAGAGGAGCTTATCTATATTATCACCAGTAAGTAATTTTTAAAAATACAGATAACAGCTCTGCACTGCCTTTGTAATAGAGGTACATGGACTGAAGGCTCCTCTTAAGGGCCCAATGGATTGCCTGCTCTTGGATTTGTTTTGCTGGAATTCTTGTCCTTGCTCCGTGGATTCTTGCTGTGACTCCCCTTCCCCAAATCCCCCTGAGTGTTTGCTCCCACAGATCTTATCCTGTCCCCTCAGTCACTTAGAGGCAGGGTACACAATTTTTGACCTAATGCTTCCTCCTTTCAGCGGCACCAGATGCTTGCTATCCCTCTCTAAGCCAAGGACCATTTCCAGAGGAATGTCAGGCCTGTGCAGACCCGGGAGGATTTGTGCCAGAAGGATAATTACAGGCTCCGACTTTGAAGTGCCTGTTGGAATGGGGTGTCAGTTCCTTTATGCCTTGTGCCTGGAGCTCCCTGGCTAAGTGCTGGTGCTTTTAACCTTGGGGAGGAGCCTTCCTCTTCTCTCCCCTAAGCCTTTCTAAAGCCCCAAGATTGGAGGGCAAAAGCAGAGTCATTCCGATTCCCTCCTGGGTGGCCCTGAACAGGTTATTTAGCATCTCTCAGTCTTTCATTTCCTCACCCTAACATCGCAAGAATAATTTCCTACCAGAAAAAGAGAAAATCAGGAAGCATTTTGCCACCAGTAATATGAGCTGATGATGGTTTAAGCTGTTTCTTGCACCTGCAGTGTTCTCTGCCTCGAGCAGAATAAAGATGCGATCTGGGGGCTCTTGAAAAGAAAGTGAAGAGAAACCCTTGAAAAGAGAGTCCTGACTCAGTTGGTGACAATAGCCGTGGCATAAGGAAGTGTTCTGCAGTGGGCTTGCATTTTTATCCTGCCATCTGCACTTCTGGGCCCGCTGCCAGGGCTGTTTCACACAATGCATCAGTATGTTTTCATTGAAAAGCACTTGGTAAGCAGCTTTCTGGTCTACACCTGCTTTTCAGATTCTGATTTGGGATAACCCAAGTTCAGGTCCCTTCCACACTGGCGTGCTTCAGTGACTTCGGGGGGGGGGGCGGGATTGACTTTCAAATCAGTTGCTCCTGTGGGTCAGGTCTCACTGAGGGCCTCACCCTACTTCCTGTACCCTCACAGCCTTGCACAGGGGGATGTCTAGGGTGCCGGGGTGGAGGAAAGTGGCCTTGCTTACAAATATGATGGGGTTTATGGGTGGCTCCTGATAACTGTGGAGTTAATGACCAATTGGTGAGGGAAGAGGATCCATTAGTTGTTAGTGGATTTGGCAGGATTGGGGGAGAGCTTTTGGCTAACTAGGGCCATGCTATCGGTTTTGGTAATAGGTTTGCAATCCCACTGGGCTTGATTTTTTTTTTTCTAATTTGTGCCTCATAATAGGTACATTTTTCCTGGTTTTCATCTGTTTCTTTGATCAAGACAGACATTTTTTTCTAAGATGGTAAAACTGACACATACTGATTGTAATATTATTTTTTTGAGTGCATAAAGTAGAAAGTACTCCAGATTCTTTCCTTGTAGCTGATTAGACAGTGTTTCATTGTCTCCCCAAACACTGTCTTTTGTTTATAGTTGTGCTCTGGTCAGCTGTCAGTCTGAGGATTCTGGAGAAATATTTTTAAAACTGCCTCCCTTGGCCTAGTGGCAAGAAGCTACACTGCAATCTCAGAGGTGCACAGTTCGAATCCACCAGATGCTCTGCTGGAGAAGGAGGCACAATCTCTTCCTGTACCAGTCAGATCTGATTTGACGGTACACACAAAAAATAATGAAATAAAATTTAAAAAAAAAGCAAACAACTGCCTCCCTCACCTCTGGCTCTTCTGCACTTGGCCTGTTCCCTTCCTCACGTCCTCTCTTCTCCCATCTCTCCCTCAGGCTGTGTATAAGATGGCAGATGTAGCCTGCAAATGCCACGGCGTGTCAGGGTCCTGCAGCCTCAAGACCTGCTGGCTCCAGCTGGCCGAGTTCCGCAAGGTGGGGGACCAGCTGAAGGAGAAGTACGACAGCGCGGCGGCCATGCGCATCACCCGCAAGGGCAAGCTGGAGCTGGTCAACAGCCGCTTCAACCAGCCCACCCCGGAGGACCTGGTCTACGTGGACCCCAGCCCCGACTACTGCCTGCGCAATGAGACCACCGGCTCGCTGGGCACGCAGGGCCGCCTGTGCAATAAGACCTCGGAGGGCATGGACGGCTGTGAGCTCATGTGCTGCGGCCGGGGCTACGACCAGTTCAAGAAGGTCCAGGTGGAGCGCTGCCACTGCAAGTTCCACTGGTGCTGCTTCGTCAAGTGCAAAAAGTGCACGGAGATCGTCGACCAGTACGTCTGCAAATAGCCTGGGAGGCCCTCCCTCAGCTTCCCTCTCTGCCCCTCGGTCTCACAGAAGTCTATATTATATAAATCTATATAAAGATATTTTATATTTGTATAAATAGATGGATGGTAAATAATTAAAAGATGAAAACGGAAAGGAAAAAGCTTATTTAAGAGACGCTGGAGATCTCTGAGGACTGGACTTGGCTGGTCCTCCACTCCCAGTGGGCGGGAGGAAGGGCCTCTTTCTCTCCGTCTGGTGGACACGCTCAGGTTTGTAGGGTCTTGAAAGTGTTTCCTGTCTTCCCCACGAGTGCCTGGAGGAGCGAGGTGGGAGTTAGATGGGGAAGGTGGTTTTGCCCGGGGTGGGTATGGGGCTGCTCCAGGCCCCCAGGCGTTAGGCTGTGAAACCCCACAGAAGGTGGCAGGAACTCACTGCTGTGGTGAAAGTCTTGCCCAGAACACGAATTGGTTCAGCAAGAAGCCAGTGCTTTCTTCTCCCCTCACTCCCATACACACGGCCAGAATCTACGGTGACGTGAATGGCTCCTTGCCTAACATAAGGAGTGGTCTGATGGCCGCTCTGACCGGGTGACCACATCTGAGGAGCCTCGCACCTCTCTGCACTCCCAGGCTTCTCTTTCCAGCAAGAACTCTCCTTCCTCCAGACTTCACAGCTCCTGCCACAAGCTCCCTGCACCAGGGGCCTCGGGTGGGGAGGGGGCGGGCATTTGGCCTGGTGTTTCAGGAAGGACATGGACTGAATATCTGGGCTGCAGAACTCCAGGTGGCTAAACTGTACTGAGTGAACACTGCACTGTCCTCCCACACAGGGACAGGACGCTTGTGCTGCTGCTGCTGTCACTTCCTCCATCAAGGGAGGCCTCTGCACCCGACAGGATGCGATGCTGGGTCAGGCGCAGCTGGCCTGCCTCCGTCTCTTCATCTCTGCCCCAGATGTACAGTTTCTCTATGACATTAAATACCCTTCACCAAGGCTTTTCTCCTTCTCATTTGGACACGTGCTTATCTTTTATGAGTCTCCTTTTAATTATTTTTTTATCTGACCATTAGGGCCCTGTTGCCCAGTGCGTGTGTGCAAGAAAATAAGGAAACAGACATTTGAGAGCTCGAGAGGGACAGGAATCTGATGAGAGTTATGTAAGGTAATGCATGTAAGCCCTCTCCCCAAGGCCCAGCACGAAATGAAGTCACAAATGGGTGGGGCAGATGGTTAAGCACTTGACTCCTAGCAGCTGAAAGGTTGGAAGTTTACATCCACCCCTGGGTAGCTTGGAAGACAGGCCTGGCAATCTGCTTCTGAAAAATCACAGGCAGTCCCTTGAATTGGGGTTACTGTGAGTCAGGATGACTAAAGAACTAAAAACAACAATACTAGGGTTATGAACAAAAGAAAAAGCCGAGATTCCATTTAAACCCCACTTCATAGCCTCTTCTTACCTCCAAGGCTAACCGTGGTGAGCTTCCCAAGGCCTTGCTAAAGCCCTGTGGATGGCATTGTCTCAGCAGCTTCTCAGTGTTGCCATCTCCACATCTGGACCCCAGCATCTGGGGCCAGAGGAGGGAGCAGGTATGGCCCAGGGATGGCTGAGAGATAAGGTAAGGTGAGGCAGGCATGGAGCAGGCTGGAGGAGGGGAGCTGCAAGTGAGTCAAGAACCATAAAAAGACAACAGTTTAATGCTAAAACAGCTTCTTTCTGGGGAAATAATGGGATTAAGGGATTAATTAGGACTATAGTAAGCAAAGAACATTGATTCTGCCATACCTAGAGAGAAACCTTCTGACTTGACATTAAAGACCACCAGCCCTAGGGTTATTTTACCAGGAACTGTTATTCACATTGTTACCCAGATTCCTTTGGTCAACATTTTTTTAAGGTTGGCTGGTCCAGGTTGGAACCATGAAAGAAGTTGATTGGAGCCATGAAAGAAGTTGATTGAAGCCACTTGATCTACAAAAGATCAAAAACCACCTCTGTGGCTTTGTTAGTTGGCATTTAGCCAAATAAATGGGCCAGTCACACAGCTGAACTGTGATACTAAGAGTTTTGCAACACTATTTAGCAAAGCTGCTCTTTCATACACCACTTTTCTAGAAGTTTCATTTAAAGTCAAGAAAAGATAGTTTATTTTGGCGTGCTGCAGAAAAGGAAAAAAGGTAGGTAAAAGAGTGGGAGAATCCAGCAGCCGGCAGGGCAGCTAAATCCTCACTGAGCTAGAAATGTAGAGTTCTTTTCCATCAGATGTTGAAAGTATTTAAGAGCTAAAGTATTTAAGAGCTAAAATTCAATTCATCCTTAGAGACCTTAGGATATTAATAAGTGGCTTGTCCGCTCCCCCAAAAATCACTTCCATGCTCATGAAGGGAGAAGGAGAATCCCTCCTAGGACAGGAGTCATGGAGACTGAAGGGAATATGGGTTGTGTGGTGTGTTTTTTTTCTTGTCTGGAGACCAAGTCACTTATTCAAATACCAGTATTCTTCTTGCACCCACTGACACAGCAGGCTTAGGAAAAAATTCATTTCCTTAGTTCGGTTCATTTCCATAGTTTTAAAAATAGATTGGGATGAAGTTACTTTTTGCCACATGCTGTTGAATCCTGGGAATTGTCTGTGAAGTGACATGTAACGCTGGAGGAATGTGGCTGGAGACTGTGGAGACCAACCTCAGAAATGAGCTGCTGCTGAGACTCATGGGATGTTAGTGCTGGAAGGGAATGTGGCAGAGGGAGCTCCAACTCCGGGGTGTCCAGAGGACGGAGGGCCTCCAAATCTTGAGCGGGTCCCAGTCCTTGACGTGCTTGTAGATGTGCACGATCCTCTCACATTCCAACTCCTGAAATGCCCACTTGCTTTGGAGCAGAATCTGGGACTATCGGTATTGTTCATGAGGGCTAGAGGGGAATTCGCCACTGGTGGTCCCTCTACACTTTGAGCAGATACAGTCTTCAGGGCCATGAATAGATCCACTAAATATCTAAGCTCCATGGGGAGACAGGAAGCCAGGCTGAGTCCCAGCCCAGTGCTCCCGACAGCCCTAAGCAAGACTCCCTCATGTCTGCAATTTATTACAGTCAACATGTTATCATGGAAAGATCAACACACTGGGTGTAACGTCTGGAGCCAGTAAGCCTGCTTGTCATCCCAGGGAATGTTTCAGTTGAAAAGAGGAAGGTGTGCTGACTTAGAGTAGAAGCAATCTCCCCAAGGAGGCTCTGCTTCCCCCATCTCTGGGGGCATGCCTGAAGACCAGTCCCCACATGAGTATAAAAACTTGCTGCCATCTGAGTTGCTGTCAGTTTATGATGTGCTCTATAGCCTTTCTAAGGACCTGAAAGTAGATTACTAAGCATGCCTTCGGAGGTGCCTTTGGTAGAACCTATAACATTTTGGTTTAGCAGTGGATGCTAACTGCACCACTCAGGGACTCCATAGGCTAGCAACATGCTTGGCTATTGCTATGCCTTCCTGATTAAAGTAGGAGAGAAGGTTGTCCGAGTCCAACTAAAAGGCAGCATTCACAAGACAACTAATACATGGGAATATATGGAAGCATTCAGTAGAGCAGGCTGATTATGGAAGCATCTTCAGCAAAGTCTCTCAAGACTGAGTCCTAATTTGGAGAGTTCATTTAGTTGTCAAAAAGCCTTGGTGGAGCAGTGATTAAGCACTCCACTACCAACCCAAAGGTGAGTGGTTGCAACCCACCAGCTGCTGTGTGGGGGAAAAGATGTGACAGTCCCTAAGCTTAGATGTTACAGTGTCTGTAGACTTAAGAACCCACAAGGCCGTTTATCCGTCTGGTGGCACCATGGTGAGTCAGAGTTGGCTTGAGGGCCATGGGGTTTAGTTGTCATCTCTCTGTTGTTTGAGGTAAGAAAAAAAAATTGGTTGTTGCCTTTAAAATTCTGCCCTGCTTCTTCTCTTTTAACCACTAGTGTCTCTTTAAGGACATTCGGAGTTAGCAAGACATCCTGTGGTTGTCTTGCACCACGAAATAGAAACCTAATAGCTACAGTAGCTTATCAAGATAGAAGCCTGTTTCTTGGGCAGAGAGCCACCCTGTTGCCCCACACAAGTGGAAAAATAGCCATTTCCATCTTAAAACGGGCTCTGATGCATTACCAGAGACCACGACACTGGTCATATCTATTTTGAAAGAACCTCTCTCTCTCTGTCTCTGTCTCTCTCTGCACTGGGGCTCATGCACATCCATGACACAGGAATGGATGGTTTTCATTAATTTGGGGGGGAGGTGAGGAGGCACTCAAGGCATGGAATATGTAACAAATTAAAAATAACTGTCACCACTTCTGGCTGAAACACTGCAGAACATAGATTGTCTGGCTTTATTTGAAATCTCTGTCTTTTGATTGGCTAGTGATGACAAGCTGCATCTCTCTCAAAGGAATATTGAGAGGGACCACGTGAGCCGTGGTTGCTAAGTATGATAGTTACATAAGAATCTCGGCATTGTATTTATACTAAAGTGATAAGAAAAGGATGCTTTCATTCCTGGTGTTACGTAAGAGCCATGGACATTATGTATAGTTTGCCTGCATTTGCCTAGAATAAAAAGTGTTGGCCCAGATAAGAGGATCAGACAGCAGGCAATATGGAAGAAGAGTTCCACACACAGTTAACTTTCTGGATGGTTGAGAAGCTCAGACCTTCACCATGTAGGCTGTCCAATCTTTGTTCTCTCCCTCCTGCTGCCTGCCTTTTGCTCCTACCTCTGTTTGCAGCTTCACCAGCAGCAGCAGCAGTGGGAAACGGAACTGCATTTGTTAATTTAGGTGTTGTAAGTAGTTTTGATAAATAACTGGGTGAGGGAGGAGGTGGAATAGGAAGAACAGGAAGAATAGGAATAGGTAGAATAGGATTTAAAAAATTCTCCGCTAATATAATTGATCACTTATGTGTGCCCTATCTACTTCTCCCTGTGATAACAGAAAACAGACTGAAAGCAACTCACAGCCAAAGAAGTAGGAGGAGACACCAGTATCCAAGAAAGAGTGGAAGCCAACACCCCTGCCGCTCAAGGGCAAAAGCTGTCTTCCCCAAGTGTGGAAACCTAGAGGCCTGTAAGCCAGATACCACGAAGGGGCTTCAGCACTAGCAACAAGAAAATATTTGAAAGAAAAGACATTATAGAATAGAGTGACCTCTTCTAATTCAATTTCATTTAAAGCCAAAAGGAATATATTTTTTAAAGTTTTTATTAATCTTAATGAAAGTTTACAGATACTTTAGATTTCCATTCATTCATTTTTCCATTCATTTCACTTTTCTCCCCGCCCAACCTTCCCCACCCCCAGCTCACTCTTCTTTTTGAAAAGTAAAAGAAAAATTACTTCATTGTTATACAATCCCTCTCCCCAAGTCCACGCCACTACGCAACCTTTGTTCTGGACTACTGTCATGACAATAATAACTAATCATATATCCCTTTTAAACAGTTCTCTCCCTCATCTGTTTCAATGCAGTATACAAAATTTATCCCATCTTTCTCAGTTTCCCCCCCCCAACCCTGATGTCAGTCCCATTTTACAACAGTGGCATTATGCAGTATTTATCCTTTTGTGACTGAGATATTTCACTTCAGCATAATGTCCTCCAGGATCACCCATTTTGTATAATATTTCATGAGTTCCTTGTTTTTCAAAGCAGTGTAGTATTTCATTGTGTCACTATACCAGAGCGTCTCTATCCATTTGTTTGTTGATGGGCACTTAGGTTGTTTCCAACTCTTTGCTATTGTGAACAAAGCCGCGATAAACATGGGCATGCATATATCAGCTTGGATGTCAGTTATGGTCTCTTTGGGGTATATTCCCAGTTGCAGAATTGCTGGGTCAAATGGTATTTCTATTTGTAACTTTTTGAGAAAGCGCCATACTGCTTTCCACAGTGGTTGCACCATTTTACACTTCCACCAACAGTGAATAAAGGTTTCAGTTTCTCCACAACCTTGCCAGCATTTGCTGCTTGCTGTTCTGTTAAATTTTGCTATTCTTACTGGGGTGAGATAATATCTCATAGTTGTTTTGAGGAATGTATGTTGTCTTAAGTCTGGCCTTAAATGTTCTAGTAAATGTCCTAAAGCCTACAGTTTGGGCTCAGTTGGGCCAACCAGCTCTTTGGTATCTGATGTTAACAATGCCTCCTTCCAGCACCCTGAGAATATGTAGTTGTTATTATATGCCATCAGGTCAACTTCCACTCATAGTGACACTGTGAATGGATAGGAACGTCGCCCTACCTTGCACAATACAATGCACCAATTGAAGAAAAGAAAGATTTAAAAAAATTATTATTATTGTTTTGTTCCCTGTATGTTCCAGAACCTGAAATAGGGCCTACCACAGAGGACTCACCTGAACTGTTCTCATAAGATGTCGCCTCCCAGGCCACTGTAGTTTGTTCTCTCAGACTTGCAAGTGACAGAAATCCGTTTGAGACAGCTTAAAAGGAAGAAATATTTTAAGGGTTCAGAAGCATCGCATGGTCCTCATGTCTTTGGGAGCTCAGGATCGCCCTCCTACCTCCTTTCTCCTCTGTGGTTGACTTCTCCCTCCCTGCGGGACATCTTCTGCTCCTCCTTGTGGAAAATGTGGCAGCCAGCAGTTTCTGGGTTGTCAGTTTTCAGTTCTGGGCACAGGAAGTAACTGACTCCCCTGATCCTTCTTTCAATCCTTAGGAAGGGACTTCTGGACCAGGGCTCTTCCCAGTACCCCGTGCTTGGCTCTGCAGTTGTTCAGGTCAGCGAAACATTGACTTTAATTCATCGAGGCTGGAGGAGTTGTTTGCATTCTCTCATTTCTCTGCCTGATGGTTAGATCTGGAGAACATGTACTGCAACTTGTTGGTGTGAATGACAATCCCTAAGACTTTGCTCTGGAAATGCAGATCATCTATCCCCTGTGGAATTCTTTATTTGGGGACAAGTCTTGAGACCTTTGTTCTTTGAGCCCACTAATGTAAATAACTTTTGTCATGGAACAAGCATCCATGTGTCTATCTAATGTGACAGAGGGAGTAGAGGTCCTGAGGAAGCAGATGACTAGACTAGCCTAGACTAGATTCACTGATGGCCTCTGAATGTTACTCCATTCTCAGCATATATTGTTTGGTGCCCTTGAGTCAGTTTTAACTCATAGTAACCCCAAATACAGAGTGGAACTAACCCAGGGGTTTTGCAGGCTATAATCTTTATAAAAGCAGACTGTTATCCTACCTCCCCTGAAACCACTGGGTGGGTTCCAACCACCAACATTCTGCTTAGCTTGAGTGCTTCACCATTGTACTACCAAAGCACCCAAGGGATGATCTCTTTATATTAAACTATATTTGAAGGAAAGAGCTCTGGAGCTTAGTGGTAAGGAGTTGCACTGCCAATTCAAAGGCAGGTGGTTAAAATCTACCAGCTGCTCAGTTAGGAGTCAGTTCCTACTTGATGGCACATAACAACAACAACATATTTAAAATGGCCCATAACTCCTGTTAATAATGTTTATAATATCTTTCTTTTGTCAGTATAATTACAGTTATGAACTGCTGACATCATATGTTTCCTAGTTCTTTGAAGTCTCTTGTTGTTATTTACCCTCAAGTTGTCTGCGACTCACAGCGACCCTATGTACAACTTTGAACCCTGCTCTACCCTAAGTCAACCTTATTGTCTCTGACACACTTAGCCCTATAACAGCAGTCATTGAGTTAATCCATTTCATAGAGGGTCTTCCTCTTCTGTGCTGTCACTCCACCCTCCCAAGGATGACGTCCCTCTCAGTCCCAAGCAGGACTGATCTCTCCTTGCAACAGGTCCACTATGTCAGAATCCTTGCCTCTAAGAAGCAGACTGGTTTCACCGTCTCTGGGATGAACCTGTTTGTTCTCCTTGCAGGCCATGGTATATTCAATACTCTTCTCCAGCACCACAGCTCAAAGGCATCAATTATCCTATCATCCCTCGTCATTGTCAATCTTTCTGACACATAGCATGTAATTGCAAAGACCATGGCCTGGATCAGGTGCAACTTAAGTCTCCACACTGACTTCATTGTTCTTCAGTACTTTGGAGATGTCCCTGACAGCAGACTTTTCCAATGCAATTCGTCTTTTAATTTCCTGACTGCTGGTACCAAGAGTGTTGATTGTGGAACCAAGCAAACTAAAACTATTGACAATCTCAGTCTCTTCACCATTTATCATGAAGTCTGACTATACCAAAAAGAGGAAATATCTGAGCAAGTTAAGAATTAGTAAGAATTACTACAGCTCTTGCGGGGCAATGCATTTAAATATATATGTTGTTGTTATGTGCCGTTGAGTCATTTGCGACTCATAGCGACCCTATGTACAACAGCCCCTAAACCCTGCTCTATCCTGTGACAATCGCATCGCCTCTGACACACCCATCCTGATTACCCCAGTCACTGAATCAATCCACCTCATTGAGGGTCTTCCCCTCTTGGCCATCCCTCCACCCTCCCAAGCATGATGGCCCTCTCCAAGGACCTGTCGCTCCTTACAACATGTCCAAAGTATGTCAGATGAAGCCCCAGAATCCTTGCCTCCAAGGAGTAGCTTGGTATAACCCTCTCCAGGATGAATCTGTTTGTTTTCTTGGCAGTCCATGGTACGTTCAATACTCTTCTCCAGCACCACAGCATATGATTTATACATACATACATACATATGTATATGTATAAACCTTATGCGTTTGTGCATATATGTAACAGAATATTTAACATTTGAACCTTTACATGTACATTTAAGTGATATGAATTACACTTAGCATGTTTTTCAGCCATTGTCCCCATATTACACTGTCGTTGCCTGACTCATGGCGACCCCCCACACACAAGAGAATAAAATATGTCCAGCCGCACACCACGGGTTGGTTACAGAAAGGACTCTTGTGCCTCACAGGGTTTTCTCGGGCTAATTTTCAGAAGTGGATCTCCAGGCCTTTATTCTTAGTCTGTCTTAGTTTGAAAGCTCTACGGAAACCTGTTTGTCATCAGAACAGCACAGAAGCCTCCACCGGCAGATGAGTGGTGACTGGCACGTGGAGTGCCATGGCTTGGACTTGAAACTTGATCTTCTGCATTGAAGGTAAGAATTCTACCACTGAAACACGCTTCCCGCCCCCAAGTCCTACCAGTGAGTGCCCTACCAGAAGCTCACTGTCCCCTAAGCGTTGAATCCTCACGTCTTTCTCCATGCTGTGAAGCACACATTTGAAAATTCACATTTGCCCTGTGGGTAGCCCTTTTTCACAAGAGAGTACAAGCAAGCCATCCAATCAGGCTGTGGAGAAGGATGCTCTTGTAAAGTGGGGGGTGGGGAGTGGAGGGGTAATTCCACTCATACATGTAAAATATAGGCATTTTCTTACTTATTTCATTCTTTAAACTGGGGGCATAGGGAGTGAATTTAATTGCTCATCTGAAGAAGAACGTGTCTCGGAGACCCTCGGTGACCCCAGCTTGCCTCAAGAGTGAGGTCTTGGTTGCAGTTCTTCTATTTGGCCACACAGTGGCGCTGTCTTACCAGATCTGACCATATAGGTCCTTGTGTCTTAAATATCCTTTGCCATTTGGTTGGATTCCAATAAAAGCTGGGTAATGGGACTTTGAGGATTGATGACAGAAAACAAGCTGGAGAGCAGTGAAACTGAGTTCTGGATTTTTCATTTGGACAGATAGGTTAAGAAGTAGCTCCATGTTACTTATTTTTTTAAAGATTGAGAGTGTGTATTAAAAAGGAAACTGTAAGAGGAATGCCTTGCTGTGGAAGGGCTAAACTAAGACATCACAAATGACAGTTCCAGCAGGAACTGTGCACTAACTACATTCTTAATGGTGGTTAGGTTTGTTCTCTGCTCCTAAAACGTTTCCAGGCAGCCTACTACTTTGTATGCGCAAAGGTTATCATTTCACAGGTGAGTAATAATTATAATTACCATTTATCAAGTGCCTCCTGTATACCAGTTGCTTTACATATGTTGTATATAATTCTCTCGATACCTCTGCAAGGAAGGAATTGTTATTCATGTGGTACAGATCAAGAAACGAAGACTCAGAGGGGTTAAGTAATGTGTTTTGCCTCACACAGCCAATAATTGGTGTTGACTCCTGAGTGTTTTCTGGTTACTCCTTGAAGTTCTGAGTAATTGAAGAATCTAGTTACCTGAAATAAGAGGCACCTTGCTTCCTTCTCTGCTATGTCTCAAGATGTGTACGATTATCTTCACCATCTTACCACCATGAATTTTGAATGAAAAGAACCACTAGAGAAATCCCATTTGACAGCAGCCCAGGGCAGAGGGAACAATGGGATCCCAAATCTAAAATATCAAAGCTTATAGGACTTTCAACACGGAAAAGTAGGCTGAAAATTAAGGCAGTATATTGATTCTAGTTCAAAGAGGAAACATGATGAGGAGAGGAGTTCGACGCCTGGGACAATGAAACTGAACAGGTAACTTGCCTTCGGCTTTAACTAGAGAGCTGCCTCACAGTGGGCTCATTTCATACCAAAGCCATGGGTCTTTCCTACTCTATCCCTTTTCCATAGATTTACACAAAAGGAAACTATCTTTCCATTGGGTCTGTGGTCTTAAATGATAGTGAAGTTGTCTTTACAATTCAGACCTCCATAAAACAAACCTATTACCATAGAGTCGATCCCAATTGATGGCAACGCTGTGTTGTTATTTTTGTTGTTAGGTGCTGTTGACTATGACTCACGGAGATCTGTGAGTAACAGAGGTGAACCTTGCCCCTTCCTGTGCAGTCCTCATGGTTCCTAATATGCTCAAGCCCATTCTCCTGTCGTCACTGTGTCAATCCATTTGGTTAAGGATCTTCCTCCCTTCCTCTGACCCTCTGCCCTGTGGGACAGTGGCAGTGTCCCTCCCATAGGGTCCTCAAGGCTGTAGACCTTTACACAGGCGCAATACCTCATCTTTCTTCCATGGAGCAGCTGGTGGTTTCAGACTGCCAACCAGTTAGGATGTGGGTGCTTTAACCACTGCACTGCCAGAACTCATGCTACCATTCAGAAGGGCTGTGAAAACATTTAGTGTTTTTTTTTTCCTTTCTTTTTTTTTCCTATAATTATATTTTATTAATTTTCATAAACATTTACAGAGATTTTGGGCTTCCACTCATTCATTGTTGCACTATTCTCTCTACCCTCC
>NW_006399846.1:9299627-9331885 GCF_000299155.1 Elephantulus edwardii | reverse complement strand
TCTTCTCTCTCTTTTCTTTTGTGAGTTTTGCTAGTGGAGTATCGATTTTGTTGACCTTTTCAAAGAACCAACTCCTAGTTTTGTTGATAGTTTCAATTGGAAAACATTTAGTGTTGAGTACACAGGGCCATGAATTGAGCTTCTGAATTCCCTTTACTAGTTTGCACTTCCATCTTGTTAAATCTCCATTGCAGTGCTAATAAACTTGATCACAAATACTTAATTTCTAGCACAAGGGGAAAAGCTGCAATCCCCTAAGGCGCATGGTTCGAATCCACCAGATGCTCCACTGGAGAAGGAGGGGCAATCTCCTCCTGTGTCAGTCGGATCGGATTCAACAGTCCAGAGGGGGGTGGGAGGGAAGAAAGAATAACAGCCAGCCTTCAGTACTCTGAAATTGAGTGGCATGTGTCCAGCCACTTAAAGGCCTCTCTATTCCTAAGCTCAGTAAGCAGCCTTGGTGGAAGGATGTGCTGGTGGTACAGTGGTGGTGCTGGGGTCGGGCGAGGAAGTGGAGACAGGTATTGTGAGCAGATGTGCAGTGAAGACCGCAGAGCAATTCCTGCTCCCACTTCCCAGGTGTCACCACTGAGGACGCAAGAGCAGAAGA
The DNA here is from genome assembly GCF_000299155.1 of Elephantulus edwardii. Lineage (NCBI taxonomy): Eukaryota > Metazoa > Chordata > Mammalia > Macroscelidea > Macroscelididae > Elephantulus > Elephantulus edwardii. The sequence continues at coordinate 9,331,275 of NW_006399846.1, read as the reverse complement.
GTCAGATGCTCGCCTGGGCAGGGGGAGGGGATCCGGGAGGTGATAGAGAGTGGTGGCTGGTGGCTCGCTCCCCATTCCCTACCTGCTCTGAGAGAAATGGGCCCAACTTACAGTGCGATGGGGTTTATGTATTACGGGATGTTGTTCCTGTGGTTGATGACATTGAGTTGACGCTGAATCGTGATGTGGTGGTTAGGTGCCGTGAGTCAACTACCACTCAACAACAACCCTTTAAACAACTGATCTGAACCTTGCACGGTCCTGTGCCTCCCTCATGCTGTCTGACATGCTCAAGCCCACTGTTAAAAGTCACTACATCACTCTTTCTCATCAAAGGGCTTCCTTTCTTTCTCTGACCTTTCCCAGCACTATGTCTTTCCAACAACATTCTCACAGTATGTGAGAAGTTTCATCATCCTTGCCTCTAAGAAGAATCCTTCAACGCTCTGTGACCTGGTAGAACTGACGTATAGCCTTTCCTGGGCTGTAATTTCATTTTCTAAGCCCCTTTTTTGGTTGTGGGGTTCCCCCCCCCCAATTATAAAGTAAGGAGCTGATTGTCAGGCCTCAGAGCCACTGGGTGGATTCAAAACACCACCCTTTTAGGTTAACACCCCTTGAGTTTAACCTCTGTGTCACAGGATTCCTTTTCATAGTGGGAGAGGAAGCTTGATGTGGACGCTGAGCAGAGCTTGGGTTACAAAATAAGTGCTTTGGGCTTGAATTCGGAATTCTGCTCATATTTTTTCCGCCAGTTTTCGGCAGTAGCAGGAAGGAGGAGATGTACACATCCTGATCACACATCACTTATCCTTAGTCTGGGTGGATTAAAACGACCTGAGGAAGTTAAAGAAGCTGACTCCTGTGTTTTTGTTATAGAGGTTGGTACTGAAGAAGTGTGTGTGGGCAAAGAAGTGTATTCAGAAGATGCCGTGGGTGTTCTGCTGTGCTGTTTAGGCTTGGGGCTTGCTACTGGGTTACTTTTAGGTCTGACTACAGTCTGGAGACTAAGGTGTGCCTGATGCAGGCCATGGTTTTTGCAGTTACTTGCTATGCATCAGAGAGCTAGACAATGACTAGGGATGATAGAAGGAGAGTTTGATGCCTTTGAGCTGTGGTGCTGGAGAACAGTATTGAATATACCATGGACTGCCAGAAGAACAAACAAGTTCATCCTCGAAAGGTGAGACCAGGCTGCTCCTTGGAGGCAAGGATTCTGAGGCTCCGTCTAACATACTTTGGACATGTTGCAAGGAGGGACCAGTCTTTGGAGAGGGACGTCATGCTTGGGAGGGTGGAGGGACAGCACAGGAGAGGAGGATCCTCGATGAGATGTATTGATTCAGTCACTGGGGTAATGGGGATAGATGTGTCAGAGACAGTGAGATTGACACAGGATAGAGCAGGATTTAGGGCTCTTGTACATAGGGTTGCTATGAGTCTCAGACAACTTGATGGCACATAACAACAACACATGTGGTTGTTCCATAGTCAGAGCTTGGCCTAGTTTTCACAGCTAATATTGAGCTTCTCTAATGATTCTTTCCACAAACTTAATCAAACTGAATTTTGTGTAGCCCATCAGGTGAGGCCCATATATATACTCACCATTTGTGGGTTTTTATAATAGATATTCGCAGTAAATAAGTCAATGATTGTACAAAATTCTATTGTATCTCTAGCCTCATTTCTGTCACAAAGTCTGTATTTTCCCACTACTGCTTATTCTTTCTTGTTCCCAACTTTTGCATTCCAGTCACCAGTTTTGTTTTGTTTTTTATTTAAAGAAAATTTTTATCTTATACTGGTTTAATTATTTTTCACACCACGTCTTTCCCCTTTCCTTTACCCATTCCTCCCCCCACCCCCTCACCCATCAGATTGTGCAAACCTATTATTAACACCCCCACACCCATTCTCACGCCTCTGCTCCCTCCCTCCTTGGATCATCATACTCATTCTACAATAATGGTCTTATACAGTATTTGTCCTTATAGGACTGTATTAGTTCACTTAGCATAATGTTCACCAGTCCCTTCGAAATTCAGTAGTAATTTACGAAATCATTGTTTGTGCATGCTTTGTAGTATTCCACTGTGTGAATGTGGCATAATTTCTCAATCCATCCAATTTTGGTTGGACATTTGGGCTGTTTCCATGTTCTTGCAATGTTAAATAATGCTGCTATGAACATTAATGTAAAAATCTCCATTTGTGCCTCAGTTCTCATTTTCTCAGGGTATGTTCCAAGCACTGGAATAGCTGGGTCATATGGAATTTTTATGGTCAGCTTTTTGAGACAGCACCAAGCTGACTTTCAGAATGGTTGCACCATTTTACAATCCCACCAACAATGTATAAGAGTTCCTTTCTCACCACATCCTCTCCAACATCTATTACTTGATGTCCTAGTAAACTTTGCCACTGCTCCTGGAGTGAGATAGTATCTTATTGTGGTTTTGAGTTGTATTTCTTTTATTTGCCAGTGATTTTGAACATTTCTTCATATTTTTTGTTGCCCATCCAAGTATCTTCCCCTTTGAATAGTCTTTCCATGTCTTTTATACGTTTTGTAATTGTGCTACCAGTCTTTTTCTTATCGAGGCCCTGTAGGGTTCTGTAAACTTTTTATATGAGACCCTTGTCTGAAATGGTATTGCCAAATGTTTTTTCCCAGTCAGTAGATTTTCTTTTCCCTCTGTTGGAAGAAGGTTTTGATGCGTACATCACCTATTTTTATTAATGAATCTTGGTTGCATGTTCGATCTATCTCCAACTCCAAAAGTTGTTAGAAATCGTTTATTTCTTTGGCTCTAGTTGTTTGTGCATATATTTGAATGATAGTGATGTTAACAGGTATTCTTTGTATGTATATGGATATTACCCTCTCACTCACAACATTGCATACAGGATGGATCTAGAAACAGTCTTTTTGACTATGAATGGGACCCCATTTTTTTTCTCACTTTTTCATTTCCAGCTTAGTAGATCATATGATTGTCTGTTTTCAAATGGCTCAGGCCCATCCATCTCAGCTCATCAGTACCTACTACGTCAATATTTATGCATTCCATTTCTTCTTTAATAATGTCTAATTTTCCTACTTTCATACTTCTTATATTCCGCATTCCAGTTACTAGTGGCATCTGCAACTATTTCTACCCATTTTGTGTCCCAGTACAAGGACTCAGCCTTCAGCACTATGTCTTCTAGTCTAACTGTGCTCTGTTGTGTATAGGGTTTTCAAAGGCCTGTTATTTAGGAAGTGGATGACCAATATTTCTTCCTAGTCTATCTTAATTTGAATGCTCAGCGTTAGTACAATATTTGACAGACAAGCATTTTACCCAAAGGGCAGATGAAAGATACTTTCCCATTACAAAACTGATAGAGCCAGTGTTGGCCCATCCGTGAAGAATGCAAAAGGTCGTTACAAACACAGAGGAGGAAGAAAAGACTGACATGGATAGCAGATGTGACTCTGAATATTACACACTAGAGTGCTGAGAAGCCAAAGCAAAGGGAAAAAAAATCAGAAGTTGCAAAAGATTTCAAAGGACAACTTAGGAAGTCAAAGCAAAATATTATAATAAAATGTACAAACAGCTAGAGTCAGAAAATCAAAAGGGATAAACTTGCTCAGCATTTCTTTTTTCTTTTTTGAGAATACATTTCTTTTTTATAATTGATATTTTAATTAAAGTTTATAGAATACTTGGATTTCCAAACATTCATTGTTGAACATTTTCCTCCCTGACCACCCCTCCCCCCAGTTGACTTTTCTCTTTGAAAAGAAAAAAATTTTCATTATTATACAATACCCCCCTTCCAGTCCACTTTACTATTATGCAGCTCTTATTCTGAACTCATATCATGCAAATAATACCTAATCATATATTGCTTTTAAACAGTTCTCCCCTTCATCTGTTGCAATGCAATGCAATGCAATGCACTTTATTTATCCCCTCTTTTCTTAATTTCCCCACAAACCTGATGTCAGTCCTGTTTTAGAACAGTGGCATTATCCAGTATTTGTCCTTTTGTGACTGAGATATTTCACTCAGCATAATGTCCTCCAGGCTCACCCATTTTGTATAATATTTCATGAGTTCTTTGTTTTTCAATGCTGCATAGTATTCTATTGTGTGAATATACCACAGCTTCTCTATCTATTGTTGATGGGCACTTGGGTTGTTTCCAACTCTTTGCTGTTATTAGCAAAGCAGCAATAAACATGGACTTGCATATATCTGCTTGGGTGGCAGTTATGGTCTCTTTGGGGTATATTCCTAGTAGTGGAATTGCTGGGCCAAATGTTATTTCTATTTCCAACTTTTTGAGAAAGCACCATACTGTCTTCCACAGTGGTTGCACCATTTTACACTCCCCCAACAGTGAACAAGGGTTCCAGTTTCTCCACAACCTCGCCAGCATTTTTTGTTTGCATTTGGCATTTCTTAACTTGACATAACAGAAGAACAAATTAAAGAATTCAAGCCTTAAGTTGTAATACTTAAGGATGCTGTGGGCAGAGTACTGGGTGATCCAGGAAGCATCAAAGGAAAGTGGAAGGAGTACACAGAGTCACTGTACTAAAAAGAATTGGCTAACACAGAAGAAATTCGTAAAATGACACATGATCAAGAAGCATTGGTGATGAAGAAAAAGTTCGAGCAGCTCTGAAGGAATTGGCAAAAAAATAAAGCCCTAGGAATTGATGAAATACTAATTGACATACTTCAACAAAAAGATGTAGCCCTGAATATACTCAACTGGTTGTGCCAAGAAATCTGGAGGACAGCTATTTGGCCAACTGACTAGAAGAGGTCTATATTTATACCCCTTGCCAAAATAGGTGATTCAAAAGAGAGTGAAAATTGTCAATTGTCAGTATCACTATTATCACATGCAAGCAAAATCTTGACTATGGCATCAGGATTGACGGAAGACTCTTCAACAACCTGTGTTATGCAGATGACACAACCTTGCTTGCTGAAAGTGAGGAGGACCTGAAGAGCTTGCTGCAGAAGGTCAAGGACTATAATATTCAATATGAATGAAGCTCAACATCAAGAAGACAAAGATTCTCACCACTGGGCCATCTGGCAATACCTAATTGATGGAAAAGAGAATGAGGTTGTTAACAATAACAGCTAGCCTTGTTCCACAATCAATACTCTCAGCACCAGCAGTCAGAAAATAAAAAGAAGAATTGCATTAGGTAAATTTGCTGTTAGCTGCCTCTCCAGAGTACTGAAAAGCAGTGATGTCAGTCTAGAGACCAAGGTGAAGTGATCCAGGCCATGGTCTTTACAATTATTTGCTATGCATCAGAGAGCTGGACAATGACGAAGGATGACAGAGAATTGATGCCTTTGAGCTGTAGTGCTGGAGAAGAGTCTTGAACATACCATGGGAACAAATAGGTCAGTCTTAGAGACAGTGAAACCAAGTTTCTCCTTGTAGACTAGGATTTTGAAGCTCCATCTCACATATTTTAGGTACGTGGCCAGGACGGACCAGTCCATGCTTGGAAAGGTAGAGGGACAGTGCAGGAGAGAGGAAGACCCTAGATGAGATGAATTAATATAGTAACTAGGAAAGAGGAGTAGGTGTGTCGGGGTCGGTGAAACTGGCTCAGGACAGGGCAGGCTTCAGAACTGTTGTCCATATGGTCTCAGTGAGTCGCAGCCAACTCGATGGCACCTAACAACAACAACAAAACACAACTTGCTGAAGATTATTAAAAAATTACTGGAACAGTACACATTGACAGAGAACTGCCAGAAACATAAGCTGGGTTGTTTGTTGTTTTTTTTAAAGCTGGGTTTTAAAGAGGCCATAACACTAGAAACATTATTGCCAATTGTTAAATGGATCTTGACTAAAAGCAGAAAGTACTAGAAGAATGTCTATTTGTGCTTTATTGACTATGCAAAGGAATTTGACTGTGTGAATCACAATAAATTGTGGCTAACCTTGAGAAGAATGGGAATTTCAGAACACTTGATTATGCTCATGTAAAACCTGTTTAGACCAGGAAGTCAGTCTTCAGAGCCAGGAAACAATGCATTGTTCAAAATCAAGAAAGAAGGAGTGTTTCATGGAAGTGCCCTTTCTCGAAAGCTTTTCAGTATATATGCTGAATAGATCATTTGGGAGACTAGACTTTATAAAAAAGAATGTGGCATCAGGATTGGAGAAAAATAAAACCTTGCTCATCAAAACTGAGAAGGACCCCATGACTTTTTGGCAGAAAGTCCAAGACTGCAGCCTTCAAAATGCATTGTATCTCAGCATCAAGAAAACAAATATTCTCACCAACAATGCCCCAACAGGCAGTATCATGACAGATGTGAAGAGATTGAGGTTGTTAACAATTTCAGCTTGCTCAGATCCAAAATCAACACTGTTGGCACCAGCAGTCAAGAAATTAAAAGATGAGCTACACTGGGAAAGTCTACTGTCAAGGACCTCTCCAGAGTGCTAAATAGCAACAATGTCAGTCTAGAGACTAAGGTTCACTGGATCCAGGCCATGGTCTTCTCAATTGCTTGGTATGCATTTGAGAGCTGCACAGTGGCTAAAGACAACAGAAGAATAAGCTGGACAGTGGCTAAAGACTACAGAAGAATAATCAACGCCTTTGAATTGTGGTGCTGGAGAAGAGTATTAAACATACCATGGACTGCTGAGAGAGTAAACAGGTCTGTCCTGGAGAGAGGGAAACCAGATATCTCCTTGGAGGCAAAGATTATGAAGCTCTGTCTCACATACTTTGGGCATGTTGCCAGGAAGGACTACTCCTTGGAGAAGGACATCATGCTTGGAATGGTGGAAAGTAGGCACAGGAGAGGAAGACTCTGGATGAGATGGTTTGACACAGTGACTGTGACAATGAGGGCAGACACGGAGATTGTCTCAAGTTCAGCAAAGTTTCAAAGCTATTTTGTTCATAGGGTCATTATGAGTTATAGTTAACTTGAACAACAACAGCACACATGCAGTATAGGAAGCTCTAGTGGCTTAATGGTAAGGAGTTGCACTGCCTAGCCAAAGGAACAAGGTTCGAATCCACCAGCTGCTCTGCAGGAGAAAGTAGGGCAGTCTCTTCCAGTGCAGTTTACTGCCTTTGAAAACTTCCTAAAGGGTCAGCTATGACTTGGTGGTACATAACAACAAAACATACTAATACCTATGTTTCATGAAGAATGTGGTTTAAAGCAAGTGTGGACAGGATCTCTGGCTGCTAGAGATATGAGGGAAGAAATCAGAGTAGATAAGTTTTCAGATTCTGTGCTCTGGAGGCTGAATCTCGGAGGGGGAAGTGCTGGGCTGCTAATTCCAAGGCCAGCGGTTTGAACCTGTTAGTCACTACTCAGAAGGCTGTGGCAGACGACTACTTTAAGTGTTGTAGCCTTGGCAACCCAATGGGGCAGATGTCCTCTGTCCTCTAGACTTACTTTGAATCAAATTGGCTCAGAGGCAGCAGGTTTGAGGAGAGATTGAACTCATCATCTGGCCTCCAAGTCCTTTCAAAAGATGTGCGACTCGCTGGGCTGTTTCTAATCCCCACAATGGTCACATGGAGGAGCACTGCTTTATGTGACCAGATGAGGAGAGACGGGTTTTTTTCCTTTTTCCAGAAAACCTTGTGCCCTCAGCTTGGCCTGTGTCTTTGCTTTTCCTGGCTTCCCTGGCTTTGGAATGACCCCCTGTGAGAGTGTCCAGAAAAAGCAGCACTTCACTCAGACTGTACAAACTGCACAGCTCACAGAGCTGGACAGACCTGATGGAGCAAACCCACAGCAAGGCTCAGGAACATGTCTGTTCTCATGCAGACCAGAGCAGGACGGGGCAGCCACTGTGCAGTGGCATGTGCCTGGCGCTGCAGGCGGCAGCCAGCTGGGGCTTCCTGCTCTCACTGAGGGACATCTCTGGAGGCCATCTCTGCTTCTGCCTTCAGCAGTCTTGACCTTGATCACACTTGGGCACTGAGTGAAGAACTGACCCACCTGCAAACCCTGGTAATCTACAAAGACGATATGACTTTATGACAGGCCTTGAGAATTGGCCTCTTCATGCCAGGGTCAGGAGACCTGAAATCTGAGCCCTCGCTCCGTCATCCATTGTGCAAGAACCTTGGACGAACACTCAGTCTTCTAGGCTTTAGTTTGCTGGTCAGCTGGAGGTGCTGACTCAGTTCTGCCTACCCTTAGCACCGGTTTAGAGTTCAGCCATCCAGAATATGAGAAAGTGCTTTGGAAAATGTATACGATCCCATTCTTCCATCAGTTACACTTTCAGTTCTGCTGTCTGCTGTTGTGAACTAACCCAACAAGCACAGCCAGTGCTCTATTTTCTAAGCTCCTTGTTTACTTCCAACAAAGTCGTCAACAACACTTTCTCTGCCAAACTTTTTTTTTTTAGGAGGAGGGCACAGAAAGAATCAAAGTGGAAATAAAGGATGTTTGTCTGACCAGAGAATGACTGCCACCAGGACAGATCGCTAAGAAAAGTTATTGACTTCATTCCCTAGAGAAGTTTGAGAAGAGGCATTTAGATGCTTGGGATCATTTTGTAGAGTCTGAAGATGAAAAGTAAATCAGATATTCTCTCGAGGCTTGTTTCAGTTACAGGCCTCCCATTAGAGAATTAGCCAACCTCGATAAACACCAGCAGAGGCCTGGGATTTGGTGCGGAAAACTAGGCTTCCCAAACAACTAACCCAGTGATGGCTGCCAATAAAAGGGGGGAATATCTTTACACACACAAGAGTCGGAATTTGAAAGCTTGTCAAAATAGAAACCTTTTTGAAAATCATACTATTTGGTATAGATACAATGAGTTTGTATCAAGGGAAGATCAAAGACAATATAATTTTTTTGGGGGGATGCATGAAACACTTAAGATTTTAGGAATCATCCCTTGATAGAAGCCAGCTGCAACTGCAAGGGGCTAATTTTGTCTTTGGTTTTTTTCTCTCTGTATAAAATTTTAAAACCTCATTGCTGGAGATTAGAGATTTAGAGAAGTATCAGACAGACCAGCATTTTACAGAAAAAGTGAAAGATAAAGCCCTTATTACGGAGTTAACCATTAGTATCAGTGTTGTCCCTGCCTTTGGCACACGTGTCTTTACCCTCTTATTTCCCTGCTCCACCATCTATCAGGATACCGACTCCCTTCAACATCTATTTCCCATTGTCCAGCCCTTGATCTGATAGCTTATATCTGAAGCTTCCTTGGATTCTGTGATTCCAAACACATCAGCTGCTGATAGGTTCTTATGCTGTGACCAATGTAAGTTTAGTGGTACTGTTTCCCATTTAGTGGTATTTGTTCCCATCCCAAAAAAGGGTTACCCAACAGAATGTGGAAACTATAGAACAATATAATGGATTTCACATGCAAGCAAGATTCTACTGAAGATTACTCAAAAACAACTGGAACAACACATCAGCAGAGAACTGCCAGAAGTTAAGCCTGGGTTTAGAAGGGGTTGTGGTACTAGGGATATTATAGCTGATGTTAGATGGATCTTGGCTGAAAGCAGGGAGTACCAGAGGAATGTCTATCTGTGTGTTTCATTAACTATGCAAAGGCGTTTGACTGTGTGGATCATAAACTGTGGCTGACTCTGAGAAGAATGGGAAACCCGGAACACTTGATCGTGCTAATGCAAAACCTATACTTGGACCAAGAGGGAGTTGTCAGACAAAGCAAGGAAACATTGCATGGTTCAAAATTGGGAAGGGCATACGCCAGGGATGTGTCCTGTCTCCTTACCTTTTCAATCTGTATGCAGAACAGATTATCCGGGAGGCTGGGCTCTGTGAGGAGAAGTGTGGTGTCAGGATTGGTGGAAGATCTATGAACAATCTGCGTTATGCAGATGACACAACCCTGCTTGCTGAAACTGAGGCGGACCTGAAGTGCTTGCTGCAGAGGGTCAAGGACTGCAGCCTTCAATATGGATTGAGGCTCAATGTCAAGAAGACAAAGATTCTCACCACTGGACCAATTGGCAACATCAGGATGGATGGTGAAGAGATTGAGATTGTACACAGCTTTAGTTTGCTCAGCTCCACGGTAAACACTCTTGGCACCAGCAGCCAGGAAATTAAAAGATGTATTGCGATGGGAAGGTCTGCTGTTAGGGACCTCTCCAAAGTACTGAAGAGCAATGGTGTCACTCTGGAGACTAAGGTGCATCTGATACAGGCTATGGTCTTTGCAATCACTTGCTATGCATCAGAAAGTTGGACAATGACTAAGGAGGATAGAAGGAGAATTGATGCCTTTGAGCTATGATTCTGGAGAAGAGTATTGTGGGTACCATAGACTGCTAGGAAAACAAACAGTTTCATCCCGGAGAGGGTTAAACCGGGTGGCTCCTTCGACGCAAGGATTCTGAGGCTCCATCTAACATATTTTGGACATGTTGTAAGGAGGGACAGGTCCTTGGAGAGGGACATCATGCTTGGGAGGGTGGAGGAATAGCGCAGGAGGGGAAGACCCTCTGTGAGGTGGATTGATTCAGTGACTGGGGTAATCGGGATGGGTGTATCAGAGACGGTGTGATTGTCACAGGACAGAGCAGGGTTTAGGGCTGTTGTACGTAGGGTCACTACAACAACAACAACAACATTGCTGAAGAGTCAGAACTAACCCTCAGGTTTTCAGAGGCTATAGATTGCATAGGAGGCTTTTTCTGGTGGAGCTGCTGGAGGAGAGCCTGAGCCTTTGGGCTAGCAGTGCAACTCCATACCCACCACCAGAGAGCTCCCTCCTCCAGACAGGGCCCCTTTATTTGGTCTTTTGTGTTCCCAGGAATCCACCCTTCTTCTTCCTTGTTTCCACCTTACTCTTTCCTGAGAAGGCCATTAACTGAAAAGGGAACATTCTGCCTCTGCAAATAGAAGCCTTTTCATTTCGAAGTCTCAGTCTAACTATCATTGTTTATAGGGTGCAAAACCTTCACGAAACCCTAAACTAGAAGCAGAAGGAGAGCAGGGCTGTCCTGGGGACCCTCAAAGGCCACACCCTGGACCTCCCTCTGCACCCACAGCACAGTCTATGGCTCCATCAGCACAGAGATGCTGCCTGTCATGTTGGGGCTGGATCTGCCCATTGTACACGCGGTCATTAGTGAGATCAGCATGCACAAGGAGATGATGTCTTCCCAGGACCTGCTGACACAGACGGTGGTGACACAGCTCAGGGAGCCACTGCCCAGCAGAACCTGGCTCTGCAGCTGACTGAGAAGCTGGTGGGGAATAATGAGCGTGTCTGAACACAGCTAGGAGATGAACAGTGACTACTGCCAAGACCAGAAGGAGGGTCATAGCAAAAACAAGGGATAGGTGCAACCGTAGTGACGTAGTGACCAGCAACCTTAGACAGCCAGCAGCTGCCTCACACGGCCCAGTGATCTGTGTCCATCAACCTTAAAGTATCTTAAAGTACCAAATATATATCTATCTCTATCCTATCCTGTCCTATCCTACCTATCTATCTCTATCCTATCCTGTCCTATCCTACCTATCTATCATCTATCTCTCTCTCTCTCTCTCTCTCTCTCTCTCTCTATCTATCTATCATCTATCTATCTATCTCTATCTATCATCTATCTATCTATATCTTCTACCAATTATCTATATATCTATCTCCAAGTCATTAGCAATCTATTTAGATCTGTTATGATTCAGGGGAAAAAATATGCAGGCAGAAGACAAGATTTTGAAAAGAATTCTGGAAGTGATGCAAACAGTCAGCATGTTCAGCTGACAATCAAAAGGTTTGGAGGTTTGAATCCACTCAGATTTGCCTTGGAAGAAAGGTCTGGAAATCTATCTGAAAAATCAGCCTTGGTAACAGCTGTTGAGCACAGTTCCCCCTGACACACACAGGGTCACCAGTTTGCTCAGCAGTGACTGTAAGTCTTACACTGCCCTCCAGGGTATCCGACCACCACACACCCACTCCAGCTCTTTCTTCTCCTGGGCTTCCACCACGAGGTCATGGCAACCGCTCCTCTCGGTTCCCAGTAGATCTTCCATGAAGGAGGAAGAGTTCCAGCATCTCAGATTGGAAGGGATGTTTCTGGTATCACAAACAAGTCCTTGATTTCAGGGTCACAAGAAGTGATTTGGGGCCATGCGGAATCACAAAGACCAAAAGTATCTTTGTTGTTCTGAGGAAACACCTCCTCATTCTAAACAGTTGAGTTACAAATTATCTTTCTGAGAACAATGCCCATTCAGAACTTGGGGACATTCTGTCCCTGTGACTTCTAGCCCGGCAGTCACAGTTCTCAGAGAACAGAGGGTACAAAGTGGATCTGTGATTAGAAACCCTGCTGCCAGCACACCTTGGTGACTGGTCCAAACCTGCCCCAACACACCCCATGCCCTTTGCAGCCACATATCCTGTCAACATGCCATTTAATCTTTACTCCGAGCTGAAGAATGCTGGGAAGCTGTCCTTGGTGAAGGTCACAGTCACTAAGTATCACTAATTTATGTTATGTAGTGTGTTGACTCAGTATCACCCCTCCCACAGACCTTCTGCACTGGGCCACATAGACTCTTTGGTAATGTTCTTTATGAATTTTAAGCATAGGATAATATGTGATAAAATAACAAAAATATTTTTTTGTAAAATCTGAATACATTGAATCACATTATTAATTGTGTTATTAGTAGCCAAGCATAAGCCTTTTTGGATGATTTCTACTTCAATTACTCCTTCATTCTCAAGAAGTTGTTGATACAGGTCCATAAATACCACTTATCACTGTATTCTAGATAAAAAAAAAATCAGAAAATGTGACCAACTCATATAAACTAACAGTACACGCAGGTAGCTCATGCAGATAAAACCATGTAATCCAAAACACTGTTGAAAATGGGAAGTTACAACAGCTCTGATTGGAGCACCTTGTCGAGCTGTTGTTAGATGCCATCAAGTCGACTAATATTCATAACAAACTTATGAACAAGATTTGAACCTTGCCCTATCATGTGCCGTTCTTATGGTCCCTGCCGTGGGTGGGGCCGTTGTTAGAGGCACTGTGTTCCTCTCTTTCTCTCACCCTTTACCTTTGTCAGCACAATGTCTTTTCCCAAGGACTGGCCCCACCTGACACATACCCAAAGACTGGGAGGGAAAAGTCCCACCATCCTTGCCTCTCGGGAACACCCACAATAGAATATTTTAAAAGTAAATTAACAGAGTGTTTTTAGCTTGTAGGTCTGTAGTTATGTGTAAACTAGCCTTACAAAATATGTTTTTGTTGTCATAACTTTGTTGTTGTTATGTTCCATTGAGTTTTACTCATAGTGACCTTATGAACAATAGATCTGAACCCTGTCCTATCCTGCGCCATCCTCATCATCTCTGACATACTGGAGCCCATTGCAGCAGTCACTGTGTCAGTTTATTCAGGTGACTGTCTTCTTCTCTTTTATTGATCTTCCACCTTTCCAAGCGCTTTCCAAGGAATAGCCTCTCCTAACAACATGCTCAAAGTATGTGACATGAACTCGGTCATCTTTGCCTAGAAAGAGAACTCAAAAAAGCTGTATTAAGGGAGTTCCTGGGTGGAATTCCTTGATCTAGGCAGAGAGAGAGAGAGAGAGAGACCAGGGAAAGAAACTGTGCCCAAAGGTGGGTTGGGCAGGGTTTTATGGTAAGGGCTTTTAGGGAGGGAGGGGAAGGACATTCCATTGTGGTATAGCCAGGAAAGTGGTCTTTACAGAGGGAAGGGAGGGTGATTTAGCCAGCTGGGCAAGGTGGAGGCAGTTCACTGCCTTTGTTGACATGTTGATATTATTTTTTAAAATTAATTTTAATGAAGGTTTACAGAGACTTAGGGTTTCCTATCATTCATTGTTGTACTTTTCTCCCTGCCCACCCACTCTCCCCCACAATTCACTCTTCTCCTTGAAAAGTAAAGAAAAACTCTTTCATTGTTACACAATCCTTCCCCCCAAGTCCACTCCACTATGCAGCCTTCATTCTGACTTCTGTAATGACAATAATATCCAAACATATCTCACCATTGGACCAGTTGGCAGCATCAGGATGGATGGTGAAGAGATTGGGATTGTTCACAGCTTTAGTTTGCTTGGCTCCACAGTCAACACTCTTGGCACCAGTAGCCAGGAAATTAAAAGACGTATTGTGATGGGAAAGTCTGCATTAGGGACCTCTCCAAAGTACTGAAGAGCAATGGTGTCACTCTGGAGACTAAGGTGCACCTGACACAGGCCATGGTCTTTGCAATCACTTGTTATGCATCAAATAATTGGACAATGACTAGGGATGATAGAAGGAGAATTGATGCCTTTGAGCTGTGGTGCTGGAGAAGAGTATTGAATGTTCCATGGATTGCTAAGAAAACAAACAGGTTCATCCTAGAGAGAGTTAAACCGGGCTGCTCCTTGGAGACAAGGATTCTGAGTCTTCGTCTGACATACTTTGGACATGTTGCAAGGAGGGACCAGTGCTTGGAGAGGGACATCATGCTTGGGAGGGTGGAGGGACACAGCAGGAGGGGAAGACCCTCTATGAGGTGGATTGATTCAGTGACTAGGGTAATTGGGGTGGGTGTGTCAGAGACAGTGAGATTGGCATAGGACAGAGCAGGGTTTAGAGCCATTGTACATAGGGTTGCTATGAGTTGCAAGCAACTCAACAACAAACAACATATCCCTTTTAAACAGTTCTCTCCCTCATCTGTTTCAATGCAGTATACATCGTTCCTCCCCTCCTTTTCTGTCTTCCCTCGCGTAGATATTTTTTGAATCCTTCATTCTTCTCTTTTGACCTTAGCCTGGGCCTGACAATATTTGTCTGTTATTTTAGCGGTTCATGGGATATTCAGTACTCTTCTCTAATGTCACAGTTCAAAGGCACCAATTCTACTTCTCTCATCCTTATTTATTGTCTAACACTCAGATATATAGAAAGTTTCATGGTACACCTTAGTCTTAAAACTGATATAATAACTTCTCAGTAATTTGGAGAGGTCCCTGACAGCCGACTTTCCCAGTGGAGTCGATCTCCTGATCTCCTGAATGCTGGTGTACCACGGATATTGATTGTGGATCCAAGTAAGATGAACTCATTTGGCAATCTCAGTCTTTCCCCCATCTATCACAATGTTGCTCATCAGTTCAGTGGTGAACATTTTTGTTTTCTTGATGTTGAGATGTAATTCCTGTAGAAGGTTGTAGTCTTTGATGTGCTTGATACTTCTCAAACTGAAAGAACTGAAACACAAATTCAAGACTTGAGTTGTAATACTTGGAGATGATATGGGCAAAATTTTCAATGATCTAGGAAGCATCAAAAGAAGATGGAAGGAATACACAGTGTACCAAAAAAAAAAAATCATTAAACACTGAAATACCACAGAGCCAAAGAAGAAAGAAGTGCAAGCTGCACAGAGGGCATTGGCAAAAAAAATAACCCAGGAATTGAGATGGGATATCAACTGATATGTTTCATCTAACAAATGCAGCCCATGACAGATGTTAACTGAACCTGCAACTAACAGATTCAAGCTCACCAGTCTATGTCAAGAAATTTGGAAGATAGCTACCTGAACAACTGACAGGAAGAGATTCCTATTGGTCCCATTCCTCAAAAATGGTAATCCAACAGAATGTGGAAATTACCAAACAACATCATTAGTACCTCATGGAAGCAAAATATTGCTGAAGATCATCCCCAAACAGCTAGAACAGTACATTGACAGAAATAACTAACTATAAAGATATTTTTACAAAATAGAATAGGTTTCTACTGAAGCACTGCATAAAAAGATCTCATTCTGGTGTCACCCAGTGTGATCTCTACCTCTTTCATCCCAATACTGCGTAGTAACACACTAGAATATTCATATCTTGCTTATCAGTCAATAACACAGGAATCTAGAAATCAAAACATCAAGTCCTTCCATCCTCTCAAGTTGTAGCTTTCTAGGTAGAGTTCCTTATTGGACCAGTGGTGAAGATTGTTGTCTTCTTGATGTTGAGATGCAATCCATATTGAAGACTGTAGTCTTTGATAATTTGCAGTGTTTTAAAAGATTGAGAAGATTAAACTTGTCAATATCTATATCTTAATTGGATCTACAATCAATGTGCTTAGTATCAGCAGTCAGGAGAATCAGGAGACATAATACATTGGGAATGTCTCCTATCAAGGACCTCTCCAAATTCCTGAGAAGCGGTGGTATCAATTTAGAGACTGATTTGAACTGATTTTGTCAGTTTGAAGGTGTGCTTGATTCAGGCTGTGATCTTTTCAATCACTTGGTATGCATCTGAAGGCTGGGCAATGGATAAAGGTGACAGAATTCATGCCTTTGAGTTGAAGACAAGCCAAAAACCATGGACAGCCAAAAAAAACAAACAGATACATCTTAGAAAAGTTCATCCAGAGTGCTCCTTAGAGGTAAGGATGGCAAACTTTTTTAAAAATTTTTTTTTATCATTTTTTATTACTTTTAAGGAAAATTTACAGAGACCTTGGATTTCCATTCATTCATTGTTGCACTTTTCTCCCTGCGATGGCAAAACTTTTATCTCATATATTTTGGGCTTATTGCTAGGAGAGGCTATTCCTTGGAAAGAAATATCATGTTGGGAAAGTAGGGGGTCGGCAAAAGAGAGGAAACCACTCAACCAGATAGATTGACACAGTGACTGTGCCAATGGGCTCAAGCGTGTCAGAGATGATGAGGATGGTACAGGATAAGACAGGGTTCAGATCCGTTGTTCATCGGGTCGCTGTGAGTCATACCCAACTCCACAGCACCTAACAACAACAGTTAGGCAGAAACAGATTAAACCTTGATGGGGCCTAAATATTATATGATGGGAGGAAGCAGACCATTGTAAAAAAAAAAATTAGATGCAAAATTATGAACAGGCCTATAGGCCTAGTGAGAGATCTTGAAGCATAAACTTCATTAGAATCCAGAAGAGTCCATTAAAGCACAATTTAACCAAAGTTTCAAATTACAGCTCTTACAACCTGCTCTGGTGGGCTATTGGGTAAAGAGTTGGGCTGTCAACCTAAAGTCAGGAGGTTTGAATCCAAGAGCTGCTCTATGGAATAAAGACAGGTCATCTCTTCGTATGTGATGTATGGCCTCTGAAAACCCACTGGAAGGCCAGCTGTGCGTCATTTCAATTCAATGGCATAGAACCACAAGGACAAAGTATGCCTGCTACTTCTTGGTTTAACCGAATCCTGCATTTTCCCTGTCAATGTCATTTCATGCAATACCCTCGCAGGTAAAGCCTCTTCCATAGTGGCCTACATCTCTGCCTCACACTTGTTCAGGGCTGCTTCCAGCCAGATCATTGTACGGAAGTACAATGGGAACACTTTAGCTGCTATGTACACCTGCCTCAGGGCCCCTTCTGCATACACATCAAGGCTCAAGGTGCCTCATTACTTTATCCTCCTATTCCATCTCCTGCCAACAAGTTGTGTCAACAGCAGTTCATCAGGCTAGCCACACCCTTAGGACGTGTCACATTCCATAATATGTTTTTTAATTGGAAACTTGAATGCTTAGATTCCCTTTGCAAACCCAGTCCCCAACCTTGTACCACTGCCAGGTCTCCATTTCCTCCAAGCCGACTCTTAGTTTTGTCTCAGCCCTCTCTCCTAAATTCATTGCCTTTTCTTCCCTTTCTGGGCCTTCAAGTGTCCAGTCCTTTTACCTCTCCAGTCTTATTACCTTCAAATCCCATTTTCCCCTTGACTCTCCTGTTAAGCAAAATGGAACTTCGTCACATGCAAGTTCAAGGGTAAAAGTGGCAGAATATAGCCTCTTCGGAACTTTTCTTTTGCATTCTCTCCCCTTGGGCAAATAGTGGCTGTTAAGCAATCTAATCCTTGGCTGCCACAGGGTAATAATCAAATCTAACATCTGTATGTGACCTTAATAGTTGCCATGGCTCTTACATGTACTTCAGCTCACATGATTTCTTCCTCCCTTTGACCACTTGCTATCTAATTTCTTCCTTCTTGTTTTCTCCTGCTGCAGAGTTGGCTAAGGAAACTTGAAGACTTGTGTCAAATTGCTCCATTACAATCTCCTGATTTCCTTCTTTGTATTCCTACCCCACTGTCCTACAGTTGTCTTCTTTCCACTCTCCTTTGGCTCCCTCTTGAATTCCCCTCACACCTGGAGTCATTTTAGCTGACCTTGCTCACACAGGCTCAGCTAATGCAAAGAATCATGAATCATGAATGTTCTGCCACTTTTCTCTCCTTTCCCTCTAAACATTGCTGTAACTTCACTCTTCTTCCCTGAGAGACTTTACTGTGAAGAAAAGAGGATTCAAGGACATTCTCTAGATCATCTTCTCTTTATACCTTCGTGAAGTACCCTCATGGCTCATGTGCAGTGGTCTTCAAATTTGTGGCCTATCAAGTACTTCTTAAGGATAGGAACTGTGACTTCTTCATCTTTCCATCCCTAGATGTCTAATCCACAATCAATCTAACATGTAGTAGATGTCTGATTGGTTTGCATTCTTAGTGAACCTGATGATAAATATCAAGAACATAGACTCATCTTCTCAAGTTAAGAAAGCAAGCAAAGTACTTACCATCAACAAATGAATGGATAGAGAAGCTCTGGTATAGTCACACAATGAATACTATGCTGCTTTGAAAAACAAAGAACTCATGAAATATTATACAAAATGGGTGACCCTGGAGCACATAATGCTGAGTGAAATATCTCAGTCACAAAAGGACAAATATTGCATAGTGCCACTGTTGTAAAACAGGACTGACATTGGAGTTGGGGGGGCGGAGACTGAGAAAGATGGGATAAATTATGTATACTGCATTAAAACAAATGAGGGAGAGAACTGTTTAAAAGGGATATGTGATTAGGTATTATTGTCATGACAGGAGTCCAGAACAAAGGCTGCATAGTGGAGTGGACTTGGGGGGAGGAATTGTATAACAATGAAAGAATTTTTCTTTTACTTTTCAAAGAGAAGAGTGAACTGGGGGGGAAGGGTGGGCAAGGAGAAAAGTGCAACAATGAATGAACAGAAATCCAAAGTCTGTAAACTTTCATTGTTGTTGTTGTTGTTGTTATGTGCTGTTGAGTCATTTGCGACTCATAGCCACCCTATGTACAACAGCCCTAAACCCTGCTCTATCCTGTGACAATCGCATCGCCTCTGACACATCCATCTCGATTACCCCAGTCACTGAATCAATCCACCTCATAGAGGGTCTTCCCCTCCTGCGCTGTCCCTCTACCCTACCAAACATGATGTCCCTCTCCAAGGACCTGTCTCTCCTTACAACATGTCCAAAGTATGTCAGACAAAGCCCCAGAATCCTTGCCTCCAAGGAGCAGCCTGGTTTAACCCTCTCCAGGATGAATCTGTTTGTTTTCTTGGCAGTCTATGGTACATTCAATACTCTTCTCCAGCACCACAGCTCAAAGGCATCAACTCTCCTTCTGTCCTCCTTAGTCATTGTCCAACTCTCTGATGCATAACAAGTGATTGCAAAGACCATGGCCTGTATCAAGCCCACCCCTTAGTCTCCAGAGAGACACCGTTGCTCTTGAGTACTTTAGAGAGGTCCCTAACGGCAGACTTTCCCATTGCAATACATTTTTTTATTTCCTGGCTGCTGGTGCCAAGAGTGTTGACTGTGGAGCCGAGCAAACTGAAGCTGTGAACAATCTCAATCTCTTCACCATCCATCCTGATGCTACCAATTGGTCCAGTGGTGAGAATCTTTGTCTTCTTGACATTGAGCCTCAGTCCATACTGAAGGCTGCAGTCCTTGACCCTCAGCAGTAAGTGCATGAGGTCCTCCTCAGTTTCAGCAAGCAGGGTTGTATCATCTGCATAACACAGATTGTTGATAGATCTTCCACCAGTCCTAACGCCACGCTTCTCCTCATACAGCCCAGCCTCTCGGACAAACTGCTCTGCATACAGGTTGAAAAGGTATGGAGATAGGACACATCCCTGGCGTACACCCCTCTCAATTTTGAACCATGCAGTGTTGCCCTGCTCTGTTCTGACTACTGCCTCTTGGTCCAAGTATAGGTTTCGCATTAGCACGATTAAATGTTCTGAGATTCCCATTCTTCTCAGAGTCAGCCACAGTTTGTTATGATCCACACAGTCAAACGCCTTTGCATAATCAATGAAACACAGATAGACATTCTTCTGGTATTCTCTGCTTTCAGCTAAGATCCATCTAACATTAGTTACAATATCCCTAGTACCACGACCCCTTCTAAACCCAGCCTGGACTTCTGGCAGTTCTCTGCTGATGTACTGTTCCAGTCGTTTTTGGATAATCTTCAGTAGAATCTTGCTTGCATGTGAAATCAATGATATTGTTCTGTAGTTTCCACATTGAGTTGGGTCACCCTTCTTTGGGATGGGAACAAATATAGATCTTTTCCAGTCAGTTGGCCAAGTAGTTGTTCTCCAGATTTCTTTCACTATAATTAATAATAATTTTAAAAAAAGAAAACAAAGTACTGACTCAAAGCTCAGACTCAATTGTTTTTTGAGTCGGAACCAACTTGTAGACAGCCCTCTATTTGGTTTCTGAGTCTGGAAACTATACAATAGGAAATTGCCCGTCTTTCTCCCACTGAACTGAGTTTGAACCACCACCACCAGAGAAGTACAGCACAACCCCCTACATATTCCACCACCAGAGCTCCCTGCAAAACACCCAAGAGATGTACATTTATAGTGTTACAGGACACAGTGAATATTCATTGTGATCCTCTTGAGGTCCTTGGAAGGTGAAAATAGTTTGCTCCAGATTACTAACTGAAGGGTGGCTGTTTAGACACACTCAGTAACATCACAGAAGACGTCTAATGACCTGCTTCTTTAAAGACTACTTACAGTCATGGAACTTCTGTGGAGCAATTCTATTCTATAACCCATGGAGTCATCCTGAGTGGGGATGGATTGAATGGCCGTGAGTTTTATTATGATCTTTGGAAGCAAGGCCAACACCAGCTTGACCTCCTGTCTAGGAACGTGACACAAGAGTCAGAAGTCAGGGCATCTGCAGCAGTAAATTACTGGTTAAATTTGACAGCCTTTAAAGTCTCTTTTAGCCCTAAACATCTCTCTCTTTCTAGGAGTGCCAGCTCACCACTAAAATGGTCTGTAATTTCAGGCAAGTGACTACATCTTATCAGTAAAATGCAGATGCCATCTTCCCTCTTTCCCTGTGAGATTAAATCAGCTGATATATGTGACACTAAGAAAAATCTCAGTTCTTATCATATGCTAGCAGTGAGGAGGTCAGAGAGCTTAAAAGGCTCCTCCTCTTCATTCGTGAGAGAAAAGTGTTTTCCTTCAGGACACAATTTGACCCTTAATGCTGGATAGAAGCTGGGTACTTGTTCATTGTGTCTACCCTGGTGAGGAGCCAGCCTCTGGGAGGAGGATGCAGGTTTGCTTAGTGACTCGCTACATGATGCTCGTTGATTGTACACTTGCTGAAGGCAACACCTGCGTCTGTCAGACAAATGACTATGAATCGCCAGGACCAAGCACAGCACTGACACATGTGGAGAGGTCAGGAACAATGTGTGGGAGAAAGAAAGGACGAGAGGGAAGGAAGAAGGGAAGAATGTGTTTAGGAGTAAAATGTTTCTAGGGAGGATATAGCCATGCTGAGGTCCACTGAGAAGGGTCCGAAGTAGCAGAAAGATCACAAGTATTTAATGAACAAAAAAGATTTTCCTTTCATCATTTAAGAGGCTAGCATCCTGAATTCATGGCATCAGCACTATCAGAAGACTTTCCTTTCTCTGCTGGCTCTTGGGGAAGGTCTTTCCATTTCTCAGCTCTGTCCCTCTGTTCTTTGGCAGTCATCATGTGGTGTGGCGTCCGTCCGCCTTCCCCTCTGCTTGCTCTCTTCCTTCCATAGCTAATCTGTCTATTAGCACTACACTGAAATGGCCTCATTAATATGACAAAGAAAAACACTGTTCTTAAATGAGATTATATCCACAGGCATGTTGTTGTTGTTGTTATGTGCCGTCGAGTCGTTTGTGACTCATAATGACCCCATGTACAACAGCCCTAAACCGTGCTCTATCCTGTGCCAATCTCATTGCCTCTGACACACCCATCCCGATTACCCCAGTCACTGAATCAGTCCACCTCATAGAGGGTCTTTCCCTCCTGCGCTGTCCCTCCATCCTCCCAAGCATGATGTCCCTCTCTAAAGACCTGTCTCTCCTTACAACATGTCCAAAGTATGTGAGACGAAGCCCCAGAATCCTTGCCTCCAAGGAGCAGCCTGGTTTAACCCTCTCTAGGATGAATCTGTTTGTTTTCTTGGCAGTCCATGGTACATTCAATACTCTTCTCCAGCACCACAGCTCAAAGGCATCAATTCTCCTTCTATCCTCCCTAGTCATTGTCCAACTCTCTGATGCATAACAAGTGATTGCAAAAACCATGGCCTGTATCAGGCGGACCTTAGTCTCCAGAGAGACACTGTTGCTCTCGGGTATTTTGGAGAGGTCCCTAACTGCAGACTTTCCCATCGCAATACGTTTTTTTAATTTCCTGGCTACTGGTGCCAAGAGTGTTGACTGTGGAGCCGAGCAAACTGAAGCTGTGAACAATCTCAATCTCTTCGCCATCCATCCTGATGCTACCGATTGGTCCACAGGCATAGAGATTAGTATTCCATTATTTTGGAGAGGGCACATACAATACAATCCATGATGGTGGTAAAATGCAATGAGGATGAAGGAAGGTGCCACTTAGTCGGTGACAACAAATAATCCTTTAGGGTTTTGTTTTCATGTCTTTTCCTAACCGCCCCCCCAAAAAAAACCCCACCAAATTGTAAACAATGATATTTTGTGCAAACCTTTGTTGTGGTGGTAGAAGACCTAGGGGAAGAGCACTGGGAATAAATAACTGGCCACATCCTACATCCCCATAGATGAGAGGAGATTGGCAAGATTAAAATGATGTGCATGCAAAACCTTTAAAGAAGGCACAAGAGTAAATTCAAATGATTATACACACATTCACATCTGTATCCCCCCCCATATCTATCTCTATATGGTAAAAGTTATGAGCTCATACACATCCTTTAATTCCTATGCCAAACCATATATTTCCTTCTGTGTTTTCCCTTCCACTTCACTGACACTGAGAAACCTGGCTGTACTACAGAGATTTTTATGAAGCTGGAAAGAATGAAAAAGAGGAGATAATTGTCATGGGTTTAGGTCTTTAAACACTGGCCCACTGTGATGCCCCCAAAGGTGGAGGGCAGAAAAGGGCAGAGATGGACTGAGCCCAGCTTGATTGTGGGGCCCTCTTCTTATTGAAAGAAGCCCTGGAAGTTCCAGTGCTTGGCACTGATTTAGGGCAGGTCTAAATAAAGACGCCCTATTAATACGCATCAGGGCAAGATTTGAGCCAAGGGCATCAGAAGCCTCTGAGGTTTGTTGAGCATCCAGAGTTCATGTGGATTAACTCTGGCATGGCTTCCAGCTGCTGATCTGAGCCTAGATGCAGGAATCTGGGACTGATGTGGGTTCATTCAGAGAATATCAGGTTAATTTTGGTATTTTGAGGACATGGGAAGGGAAGAAAAAAAAGGAGAGGAAATGGAGAGGAAGAAATTAATTTGTCATTATTTAAAAGCATCAATAAAGATTAGTAACACTGTCTATAGAAAATATTTTTATTTCCATTAGGCAAAACCAGAAAAGTCAGATAAGCAATAAACCTGGAAAGTATTTTCAGCATGTGCAACGAAGAACTACATTTCTTCACATGTAGAGTACACTTAAAAGTCCATGAGAAGATCATCGGTTCAGCAGAAAAATAAAGGGCCTTTAAAAATGCAGAAGCAAGGGAGCTCTGGTGGCCTAGTGGCAAGACGCTGCACTGCAATCCCAGAGGTATGCGGTTTAAATCCACCAGATGCTCTGCTGGAGAAAGAGGGAGCAATCTCCTCCTGTACCAGTCAGATCTGATTTGACAGTACACATAAAAATAATACAATAAAAGAATGCAGAAGCAGAAATATTGAAAGCAGAAAGCATGTCTTTCAATTACCTGAAAAGGTGCTCAACCTTGTTTAGAATAAAAACATATATACATTCACTGTTGTTGTTGTTGTTATGTGCCATCGAGTCGTTTGCAACTCATAGCGACCCTATGTACAAGAGCCCTAAATGCTGTTCTATCCTGTGCCAACCTCGCTGTCTCAAACACATTCATTCCCACCACTCCACTCACAGAATCGATCCATCTCATCGAGGGTCTTCCTCTCCTGCGCTGTCCCTCCACTCTCCTAAACATGATGTCCCTCTCCAAGGACCAGTCCCTCCTTACAACATGCCCAAAGTATGTCAGACGAAGCTTCAGAATCCTTGACTCCAGGGAACATTCTGCCTTCACCCTCTCCAGGACAAACCTGTTTGTTATAGCAGTCCATGGTCTATTCAATACTCTTTCCCAGCACCACAGCTCAAAGGCATCAATTCTCTTTCTATCATCCCTATTCACTGTCCAACTCTCCGATGCATAGCACGTAATTGCAAAGACCATAGCCTGAATCAGGCACACCTTAGTCTCCAGCCTGAAGTCGTTGCACTTCAGTACTCTTGAGAAGTCCCTCATAGCTGACTTTCTCAATGCAATCCGTCTCCTGATTTCCTAGCTGCTATTACCGAGAGTGTTGACTGTGGAGCCAAGTAAACTAAAACTGTTAACTATCTCAATCTCTTCACTACACAAAATAAAATTTTTCACTTATGAGATGAATAAAGATTTAAAATTTTTGTAAAGAAAAAAGACATGGAGAAATAAGTACTCTATGTATTGCTAATATGAATAAACATGAGAACAGCTTCTTTTTCTTTTTTTTATAATTTTTTTAAAAATTTTGTGTGTGTGTACCATCAAATTGGATCTGACTGGTACAGGAGGAGACTGCCCCTACTTTTCCAGTAGAGCATCTGGTGGATTTGAACCGTGTAACTCTGGGATTGCAGTGCGGCTTCTTGCCACTATGCTGCCAGAGCTCCCGAGTACAGCTTCTTTAGAAAGAAAATTGGTAGAATCTCTGAAAATACATATACATAACCTCTAATCTCACTTCTAGGATTACCCTACAAGGGTCACATCGTTGTCTGTGCAAAAAATTCTCTGCAGTATTATTTGGGAAGCAAAAAATCTGGAACAACCTAAATAGTTGTCTATAGAGGAAAGGAATACTAAAACCAGTGTATTTAGATGATGGTTACTATTTTGTCCCTGTGAAAGAATGAACTAGATCTATAAAAAGCATGTGGGTTTCAAAACCCTAAAGATGAGGGGAAAGCAAGATGCAAAGTTTACAGAATGATGGTTATCATGTTGAAAAAAAATATTTTGCATATAGATATGCTGTTGTCTTTAGGTGCCTTCAAGTCAACTATGACTCAAGTGGCCCTGTGAACAGCAAAGCTGAGAGTTGCCCACCCTGTGCCACCCTCCTGATCTTCATCCTGCTCAGGCCCATTGTTTCAACCACTGAGTCAATCCATTTCATTGATAGTCTTTCTCTCTTTCACTGACCCTTTGCTTTTCCCAGCATGATATCTTTTTCCAATGACTGGACTCTCCTGACAACATGCCCTAAGTATGTTAGATGACGTTTCACTCTCTTTGTCTCTAAGGAGCATCCTGGTTGCTTTTCCTTTATGACAGTTTTATGTGTTCTTTTGTCATTCGTCCCCAGGATATTCAATACTGTTCTCCAACACCTAAATTCAAAGGCTTCAATTCTGCCTGTCTTCCTTATTCATTGTCCAACTTTTAGATGCATAGGAAGCAATTGAAAAATACCTATGGCTCGTTTCAGGTACACCTTAGACTTTAAACGGACACCCTTACCCTTTAGCACTTTGGAGAGGTCTTTGAGAGCAGACTTTCCCAGTGCAATGCATCTTTCTTTTTTTTTTTTTTCAATGCGTCTTTCGATGTGGACTTACATAAATGCATGTTAAAGAATGAAAATGTTGATAAAATGATGTAGCTATTTCATGAGAGTGATCACCACTGGGAATGAGGGCAGAGGAGAAAGACAGGCTGTGAAGGCCACAGGATATTTCATCTCTCTTTGTAACATTTTATTTTTTTTTTTTTAATCTAGAAAAAAAAAATAAGAAAGAGCTGTGACTAAGTGTTCTTATCAGTTCTGGGGACTTGGTATTGCATTCTTGCTTTTCTGTAATTTTCCACAAAGTATGATACAGATCGGGGTGTAAGATGAGGCCTTTGTGACTAAAGGCTCATGTGCTTGTTGATGTGCTTGCTTCCTTTGTGGCAGATAAACGATGTGACAGAGGGTAACACAGGGAAGGGGAACCAGGAAGTGGGTATCTGGAGTGGGATGGAGATTAATTTTATATGGTACAGTCTTTCCTACTGTTTATATATTTTACCATTTGAATGCACTTCTTAAGATAATAACTACAACAAACAGTAATTATAAAGAGCAAACTAACAAAGAGTATGTATTATTAATAGCCTCCTGTGCTTGGTGAGCGCAGGCCAGTCCTCTAGGCCAGGGTTTCCTTTATTGACTGAGGGAAAACAGGGCTTTGCTTAATTGTCTGAAGTCTGGGCCTGAGCACAGTGGGTAAACACTAACAATGAGGTTGAGAGTGAGAGAGTCTCAGTCGGCAAAGTCTGAGAGGGCAGCTTGCCCTTGGCTTTCAGAACCCTTCCCTTTAGACAGAGGAGCAATGTGAGCTGTGCTGAGAGCTGTCACAGCTGCTAACACCAATCATGTGGTGGACCAGGCAGGAAAGAAACCCGAAGAGTGAAAATATGGCAAAGATAAGAGTGTCTTGGGGTAGAGAGGGGGAGTTTCCAGCCCCGGGTACACTGGCAGCCTGCTGGACTGTTTTAATGTCAGCACCCTCAACAAGGAAACAAAACAGTCTAAAAACAAACAGACACCACCAGAAGCAAACGAGAAACAACAATCAACTCCCAAGTGATGAAGGCAGTGGGTTTCAAATTTCTCCTACCCAAGCTGGAAATGCGTAATAAGCTTGGGGTTTTTTTGTACTGGCCAGGGAAAGCGAAAAGGTACTGAGAACGTGTGTGTGTGTGTGTGTGTGTGTACGCACACACACACACACACACACACTTCAACCTTTGACAAAATGTAATATTTTATCAGTAATACATGCTGACGAAACAAAAGGAGACAAAAACAGCTTGGTAAGTTGAATGTCACAAGGGAACCCATCTCAAAAATACTTCCATCTAAAGTTTCCCATTATAGCATCTGGTAGATGGTTGTTCCCTGTTTATGGCTCTGGTATCCTAATTTCATTTCTTTCCAAACTGCAGTGCCAGAGTGTATGAAACTTACATCTCTCAAGCCTTAGGTTTTTGGCATAATTTAGGCATTTGCTGAAGAAGGTCAAGGACTGTAGCCCTCAGTATGGCTCAACATCAAGAAGACTAAGATTCTCACCACTGGACCAATTGGCAGTGTCAGGATGGATGGTGAAGAGATTTTGTTCACAGCTTTAGTTTGCTTGGCTCCACGGTCAACACTCTTGGCAGCAGCAGCCAAGAAATCAAAAGATGTATTGTGATAGGAAAGTCTGCTGTTAGGGACCTCTCTAAATTACTGAAGAGCAATGGTGTCACTCTGGAGACTAAGGTGCATCTGATAGAGGCCATGGTCTTTGCAATCACTTGTTATGCATCAGAGAGTTGGACAATGACTAGAGAGGACAGAAGGAGAGTTGATGCCTTTGAGCTGTGGTGCTGGAGAAGAGTACTGAATGTACCATGGACTGCCAGGAAAACAAACAGATTCATCTTGGAGAGGATTAAACCAAGCTACTCCTTGGAGGCAAGGATTCTGGGGCTTCGTCTGACATACTTTGGACTTGTTTCCAGGAGGGACGGGTCCTTGGAGAGGGACATCATGCTTGGGAGGGTGGAGGACAGCACAGGATAGAAGACCTCTATGAGGTGGATTGATTCAGTGACTGGGGTAATCAGGGTAAGTGTGTCAGAGAGAGTGAGATTGGCATAGGGTAGAGCAGGGTTTAGGGCTGTTGTATATAGGGTCTTTGTGAGTCGCAGGCGACTCGATGGCACATAACAACAACAATGACATAAAGAAGAGCCAGTCCCTGGAAAAGGGCAGTATGGTTGGGAAAATTGAGGTTCAGTGGGAAAAGAGGAAGACCCTCAATGAAAGACTGACACAGCGAGTACAATAAGGGGTGTCAACAGCAGCAGTAGAGGTCCTGAGAATGGTACAGGATTGACCAGGGTTTCCTGCCCAATTGTGTAGGGTTGCTTTGAGTCAGAACCAACTGGACACATCTAACTACAATAACAACAGGTTTTAGGGTGAGGTTGTAGCACTGGCTCTGGATTTCAGCAGAACTCTTATTGCTAGTGTGACCCAGTTGGCCCCGACTCACAGCAGTCCTTTGTATGACTTCTTATTCTTGTCCCATCGTCACAGGCCTTGCTGTATCTGAACTCATTATTGCAGCCACTGTGTCAGTCCATCTTCTTGGGAGTCTTCCTCCTTCTCATTGATTTTCCACTTTACCAAGGATGGTGTCCTTCTTTAGAGATCAGATTCTCCTGACAGCATGCCCAAATCCTAGAACAATCCTGGCTTCTAAGGACCATTTTATTGTACTTCTTCCAAGAGACATTTGATAGTTCTTCTGTCTGTTAGAGTCAATCATCTTCATCAGCACCATAACTGAAAGGCGTCAATTCTTCTTTGGTCTTCCTTTTTAACTGTCCAGCTTTTGCACATGAGGTGATTGAAAGGCATCAGATGCACCCAAGTCTTCAAGGCAACATCTTTTTGTTTAACACTTTGAAGAGTTTTTTTGGGGCAAATTTCCCCAAGGTAATGCACCATGCTGCTTCCATGGTTGTTGATTGTGAGTTTAAGTAAAATGGAATACTTGACAATTTCAATCTTTCCTCCATTTATCCTGATGTTGTGAGCATTTATGCTTTCTTTAAATTGAGGTGCAATGTATACTGAAGACTATAGTCTTTTATCTTCATCAGTAAGTACTTCAAGTCTTTTTTACTTTCAGCAAGAAAGTTTGTGTCATCTGCATATCAAAGATTGTTAATGAGTCCTCTTCAGTCCTGATGCAAAATTCTCTTTCACATAGTCCAATTTCTTTGGTTATTTGTTCAGCATACAGATTGAATAAAACTAGGGCAGAGAGAGCCTGGTGTCTTAGAGAAATATTGCTGTTGACTTGTGCCAGCCAAGAACTGGTTTTGTAACTTCCTGTAGCAATGTCTCAATGACAGCATGTCCTAACTGTGATCAGCTTACTTCATTTCTAGACTCACTTTTGAAATAACAGCTTGAGTGAGAGCCACGGCATCTTCTGGCCAAGGCACCCAGTACCACTTCTACTAGGAGAAGGTCTGCCTCACTGAAATCTGTCTTCTGCTGCCAGGAACTTTTACCTAGTGCCATGGGGTCAGTATTTGGCCAAATGGCATTGAAACATAATTGCTGTCAGACTTGGACTTAAATGAAAGAAGTTGAAATGCCCATGTGGATTGGGAAATGAAGCAAAAAGAAATATATTCCTAACCTGGCTTGAACTTTGTCTTTTGAAAGACTTTTCAGTGGTATTTTTACTTGACTGGCAACTGAGACCTCTGATTTAGGGAGGACTAGGGAAAGGTAGTCTGTTATAAAAATTGGGTATATTTTTAATTTGCCTTATTTTTCTCTGAATCATTCTCAGATAAACTCTAGTAAACTCTCAGAAATATTAGATGTCCTTTATAGGTCAAAGAAATCCCACACACAGCTTGTTTTTCTTAGTGTTAATAGGAAAACAAACAGATGCATCCTGGAAAGGGTCAAACTGGGCGGCTCCTTGGAGGCGAGAATTCTGGGGTTCTATCTAACATACTTTGGACATGTTGTAAGGAGGGAACTGGTCCTTGGAGAGGGACATCATGCTTCGTAGGGTGGAGGGACAGCACAGGATGGGAAGACACTCTATGAGGTGGACTGATTCAGTGACTGGGGTAATCAGGATGGGTGTATCGGAGACAGTGCAATTGGCACAGGACAGAGCAGAGTTTAGGGCTGTTGTACATAGGGTTGCTATGAGTCACAAACCACTCAATGGCACATAACAACAACAAACAATGTTAATGGCTTATTCTATGAGTCTTATGTTCACAATAGCAAGGAGTTGGAAACAACCTTAGAGCCCATTGACAAACGAATGGATAGAGAAGCTGTGGTATATTCAAGCAATGGAATACTATCCTGCCTTGAAAAACAAGGAACTCATGCATATTATTCAAAATGGGTGACCCTGGAGGACATTATGCTGAGTGAAATATCTCAGTCACAAAAGGACAAACATTGCATGGCGTCACTGTTATAGAATGAGGCTAACATCAGGGTGGTGGTGAGTCTGAGAAAAAATGGATAAATTATGTAAACTGCATTGAAGCTGATGAGGGAGAGAACAGTTAAAAAATAATATGTTTTAGGACGTTAAGATTATCATAAGAGTTTGGAATTAGGGTTGCAGAGTATACTTGGGGTGAGGGTGAGAGGGTGTGGGGGATTGTATACCAATGAAGGAGTTTTTCTTTTGCTTTTAAAGAAGAGTAAACTGGGGGTGGGAGTGGGGTGGGAGGGGAGAAATGTGCAACAATGAATGTTGGAAATCCACAATCTCTGTAAATGTTCATTGAAATTAATAATAATAAAAATAAAAAGGAGTTGTACTGCCAATCCAAGGGTACACAGTTTGAATCCATCAGCTATTCACTGGAAAAAAGATGGTCAATCTTATGAGATTTATAGCCTATGAAAACCCACTGGAGGGTCAGTGAAGAGTCAGTTTCAACTCTACAATATATATCGACAACAACATATATCTTCAAAAACTCAGGCAGGATGAGATATTTGGCTTTGTGCCTGCCTCCATGCCTCCACCATGTACAATTCTCCACTCCACTCCTCCGTTCACTTCTTCAGTGTTTGAACTCTCTCTTCTTTCCCATTGGTGGTTCAGGCCTCCCACCGCCATAGAGGAAAGCATAAGGACTCTTCTTGCCCTTCTTCACCATGCTTTTGCTGAATACATAGTTTAAAATCACTAAAGGTCTAGACTTCGCCCCATTAATTTAAGAGATTATAGAATTTACTTCTCATTGGAAAAGGCTGTCATCAAGTCTCTCCAACTGTGTCAGAGTTGGAAGTTACTGATATGTTATCAAGTGGTGCTTATTCTTCGTGTGAAGTCATGCGTTAGCAGAGGGCCCAGCACCCTGACAGCTGGTGAAAGGTTGGCCACGTCTGCGCTCACTCTGTAATGGTAAACTTGTAAGTGCAGAGTTTCATTTCCCCTGTGGTTCCTTATGAGCCTTGATGTCTCATTTGCTTTTTTTTTTATCTTTTTTTAATTAATTTTAATGAAAATTTACAGAGACTTTGGATTTCCATTCATTCATTGTTGCACACTTTTCTCCCTGCTTGTCAAAGCCAGTTCTGATTAATCTCCTTTGTCAGTGTGTCC
>NW_006399846.1:9283031-9298802 GCF_000299155.1 Elephantulus edwardii | reverse complement strand
TACCACAGCTTCTCTAGCCATTCGTTTGTTGATGGGCACTTAGGTTGTTTCCAACTCCTTGCTATTGTGAGCAAAGCTGCAATAAACATGGGTGTTGGATGTCTCATTCTTGAAGGTGGAGTAGCATAGCTTTGCCCTGAGATTAAAATGCACTTCCTTGTCCACCTTTTAAAATCCAGCATATTACCTTTATCAACATACCTAAACAGATACTGCATTTCTCTTCCTTTCACTGTTGGTATTCATAGGCTGCCATGTGTCCACCAGGTCCACAGTGGGTATAATAAATATACCAGGGATTTCCAGAGGACTGAGTTTATACTTGGTTTTCCTAACTAGGTCTCTGATTCAATTGTAGTAGGCATATATGTTTGAGTTCCTTTAGGTACTCAACTTTTGGGAGGCTCTCAGAGCTGACTCACCTCTGTAATAAAATGTGAGTCTATGACCTAGGCTGGCCGACCAGAGGGTTTTGTTCCTCCTGGCCATGGTGATTGACTCATGGGCACGCATAGAATGCATGCCAATCAGAGCCCTTTTTTGGATTTTTTTAAATATTTTTTTATTATTGGGAAAAACATATTGGGGGTACAAGGAGGTGAGGGTTGGGGGCAGAAGGGTGAGGATAGGCCAGGATGCAGTTGCAGAGCTGCACAGTTTGGTCGGTGGGGGGAGCAGGTGAAGGAAATGATGAGGGTCCAGTGGGGACCAGATGCTACAGAGGAATGACAAGCATTTTCCAATAGTAATTGAGCCAACTGTCTCATTGATTTGGGAATTGGATGCCGACTCTCTGGCTTCTTCATGCTGAACAGGGGCATAGATATAAAGGGGGGAAGGGAGGACGCTTTATCACCTTACTGGTGGTCTTGGGTTACAGCTGCTTGCCTTCTGGCTCCTGAGGGCCACGACGGTTCACCCCGAGCCGGGGGCCAAGCGCAGCCCGCCCCGGGCAGAAGGCCATGACGGCTCGCCCCGGGCAGAGGGCCGAGGGCAGCCCACCCCAGGCAGAGGGCCGCGACAGCTCGTCCCGGGCAGGGGGCCGCGATGGCTGTAGTCCTTTTTTAAAAAGAGAAGAAGTGTGTGTGTGTGTGTGTGTGTGTGTGTGTGTGTGTGTATACCGTCAAATTGGATCTGACTGGTACAGGAGACTGCCCCTCCTTCTCCAGCAGAGCATGAAGTAGAGTCTGGGTCCCCCCCCGCCCCACCCCGGTGCCTGTCGGGGCCTGGGTTTCAGCTGTCCACACCACAGCAGTGGGCAACGAGCTTAAAGCCCCTGATGGCTCTGGGTGCTGACTCTCACCAGTGGCTATAGATGAAGTCACAGGCGATTTTCAGCCAGCACCGGTGGACTTTTTTTTTTAAATTAACTCTTGTGATCTCTCTCTGTATTTGTAGCTGATTGTCCAGTGCGTTTTCAGAGGCTGAAGATTGTGAGGAGATTACTCATCTTTCTCTCATGAAGCAGCTAGTAGATTTGAATTGTCTGCCTTTGGGTTAGCAGTGCAACTCTTTACTTATTAGGCTACCAGGTATTTGAAAAAGTGGTCTATATCTATGAGATCTGCTAAGATCTGAGAAAGTGAGACAGGGACAAAG
Source organism: Elephantulus edwardii (assembly GCF_000299155.1). NCBI lineage: Eukaryota > Metazoa > Chordata > Mammalia > Macroscelidea > Macroscelididae > Elephantulus > Elephantulus edwardii. The sequence goes on along the minus strand of NW_006399846.1, from coordinate 9,297,203 downwards.
TGAGACAGGAACAGCCTCTAACCATTTCGTCCTTGACAACAGAGGCTACATGCAAGCTGAAGTAGAGCCAAGACAAGCAAAGTTCTGAGGTAGTTTAGGGGATTGGCATACTGTCCCTAGCTCTTCATTCCTTCTCAGAAATAGATTTTTATACATATCAATACCTTTTTGTTTTGATTTGTTTTCTTGTTGTGGACCGTCTAATCAGATCCTACTGGCACAGAAGGAGATTGTCCTTCCTTCTCCCATGGAGCATCTGGTGGATTCAAACCAAGCCCCTTTGGGAGTGCAGCCCAGCTTCTTGCCACTAGGCCACCACAGCTCCCTATATATCAATACCTTTTGCCCTGTGACTGTGTAGTACAATACAATACACCATAATAAAGGAAGTAAATGTTTATGAAAGAAGTCTGTACTCCTCTTATACTGAAAACTGTTTTTCTTCATTAGATGAATTGCTATTGAGTTGATTCTGCTCAAAGCTGAACCTCCACTGAGTTCTTGAGCCTGTAAATTGCAAGGAGGAGTTTGGAGATAGACTTTCTCGCAGCGAACAGCTGGTAGATTAGAACCATTGGAGAAGTTAGCAGCACAATTCTCTACCAATGATACCACCAGATCTCCTTTTCAAGATCCCAGAACAGTGCTTTTTGCTCTGTAACCTGCAGTAAAGCGCTTGGATACTAGAGTCACACTCCCTGTATTTAAGGGAGCTCTGGTGGTCTAGTAAGAAGCTGCACTGCTCACCCAAAGGCTGCCAGTTGGAACCTACCAGCTGCTTCACAGGAGAAAGATGAACAGTCTCCTCTTGTGTGATCTACTTACTGCCTCTGAAAACCCACTAGAGTGTCAGCTACAAGTCAGTTCTGACTCGATGGCACCTAACATCACCACCATCGGCACCACCTGATTTGAAATCTTGGTTGTGCTAGTTAAAAGCTGTGTGATCTTAAGCCAGACACCAAACTTCTCTGTGCCTTAGTTTCCTTATCCGACCCCCAAATGCCCCCAAACAACCCAAACTCTCTGTCTTCCAGTTGAATCTCAGTCATGGTGACCTCAGGTTTATGAGGCTGTAAAACTTTACAGGGGAGGCTGCCCATCTTTCCTTTCTTCACAGGACAGTGGGTAGATTGAAATCACCAGTCTTTCAGGTAACAGCCCAACGTGTTACGTACCATACTCCTGGTGATTCCTTATCTATAAAATGGAGATAACAATAGCAATAGCTCATGAAGCTGTGGTGAAGATCACATGAATTAACATATATAAATAATTCAGAAAATGCTCAGCACATAGTAAATGTTCTATAAACATTATGGGAATGTTTAGTTCTATAATGTTCTATAAAACACATAGTAAATGTTATCTAACACATTGTTATTGTTATTGTTGCTGGGTGGCATTGAGTCTGCTATGACTCGTAGTAACTCTATGAACAACAGATCACTCTGCTCCATCCTCACAATCTTTAAGATACTCAAGCCCATTGTTACAGACACTGTGTCAATCCACCTTATTGCAGGTTTTCTTTCCTTCCTCCCTTCCTCCCTTCTTCTCCTTCGTTCCTTCGTTCCTTCCTTCCTTCCTTTCTTCCTTCCTTCCTTCCTTCCTTCCTTCCTTTCCCTCCACATTTCCCAGCATGATGGCTTTTTCCAAGGACTGATCCCTCCTGACAACACGCCCAAGGCATGTGAGAAGTTTCACCATCCTTGCCTCTAAGGAGCACCTGGGTTGCATTTCCTATTATAATTATTACATACTTGCGGCACTGATGATGATGATGGTGAGAATCATGATGACATACCTTCTTTAAAATGCTTAAGGATGAGTCAAAATGAACAGCCACAGAGAAATGTGGAATAACCAGCTGATCTTTACAAGTTAATATACCCGTTCCCTTCTCCTTCTCCACTGTGGCCAAACTCCCAAGATTATCCGATGTGGCTACTGAGATGAGGATATTCCTGATGAATATGCTTGGAAAGAGCAAATTGGTTTTTATATTTGTTTTTGTTTGTTATGTGCCTTCGAGTCGTTTGCGACTCATAGCAACCCTATGTACAACAGCCCTAAACCCTGCTCTGTCCTGTGCCAATCGCATTGCCCCTGATACACCCATTCCGATTACCCCAGTCACTGAATCAATACACCTCATAGAGGGTCTTCCCCTCCTGCGCTGTCCCTCCACCCTCCCAAGCATGATGTCCCTCTCCAAGGACCCGTTCCTCCTGGCAACATGTCCAAAGTATGTCAGACGAAGCCCCAGAATCCTTGCCTCCAAGGAGTAGCTTGGTTTAATCCTCTCCAAGATGAATCTGTTTGTTTTCCTGGCAGTCCATGGTACATTCAGTACTCTTCTCCAGCACCACAGCTCAAAGGCGTCAACTCTCCTTCTGTCCTCTCTAGTCATTGTCCAACTCTCTGATGCATAACAAGCGATTGCAAAGACCATGGCCTGTATCAGGCGCACCTTAGTCTCCAGAGAGACACTGTTGCTCTTGAGTACTTTAGAGAGGTCCCTAACAGCAGACTTTCCCATCGCAATACGTTTTTTTATTTCTTGGCTGCTAGTTAAGTCACATAAATACTGGTTCTGTGTTTTAGCCTAGGGTGGATGTGCATTGTTGTGCTTTTGCCATAATAACTGGTAAATGGGGGAATGTGAACTTCAATTTGTTCTCCTAAAGCTTATCTCTCCCATTTTTTCACAAGGTACTTTGACAACATGAGAAACTTTAATCTTTCAGTGTATCTCAACCCAATGACCTTCACTGCTGAGTCAGGAGAATTAGATTAGATTAGGATTCATGCCAACCTTTTTCTAGTTTTTATGTCCAAAGTTCACAAATTGAATTTCAGGGCTCTTTGCTGACCTTTGGTGAATTTTGTTTCCTTAAAATGCCTGAAGTAACCACCTCTCTATCTCCCCCCATATTATCTTTTTTCCATTTTTTTTTCTCCTTTCTCCCCATAGGTAGCTGCCAGTGACTGTGGCTGCAGCTTCCAAAAATCTGCTTCCTATAACAATGACTGCATCTCTTCCTGGCTTTTCTCCCTGGGAACAAACCTGTTCTCAGAATCCCTGATCCAAGAGTTTGCAGCTAAAATTGTGTAGATTAATTTTATTCAGATGCTTTCTGTCTTAAAATCTGCAGATGACTAAATATTTCTAGTAGTGCAAGATTGACTCCTAAATCATAACCCCTATTTGCACTATTTTTAAACTATGATCCATAGAGGCAGGCCTGGTTATGTAATTTGTGGGACCCAATGGGAAATGAAAACGAGGGGCATTTTGTTCAAACAATGTAAACAATTTTAAGATAGTGACAACAGAGCATTAAGTCACACATGAGGTCCTTTTCAGTATAGGACCTTATGTAACTTCACAGGCTACACGCCCATGAAGCTGGCCCTGTACGCAGCCCAAACTCAATGCCTTTGAGTCAGTCCCCACTCAAAACCCCCCTCCATTAACCTTCCAAAGTCGTAAATCTTTAGGGGAGGAGATTATCCACCTTTCTTCCTTGAAGCAACTCTCAGGTTCAACCCGCTGAATCTTTTGGTTAGCAGCTGGATGTGTTACATACGATGTCACCTAAGTGCGTAGGTGCAGAGCCCAAAGCATTAGAATTTCTGAAAATATAATTGGTAAAATATCCAACTTCTGGGACTTACCAGTGAGCTGAGGAGTCTCTGGGTGGTGTGAATGGTTAAATGCCAGACTACTAAATTCAAGCTATCCAGAAGTTGGAGATCTGCCTCTGAAAGGTCACAGGTTTGAGAACTCTATGGAGCACTTATTTTATATGTGTGTGTGTGTGTATACAAATAATTTTTTAATTGTGATTTTAACCATAGTTTACAGAAAACTTGGATTTCCACTCATTCATTGTTGCACGTTTTCCTCTCCCCCATCCCAAGTTTGTTTTTCTCTTAAAAAATTCATTCATTGTTGCACTGTGGAGCAATTCTAATCTCCATTCTCGGAGTCCCCAAACGTTGGAATCAAGGTTATAGCTACTAACTGACAACAGCCAGAGAGCTAGTGGATCAGAATCTCTGGACTCAGGATTCTTAACAAGCTCTCCAGAGTGGATTTTGTACACAAAAGGTTGAGAACTCTCCTACCTGTTTTCCTCGTTGACTTGGGAAACAGAACATGAAAATTTATCTTTAAAGAATATCTGGCTTGTTTGTGCATCTAAGACAGTTGATAGTATCTACCTTGCACCACCTTCAATGTGTCTCTTGGATTTTTAAAAAAATTTCTTTATTTTTCATTTCAATGAACATCTACAGAGATTTTGGAATTCCATTCATTCATTGTTGCACCCCTCTCCCCGCCCCCCCCTTTGCTCCTCTCCTTCAAACGCAAAAGAAAAACTCCCTCATTGGTATGCAATTCCCCCCCCACATCCCCCAACCCCCAAATATAATCCACTCTGCAACCCTCATTCCGTACTCTTACGATAAACATAATGCCCTAAAATATAAAATATTCTCTCCCCCAAAGACTTCAATACCGTAAACATATTTCATCCAGTTTTTCTCAGTCTTACCCCCATCCCGATGTCAGCCTCATTATACAACAATGGCACCATATAACATTTGTTCCTCTGTGACTGAGATACTTCACTCTAATCTTTATCCTCTTTCCTCCTTTTCAATTGTTCTGCATTTGCCTTGGGCCTGTTAGTGACACCCCAAGAATGGTTGACTTAGGGGATGCCACCTACTAGGGAGTAGATTCTGACTTGTGGCTGCACTATGTGTTACAGAGTAGAACTGCTCATAAGGTTTTAATGGCTGTGGCCTCTTGGAAGCAGATTGCCAGGACTTTACTTTCAAGGCATCCCTGGGTGCGTTTGAACTGCCAACCCTTCAATGAGTAGCCGAGCACTTAAGCATTTGCTCCACTCATGGATATCTTAAGGCACATGACCTTATGAAACAGGGAAACTTGGCAAGAAGTAGTTGAACTGGCTTGGAGCAAATTTCCATAGGATTTGCCTTTTTTTTTTTTTTTTTTCATTTTTCTTACCAGGGTCCTCTTTTTCTGATTCAATTTCCTTTTGCTTCTAATGTAAACCAACAGAAAAATTAAAAATATTAGAACAACAAAGTTATGAAGAAAGCCTGTACCCCACAGTCTTAGTGTCAGGGGCTACACATATGAAATTCAATTCTGAAACAGTGCCGCTTCTTCCACATTAAATCACTCCAAATTCTTGAAGCTTACTTTTGCAAATTGTCACTTCACTGCTTTGCTATCCCAAGGACTTGAGAATTCATCCGGAGTAACCTGATGAGAGAGTTCTTATCGAATTACCCTGACTGAGCACCTGGTCTGAAATTCTCCGCTGTGCTGAACCTCAGCATGATATTTCAAGGTTAATAAACCTCTTTATATTATGAGTTCTAAAGTTTAGCACAGCAAATAAAATGCTCTTTTCCCTTTCTGGTTACAGTTTTCTGTGTGTGGGTGATATGATTGCTTAAGCAGTTACTGGGTGGAACAGATGTTGTCTTGAATTTTTCCTTAATATAAAAAGCTGATGGATTTTAAACTAACAGGTGCTTCTAAATCACATAGGAAAAGATTCCCCCCTCCTTATTGATTTCCACCCATTTGTTGTTTTCAATATTTGTACCTTCTTATCACGCAACTTTATTATTCTCTCTCTATTTAAAAAAATTTATTATTTTTTTGTGTGTATACTGTCAAATCAGATCTGACTGGTACAGGAGGAGATTGCTTCTCCTTCTCTAGTAGAGCACCTGGTGGATTCGAACCGTGCACCTCTGGGATTGCAGTGCAGCTTCTTGCCACTAGCCCACTAGACCTCCTTTATTACTCTATATTTTTAAAGTAATGAAAACTTTTCTGTTCTTCCTTTTCCAATCTCACAACAAGTGAGAGATTAAATGCAAACAACCTTTTAGTCATAGATGTTTTAATATTTCCTTTTGATTTGACAAATAACATTTATCCAAGAATGTATAAACTTTAGACTCCCTCTTAGAGATCTCCCAGTTATCTGATGTTGCTATAACAGAGATACCACAAGCAGATGTATTTAACAAACTGTTGTTCTTGTGTACCATAGAGTCAGAACTGACCCATAACTGATCCTCCAGCGGGTTTTCAGAGGCAGTTAATAGCACAGGAGTTGATTGCCCCTCTCCCTCCCTCAGAGCAGCTGATGGATTCAAACCTTTTATGTTGGCTGTTTGATCCCTTACCACTAAACCATCAGCGATCCCTAACAAATTCATTCTCTACAACTAAATTTAGGAGACTCTGGTCACAGCATAAGAAACTGTTAGCAGCTGATGTGTCTAGAATCACAAAAGCCAAAGAAGTTTACATATAAGCTATTAGATCAAGGGCTGGGCAATGGGAGATAGATGTTGAAGGGAGTCGGTAGAAGTGGATGGGTGTCTTGATGGTGGAGCAAAGAAATAAGTGGGTCAAGACACTTGTGCCAAGGGCAGGGACAACACTGAAACAAATGGTTAATTCCACAAGAAGGGATATACTTTCACTCTTTCTGTAAAATGCTTATCTGTTGGATACTTCTCTAAATCTGAACATCCAGATTAAGACACACTAGGAAGAAGGATTGGCCATCCACTTCCAAAATAGCAGGCCTCTGAAAACCCTATGTACAAAGACAGAGTCATCCTAGAGAGGGTTAAATTAGGAGGCTCCTTGGAGGCAAAGATTCTGAGGCTTCATCTGACATACTTTGGTCATGTTGTAAGGAGAGACCGGTCCTTGGAGAAGGACATCATGCTTGGGAGGGTGGAAGGCAGGTGCAGGAGGGGAAGGCCCTCAAAGAGGTGGATTGATTCGGTGACTGGGATAATCGGGATGGGTGTGTCGGAGACAGTGAGACTGGCACAGAATAGAGCAGAGTTTAGGGCTGTTGTACACAGGGTTGCTAAGAGTTGCAAGCGACTCGACAGCATACAACAACAACAACAACAACAACAACATTTAGGAGGCTAGAACTCTAAAACCAGGGTACCAGCTCTAGTGGAAGACTTTCTCCCTCTGTGACTTCTAGTTCTAGGAGTTTCCCAGGGTCCAAACATGGGTCCAAAGGCTGTGCTCTGTCCCTAGTTCTTATGTGTTGATGGTAAAGAAGTGTCCCTGTTTCCCAGCCCCTTTTACCGCATGTAAGAGAAAAGGTGTTAAACACCCAGAGAAACTCTCTTTTAGGTAAATCAGGGCTGTATTGGGATTAAGGGCATTATGTCTCACTTGTAAACCTTTTACAACTGTTTAACGTTATCAGTTCATGGGGAATTATTGTGTAACTTACACATTACATCACCACACATATGTGTTTTGGAGAGACACTCTTCAATCCGTGGCACATCTCATTAATAAACAAGAAAACTAGGGGAGCTCTTGTGGCCTAGTGGCAAGAAGCTGCAACTACAATCCCAGAGGTGCACGGTTCGAATCCACCAGATGCTCTGCCGGGGAAGGAGGGGCAATCTCCTCCTGTACCAGTCAGATCTGATTTGATGGTACACGCACACAAAAATAATAAAATAAAATAAAAAATTAAAAAAAAAAGAAAAGAAAACAAGCCAATTTTTAAATACAGGTAAAAATTTGGCCAAATACATTAGAAAAGAAAGTATAAAAATGGCCAATAAACATAATGAAAAAGTCTCAATATCATGATCATAAGGGAGGAGAAAACTAAAGGCATAATGATATACCACTAACATATTCACTGTTGTTTGTTGCCATTGAGTGAATTCCAATATGTGGTGCCTCCATGTGTGCTGAGCAGAGCCACAGCAGTGGGTTTTAAAGCTGTGACCTTTCAGAAGCAGATGGATAATGTACCAAGTAGAAGAGCTGAGATAAAAGACATAACAACACCAAGTGCTGGTGAGAATGTGAAGCAACTATAATGCTCATATATTGAGGTCAGAGTATAAAATGGCATAATAATATTAGGAAACAATTTGGAAATTTCTCGTAAAGTTAAGTATAAACTTAACACATGACCCAGTCAATTCACTCTTACCTATTTACTCAAAAGAAATGAAAAGCTTTTGTGTAACAACCACTAAAGCAAAAGATGAAGAAATTGAGGATTTCTGCCAACTTTCGCAGTCTGAAATTAATTGAACATGTGATCAAGATGCATTAATAGTAACTGGAGATTGGATTATAAAAGTTAGAAACAATGGAGAAAGACTGGTAGTGGGAAAATATGACTATAGTTATAAAAATGAGAAAAGAAATTGTATAATTAAATTTTGTATAACTGGCAACTTATTCATGGTGACCCGGCTAGTGGGTAAGGCAGGTGATTTAGATTCACCCATTGCTCCATGGGAGAAAGATGAGCAATCTTCTCTTGTATAATTTACAGTCTCTGAAAACCCACTAAGAGTCAGCGATGAGTTCGTTCTGATTCAGCATATAACAGTAACAATGGTCCTACTTCCTAAACTTTATTAGTCCAGGAAAGCCACTGAAAATCATTCGCCATGGATCACCCTCCTGATATTTGCAATATTAGTGGCATAATATCCAGCATTACAGCAACTTACAGTTTCAATGAATTTTGGCAAGTTATTTCACCCATGTAAGCACCACTTTGATCAAAATAGAAAATGTTTCCAACATTTCAAAAGTTCCTTCATGCCCCTTTGAGGTCAAGAAGGCTTCTTCCAATTCTGGCCACAGATAACCACTGGCCTGTTGTCTGTCACTATATACTAATTTACCTTATTTGTTTATGTGAAGAAATTTGAAAGACAACCACTTGGCCCTCCTTATTTGTGCCCATTCTACAAAAAAAAAAAAAATCCAGCAGAATGTGGAAATCATAAAACAATATCATCAATATAATATCAATAATGTTGTTGTCGTTATGTGCCATCAAGTTGCCTGCGACTCTTAGAGACCCTATGTACAACAGTCCTAAACCCTCCTCTATCCTGTGCCAATCTCACTGTCTCCAACACAGTCACCCCGATTACCCTAGTCACTGAATCAATCCACCTCATAGAGGTTCTTCCTCTCCTGCGCTGTTCCTCCACCCTCCCAAGCATGATGTCCTTATGCAAGAAGAATCTTTCTGAAGATTATTAAAAAATGGCTAGAACCATATATCAACAGAGAACCACTAGAAGTTGAACCTGGATTTAGAAGAGCCCATGAAAGGAGTATCATTGCTGATGTCAGATGGATCTTGGCTGACAGCAAAGAATAACAGAAAAATGTTTTCCTGTATTTTATAAACTATTCAAAAACATACAACTGTGTAAATGATAATAAAATATGGATACTGTTATGAAGAATGGGAATTTCAAAAGGCTTAATTGTGTTCCTGCAGAAAGTTTATATAGATCAAGAAGCTGTTGTTCTCGCAGAGAAAAAAATATTAAAACTCAATGCCATTAAGTTTATTTCAACTCATAGCAACCCTCTATCATGTTTCCAAGGCAGTAAATCTTAATAGGATGAGGAGGCCCAACTTTCTTCCCTAGAGCTACTGGTGGATTCTGACCGCTAGAGACTCCAGGCCTTTTGGTTAGCAGTACAACATGCTACAGACTATGCCACCAGAGTTCCTTACGTGGATAGATACTACATAGTTTAAAATCAAGAAGCATGCATATTGGGATTATATCCTTTCAGCATACTTATTCAATCTGAATGCTGAGCAAACAATTTGAGAAACTGAACTATATGAAGAAGAATGTGGCATCACGATTGGAGGAAGATTTCACCATCATCTGCAATATGAATGGCAAAGAGATGGAAGCAACCGAAGTGTCCATCAATAAATGAATGAATAGAAAAACTATGGTTCATTCATACAATGGTATATTTCCACAGCATTAAAAAACAATGAACTCATAAATCATTACACAAGATGGGTGAGCCTGGAGGACATTGTTGTTATGTGTCCTCAAGTAGCTGGCAACTCATAGCAACCCTATGTACAAGAGCTCTGAAGCCTGCTTTGTCCTGAGCCAGTCTCACTAACTCTGACACACTTACTCCCATTACCCCAGTTACTATGGCAACATCTCATTCAGGGCCTTCCTTTCCTGCGTTGTCCCCCTCATCCTTTCAAGCATGATATCCTTCTCCAGGGACCAGTCTTTCCTGGCTATGTGCCCAAAGTATTTGAGAGGGAGCTTCAAAATCCTAGCCTCCAAGGAAAAACTTGGTTTCATCCTATCCAAGACAAACTTTTTGTTCTCTTGGTGGTCATAACTTTTCCAGCACCACAACTTAGTCATTGATCCATCTTCTGTCATCCTTAGTTATTGGCCAACTCTCGAATGCATAGCCAGTAATTGAGAAGACCATGGCTTGGATCAGGCTCACCTTAGTCTCTAGACTGACATCATTGCTCCTCAGCACTCTGGCTAGGTCCCTGACAGCAGATTTTCCCAATGCAAGTATTCCTTTGATTTCCTGATTGCTGATACCAAGAGTGTTGATTGTTAATAACTTCAATCACTTCTCCATTTATCATGATGCTGCCAACTGGCCCAGTGATGAGAGTCTTTGTCTTCTTGATGTTGAGCTTCAATCCATATTGAATCCATACTGTCCTTGACCCTCTACAGCAAGCGCTTCAGGTCCTGCTCAGTTTCAGCAAGCACAGTTGTATCATCTACATAATGCAGGTTGTTGGTGAGTCTTCCTCCAATCCTGATGCCACATTCCTCCTCATAAAGCCCAGTCTCCCCAGTGATCTGTTCTGTATATAATTCAAAAAGGTAATGGAGACAGGACATATTCCTGACATATACATTTCCTGATTTGGACCATGCAGTGTTTCCTTGCTCTATTCTGAGCACTGCTTCTTGGTCCAAGCATAGGTTTCTCATGAGCACAATCAAATGTTCTGGGATTCCCATTGTCCTCAAAGTTAGCCATAATTTGTTGTGACCCATCCAATCAAATGCTTTTGCACAGTCAATGAAACACAAATAGACATTCCTCTGGTAGTCTTTGCTTTTGGTCAAGATCCATCTGACATTGGTGATAATGTCTCTAGTACCATGACCTCTTCTAAGCCCAGCTTGTATATCTAGTAGTTCTCTGGCAGTATACTGTTCTAGTCGGTTTTGGATAATTTTCAGCAGGATTTTGCTTGCATGTGATATTGTTTAATTTCCACACTCTGTTGGTTGACTTTTTTTTTTTTTTAATGGGAACAAGTATGGATCTCTTCTAGTCAGTTGGCCAGGTAGTAGTCCTCCAGATATCTTCGCAAAATCTGGTAAGCACATCCAGGGCAGCATCTATTTGTGAAATATCTCAATTGGTATTCTGTCAATTTCTGGGGCCTTCTTTTTTGCCACTTTCATCAGAGAAGCCTGAACTTCCTCCTTCATCACCATTGCTTTTTCCACCCCCTCCCACCTCCCTACCATTGCCTCTTGATCATATGTTGTTTCATGAAATTCTTTTGTGTCAGCCCAACTATATTTGTTACAGTGACTCTGTATACTCCTTCTGTTTTCTTTTTATGCTTTATGGATCATTTGATATTCTGCTATAGCATTCTTAAGTATTGCAACTCGAGGCTTGAAATTGTTCTTTAGTTCCTTCAGCTTAAGAAATGCTGAGAGAGTTCAGCCTTTTCAATTTTTTGTCCCCAGCTCTTTGCACATTTCATTATAATATTTGCTTTGTCTTCTTGAGCGACTCTTTGAAATCTTCTGTTCAGCTCCTTAACTTCCTGCTTTCTTCCCTTTGCTTTGGTTTCTCTGACCTCTATTGCAATATTTAGAGTCTCTTCTGCATCTGTCTAGATCTTTTCTTCCTTCTCTGTCTTTGTAATGACATTTTGCTTTCTTTATGCATGATACTCTTTTTAGAATGTTTCTAAATTTTAATTGTGATTTTAATAAAAGTTCATAGAAAAGTTGGATTTTCATTCATTCATTGTTACACATTTTCCTCCATCTCCCCTATTCCTCCTCCCCAGTTTACTTTTTTCTTTTTACTATTCATTCACTGTTGCCTAATTACATCTTTGACCCTCCCGCAGTCTTGTTTACAATGTACCTCTTATTCTATACTGTTGTCATACATATAATGCCTAATCATATATTCCTTTTAAACAATTCTTTGCTCCATCTTTTCCAGTGCAGTGTTTATTATCTAGTCTCTCTCATTCTATTTTCCTCTCAATCCTCCATGTCAGTCCTGCTTTACAACAGTGGTGCTATGCAGAATTTGTCCTTTTGTGACTGACATATTTTACTCATCATAATGTCCTCCAGGCTTACCCAGATTGTGTAATGTTTTACGAATTCATTGTCCTCCCACAGCTCATCTGGTTCATTAGTGTTCAAGGCCTCAAATCTGTTCCTGCAGTGGTTTTTAAATTCAGGTGGGATAGAGTCAAGGTCAAATTTTGGTTCCTGTGGATTTAACCTTCTTTAGCTTTAGTTTGAACTTGCATATAAGTAGTTGATGGTCTGTTCCACAATCACATCACTTGGCCGAATTTTTACAGCTGATATTGAGCCTCTCCAACAATACTTTCCACAGATGTGATCCATGTAATTCCTGAGAATACAATTTGGTGAAATTCATGTGTATAGTCTGTGTTTGTTTTTCTTACAAATGGTATTTGCAATGAATAAATCATTGATTGTAGAGAATTCTATCATTCTATCCTCTGCCTCATTTCTGTCACCAAGTCCATGTTTTCCAACTACTGATTATTCTTCTTCCCTGTTCCCAACTTTTTTTATTCTGATCACCCATCATTATTAAGGCTTCTTAGTTGCATGTTTGATTGATTTCTGACTGCAGAAGTTGGTGGAAACCATCTATTTCTTTCTCTTTGTCTCTGATTGTTGGTGCATATATTTGAATAATAGTAGTATTTTTAATCTGAAGCCCTCAGGCCTGGTTTTAATTGTTTTTGTTCAAATATTCTAAGTGGTATAGCACTGGTCTGTTCATTTGCTGTACAGAGGTAACTCATGGTTGCTGTGATGCTAAACACTGTAACACTGATGTGTCAAACGCAATAATGGTTACCCATGGTAGACAGTGTTGGTGGAGCTCCTTGATTAAAACAAGCTTGGAAGCAGCAGGAGTGGCATCCATTTCTGAAACAACTTGCCTCCAAAAACTCTATGAACTTGGAGAGATGATAAAAGTTATACAAGTGTTCAGGTCTTTCATTCATAGGGTCGCTATGAGTCGTCACTTAACAAAAACAAGAAATGGTATTCACTAGTTTTGTTGTATGTGTATGGATATTATCCTATTGCTCACAACATTGTATTTCAAGATGGATCTAGAAATGACCTTTTTAACTAAGAAAGTGACCCCATTATGCTGAGTGAAATATCTCAGTCATAAAAGGACAAATACTGCATAATACTGCAGTTATAAAACAGGACTGACGTAAGGGATTGGGGGTGGGGAGGATAGGAAAAGAGTGGATATATAATGAACACTATGTTGGAACAGATGAGGGGAAGAACTGTCTGAAAGGAATATATGATCAGTCATATATATAATAATCTGGAACAAGAAGTGGACTAAGGAAAGAGGAATGGTGGGGTAAGGAGGAAAATGTGCAAAGATCAATAATTAATAAAAATATGTGGTATGCAGGTGATGCAATCTTGCTTTCTGAAAGTGCAGAAGACTTGAAGCACTTACTGAAGATGATCTAAGACTTTAGCCTTCAATGTGGATTGTACCTCAAAATAAAGCAAAAATCCTCACAACTGGACCAATAAGCAATATTGTGACAAATGACTGAAGTTGTCAATGATTTAATTTTACTTGGATCCATGATTAACATTCATGGAAGCAGCAGTCAAGAAAGGTAATGATGAATTGCATTGAAAAAAAAATCTGCTGTCAAAGACTTCTTTAAAGTGATAAAGGGCAAAGATATCACTTGAAAGACTAAGGCATGCATGACCCAAGTTATTTTTAGTAGCTTTGTAAGATTCATATGAAAGTTGGACAATGAATAAAAAAAGACCAAGGAAGAATTGTTGATTTTGAATTGTGATGTCGACAAAAAATACCGAATCCACAGGAGCCAAAATATGACTTTAATTTCATACCACCTAAATTTCAGAATCATCTCAGGAACAGGTTTGAGGCCTTGAACACTAATGAGCGAA
>NW_006399846.1:9280050-9280988 GCF_000299155.1 Elephantulus edwardii | reverse complement strand
AGATTGGCACAGGATAGAGCAGGGTTTAGGGCTGTTGTACATAGGGTCACTATGAGTCGCAAGCGACTCGACGGCACATAACAACAATAACAACAACCATGGAAAGCCAAAACCAAATAAATCTGCCTTGAAAGAAGTACATCTAGATTGCTTGTTGTAAGCAAGTGTGTAAGATTTTGGGTCTCATATACTTTGGGCATATTATTCGAAAGGGCCAGTCCTTGGAAGAGAATGTGATGCTCGGTAAAGTAGAGAATCAACAAAGGAGAGAAGCAGGCCTTCAATGAGATGGACTGATACAATGATTCAACTAAGTGTTGAACGATAGCAGAGATTGTGATGATGGTGCAGGATTTTAATTTTATCTATAAGTGGCATCCACTTCCAAAATAGCTTGCCTCTGGAAACCCTATGATCTTGGAGAGACGATGATAGTTATGTAAGGTCTTTCATTCCAAGGGTCACTATAATTTGCCAATGACTCGACAGCAATTAACAACAACAACAACAAAAACAGAGAGCTCAGTTGGCCTAGTGGATAGAAAATAATGCTACCAAGTCAAAGGTTGTTGTTGTTGTTGTTGTTGTTATTATGAGCCGTGGAGTCGCTTGCGACTCATAGTGACCCTACGTACAAAAGCCCTAAACTCTGCTCTGTCCTGTGTCAATCTCATTGTCTCCAACACACTCATCCTAATTGTCCCAGTCACTGAATCAATGCACCTCCCAGAGGGCCTTCCCCTCCTGTGCCTGCCCTCCACCTGAAGGATTAAAATTAAAATGGTCCCTATAGTTCTCAGCTGAATTAAACTCAGGTTTCTATAGTTCTCAGCTAAGGTAAACTCAGGAATTTTTTCCATTGTCCCCGGCAGAGCCCCACACCCAGTGTTCCGGGAAGAAAAGTCTGATCCCAGGGCAACGGTATTTTAAGGATGGCT
>NW_006399846.1:9253880-9278405 GCF_000299155.1 Elephantulus edwardii | reverse complement strand
ACCATGGCCTGTATCAGGCGCACCTTAGTCTCCAGAGAGAACCTGTTGCTCTTGAGTACGCTAGAGAGGTCCATAACGGCAGACTTTCCCATCGCAATACGTTTTTTGATTTCCTAGCTGCTGGTGCCAAGAGTGTTGACCGTGGAGCCAAGCAAACTGAAGCTGTGAAGGTGATTTTAATCTGGAGCCCCCAGGCCTGGTTTAACTGTGTTTGGTCAAGCATTCTTCTAAGTGGTATAGCACTGGTCTGTCCATTTGCTGTTCAGAGGTAACACACGTGGTTGCTGTGATGCTGAACACTGCGACACTGAGGTGTCAAATGTGATAATGGTTACCCATGGTGGACAGTGTTTGGTGGAGCTCCCCAATTAAAACAAGCTTGGAAGCAGGATTAGTATCCACTTCCTAAATAGCTTGCCTCTGGAAACCGTATGAACTTGGAGAGACGATGAAAGTTATACAAGTGTTCAGGTCTTTCATTCATAGGGTAGCGATGAGTCGCCTACAAGTCGATGGCAATTAACCATGACAATAGTCACTATGAGTTGGAGCTGACATGATGGCACCCAAAAATAACAACATTAAAAAATAGGTGTATTTTATTGTATGTAAAGTATATCTCAGTAGGACTGATTTCTACAAACTACAAAAGAAGTTCAGAGAAGACTATAATGCACATTAATATGCACATTATTCATGACTAATATTAAATATTTTGTCTGCTTTATCTCTTTTATTAAAGAAATGAGATACTATAAATAAAAGTGAAATCTCTGTAGTTTCTGGAACTATTCTCCACCTCTCCCTACTGGCAAGTACATTCTTAAAGTTGTTCTGTCCTTTCTACCCTTTGAAAACATCTGTTCACAGTCATCTTCATTTTATTGATGAGGATTCCAGAACTTACCAACATGTGTACAGGCCATAGTTAAACAATGAGTCATTTAGCAGTACAGCCGGTAATGATGTTCATTCAGTCTTATGCTCATTCCCTAGGGCTATGTTACCTACCCTGTGCTTGAGAAGCTGCTAATGTAATTTATATAATTAGCAGAATGTTTATACTGCTCTTTACCCTCAGTTTTAAACATGAGACACAACTTGGCACAAATGGGAATTTAGGGTGTATGATCTGTCTCCAAGTTTTAAAATTGGCCTCTCATAAATTTCAGGTCCAAGGTTAATGTGGTTTTTACAATACAACTATTTGATGCCATAGCTTTGTGTAATGGCAATTAAGACACAATACAGATATCTGTGTATTTCCATCTAATTTGCTGTATAGATTACCAGTATATATTCAAAACAACTAATAGCAGTGAACCCTAGTGCTGTAAAGATTGTCTGGCTGATTCTTCTCCCCACCCTCCCTGGGTAAATTAGACAAGCACAGGGATTGATTTGACAGAGTTTGCCCTTTCTTTTGATATTGTCCAGATATTACTACCCTTCAGTTCTAATGTTTATATTTAAAAAACTGGCATAATAAAAGAGAAGAGTTTAGTCTTATCTTTAAGTATTTTTAACAATGAAGCAAGCAAGTTAAGTTTTTTATTGTGCTGTGGGCTTTGTTTTATTTTTTGTTTTTGTTGTTTTTTAAAGTCACACATATAGGCAGGATTCTCAAAGAAGACCACTAATTTTGGTTTGGTTTCCAGAAAAGTAGCAATTGGCCTCTCTTTAAAATAGCAATTGTTGTGATTAGAAAGACAATTCACAAAATATCTTTTCTTTATAGCAGAAGCAACAATAATAGCAAACCAGTTCTGAATTCAAGCTTAAATTCACAATGGCATGAGAAAGAATATTTTGCTGTTTAGAATGGGAAAACTGCACCTTCATTTACTTGTTTTGACACATCTTCAATTTTTCTTGGCTATTGCTTTGCATATCACAATGCACGCTATAAGTCTGGCCCTGAACACAATCCTGTATCATCACATTCATAATGGTGTCACTAAAGCTTCCTTGTTGGATGACCACAAAAGGATTATGACCTTGTCAACAATAGCTGACTAACCATATGACACTGTTGGGTCACTTAGTAACTAGTACAGAGTATAGAGGTGGAACAGCCTTTTCTATATTGTTGCAGAAGATAACAATCTCTTCCTTTCGAGAAATGTCATATTGTAAAGAATGAGAACTTCTGAAGATTACCAGCTGACCCTAGAGGATACAGAATTTTACTGAATTCCCCTTGGCTTTTGGACAGCTAATCAGAAGACAACATACAAAAGGTATGATTGTAAAGGGAGGTGTGAAGATACTGCTTTGGAGTATTTAATAGTGACATTTATGTAAGGGATGTGAGTAAAGCCAGCCAGGGATGTGGCTTAGGAAATCTATCTCAAGTCGTGGGCTGGGAATGGGGCCAATGTGACAACTGTCAGTGAAATGTAAAAGTTTGATGAGAAAAATGATAAGGTTTGTTTTTTTAGAAAAAAAAAAGAGACCAGTGTCATAGTGGATTAACCATTGAACTGTTAACCAAAAGGCCAGTGATTTGAACCTACTAACTCAATTCTTGTGAAGATTTACAGCTTTGGAAACCAGATGAGATATTTTTACTGTCCTGTAAGGTTGTTAAGAGTTAGAATCAACTCCAAGGTGGTAGATGTTTAGTTCTTTTCTATTTTTCAACACAGGATGCACTTTTTCAGCGATAGCTTCTTAGAAGTAGACACACACATACACACACACACACACACACACACACACACACACACACCCGCGATAGCTTCTTAGAATTACACACACACACACACACACACACGTCTTTTGACTTAGCAAAATCACTAAAAGTAAGGGATTCAAGAAAGATTTGAGATCTTTGAATAGACTTCTGTGTTCTTTTTTATATAGATATCATTTATAGTAGGTTCCTTATTAAGAATTTTGCTTTTCTCATTTTTGATGAGTTGGTACACTGGGTCTAATTTGCTATACCAGTGTTACTTTTCGCAAGCGACTCAACGGCACACAACAACCACCACCACCTTATTTTTGTTTTAGTCTCTGTTTTATGTAAACCTATGTCATTATTAAAGGAGCAGTAGATGTAAAGAAAACATTTTTTTCTACACACTCCAACTCCTATACTTTTTCTTCTAGACTAAGTACATGAACAAATCTATTTTTGGAGTCTAAGAAATTAAGAGCTCAATTCAAAGCTCATGTGTAGACAATAATTCGGTCTGACACAAGTATTTAATGCCTAACTAATTGGTTTCTGATCTGTCATTATATTTAAAATATTTAAAAGAATATTTTGAATTATATGTATTTTAAGCGTGGGGACATCCACATCCCTTTCAGAAGTAGTAAGGGACAAACAAATTATAATAGGTAATAATTATTCTGGCAAGAGCTGGCTGTGTTAGGATTTATTTCCGAAGCTTTCACGGACTACGCCTAGGATTATACTGGCCGTTGGCAGGAAAACACGCTCCAGCTCAAATCCCAAAATTTTGGCTTCTACCCAAGGTGTGTAACCCGTATCCATAGAGACTGGGAAAAGCGTCTCCAAGCCTGGTCGGGGAACCCCACAACCCCCTCATCCCGCCTCTTCTACTCTAAGCAGTTTCCCTTTTCGGTGGGAGGACAAAAAATTAAGATAATACATTCTAGTGTTAGTGGAGCGCGCTTTTTCTTGGTGTTTTGAAGCCTTTTGATGCCCATTACCGAAGAATCCCTTGCTGAACTACAATCCCCAAGATGCACCTGGAGCCCAGAGCCGTCAGTGGGGTAGTTTCCGGTTTAGGGCGGTGCGGTTGCGCATGGACTGCGGTCTTATTGGCTCAAACCGCCTCGTGCGATGTGCGTCACGGCGACGTGCAGTCGTGGGGGCGGGGAAACGCGGCGGCGGCGGTCGCGGCGGTGCGAGCACGATCTCAGACGCGGCATCGCGGCGGCGGCAGCGGCGGCAGCTAAACCGGGTTGGGCCCCCTCCCTCCTCCGTTCCCCCCCTCCTCCCCCCTCCCCCAGCCGTGGTTCCTGAGGAGTCCGAGACGCTTGGTGAGGTGGCGACAAGTTCCGGGTGAGGGTCTCTGGAGTGTGAGCATCGTTTCCCGGGAGGAGGAGAGCCCGGGTCGGAGAGGAGGTGAGAACTGAGGTGGTGAGTGTCCCTGGCGCGGGCCGGAGAGCGCGCGGGTCCCTGTTCTCTGGTTCCTTAACTCCGACCTGCCGCCTTGCACAGTGTGCTGTGTGGCTCGAGGGGTTGGCAGTGAGGGGCCTGGATCCGCCCTGCTTTCAACCTGTCACAGACGCTGGGCGCCCCCCGCCCTCCTCGGCCCACCTGCAGAGGGTCCGGAGCACAGTGCTGTCAGCTCTCCTCGCCTCCGGCTGCACTTGCCCTGACTTACTGAAGGAGCTTGCCTTCTCTCATCGCTTCTAGGAATTTCTTTGGTGGCAAGCTTCGGAGGGGTTTGCTTAGTATTACTTTTATTGTGAATGGGGTAAGAGTGTTTTCTCACCTTGTGTTACTTAGGTGGTGCTTCAGGCACCCTGTTTGGGATAGTACCCCAGGCGATTTTACCCAAATCCTGTTTGACTTTGTCAGTGTCTGTTTCTTTTAAAATGCGGCTGTAATTCAGTTCTTGGGGGTGTGTGTGTGTGTGTGTGGGTGACTCTAAAGCATTTCTAAGAGACAATTAAAAAACAATAAACTTATAGCTTTTGATCTTATTTAAACGTTTGCGCCCGGAATTTGACAACTTTAGGAGAGTCCAATAGTGAATTTTGGTAAAACGAATTACCTGTTTTACTGAGGGCTGTAGTAGTTTCATTGTAAGTCGTTGGACTGTCTTTAGTAGAATGGTTTCTAAGCAGTCCTATGTGATTTTCCCATTCTAGAAACAATCCTTTCTACCTTTCCTCCTGGGAGACTGTGAAATCTGTGATACCTGTACACTTGCAGAGCTGTCATTTCTTTAAAGCCGTGTGATCACAAAATGCTTCCTAATGAAATGTTAAAATTATTTCCTTCAGTCCAAAACTGGGGGGAGATCATAAACCTTTTCATTTCTGAAGTTCCAAATTTCCTCTTGCCAAAAACCTCCTCTTTTTAGAAAGTAATTAATAGATGTTTTTATCCATATAAGTTTGTTGTCAGAATGCTGTTTGTAATGATCTGTAACTGAAATAATTCTAAAAGTTGAGACTTTTATGCATGTTGCTGGGTTACTAAGAAATTTTAACATTTTCAAATTTTAACATGAAGGCATATTTCTTTTAGCCCCTGTTTGTAATTGCCTACTTAACCAGTGCATGTTCCTATCCAGACTTGAGCTACTTAGTAGCAGATTTCCTCCTCTCACTGGGGTATTAGGGATGAGAAATAGGGTTTCTAGAGCCCAGGAGGCTTGTATTCTTCTGTCCATATGTTCATTGTATGAACTTATAAATTAATAAATGTCTTTCACCAATAATATCAATTTTGTTTATGCACTCTTTGGCATAAATTGTATTTTGTATTCCAAAATAACAATTTTATTTTCTTTATTCAGGGATAGGCAGATCCTATAGCCTGCAGGCCAAGTCCAGCTAGCTGCCAGCTTTTAATAAATAAAGTTTCTTTGGAACATACACATACATGGCTTATACATTGTCTGGTTGATTTTACTCATGACAACTGAGTTTGGTTGTTGCAAAGAAACCCATATGACCTTCAAAGCCTAAACTATTTGCTACCTGAAGTGGCATTTGTAGCAAGTTATGCTGCTAACCAAAAGTTCATTTGTCTTTGCCAGCCCCAAACCACCACTGGCTCTATGGGAGAAAGATGGACTCTCGGCTCCCATTACAATTTACTGCCTGGAAAACTTGATGGGAGTGGCAGTGAACCTGAAACACTTGACAGCAGTGAATTGAGCTCCTTCATAGAAGTTTGCTGGCCATCTTTTATTGTACTACAAATGATGCATACATAGTTAATATAGAATATTAGAATGAGTTAGTAAAATATAACAATTATCTGAAATCTCACCACTCACTCATAGGGGTTTGCTTTTGTAATTAATATTTGATGTTGATTATTTTTACATGAATGGGTTAATATTGTTAAGTGGTGGTTTGCAATCTGCTTTAAAAGTATCTCAGAGTTTTTATTTGGCGTTTGGATTCATTTAGGTTTTCTGCATTATAGAGCTCACTAGGAAAGGGCTTGGTGAGTAAATTTTCACGATTTGCCCTACCAGTCAAGATTTCTTTTTAAAAAATATTTTTAGAAATTGAACACTCTCTATGAGGTGGATTGATTCAGTGACTGGGGTAATCGGGATGGGTGTGTCAAAGGCAGTGAGATTGGCATAGGATAGAGCAGGGTTTAGGGCTGTTGTACATAGGGTCACTATGAGTCGCAAGCGACTCGATGGCACATAACAACAACAACAACATAAGATGCTTGAGGAAATGGTTAGCATTTATTTATTGGACACTTATATTTACCAGGAAGTTTTCCAGTACTTGATGCCTGAAATCCTTTATTCCCCATAACAACTCTGTGAGCATATACATTACTATCCTAAATTTACTCATGAGGAAACTGAGCCATGGAGAACTTACTTGCTCAGATTTTATCAGTTAGTAAATTGTGCAGCTAACATTTCAACCCATGTAGTCTAGCTTTAGAACCTAGTATTCTAAAAATACAGTATAGAACCTGTAAAAGGAGCAAAGGTAGTGTGGGAATGGCCAACTCTGCTAACTTCACAAAGGGAACAAATCCCATCAACAACATCTACAATATAAAACTTGTCCCTGTGAGGTCAGAAATGGCCCCCCACTCTGCTACACCAACTCCTATTAATTACTGGATCTGATATTCATTGCAGATGACCACACAGACTTTACATGACATCTTTTTACTCACGGTGTGAAGTTTATTAGAGAAATGGCTAGGGTAGGAGGAGGCAAAGGATATTAAACAGTGAGAATCTAGATTCAATAAATAGCAGTCCCAAGCCAGGTTAACAGCAAAGAGACAATCTCTCAATTAGTTCATACAACTTCTCAGTTAACAATCCCTCTATTAATTCAGTGGCCTCTCAGTCAACAGCAAGAATCTGGTACAGAAACCTCTAGCCCCAAATGACCATGCTTTCTCCGTGTTGAGGGTCCTAATTCTGCCACTGAATCTGCTCAAGTTAGTGATGGAACCAGCCAGTTCTCTTGTGGATAGGCTAAACGCTCACGTAGCTTTTGATGATATAGGTGGGCTGGGTGGCTGGATTAGATTAGAAGCTTGACCCAGAGAGTGGTTGGCCAAAGGTGTAGAGCCTCTACTTTAGAATTCCACTCATTTAGATGATACAGAGGTATATAATGTAGGAATTTTTGTATCTGTTCTGTCCTCTTTCACTCTGTTAACCATTTTTTTTTTTAAATATTCTATTATTTTTACATGTACCGTCAAATCAGATCTGACTGGTACAGGAGGAGATTGCCCCCTCCTTCTCCAGCAGAGCATCTGGTGGATTTGAACCGCATACCTCTGGGATTGCAGTGCAACTGTTAACCATTATTAACTATTTAATATAGCCCTTCCCAGCTTGCTTTCTCTACATATACAATTTTCTCTATATGCAAATTTTTCTCTTTCCTCATGAAACTCTCAATACCTTAGAGTCAGAACTGAAACGTAACTGACCTTCCATTTTGTTTCTGAGACTATAAATTACATGAGAAGAGATTGCTCATCTTTGTCTTGTGAAACCCACTGTAGATTTGAACTGCTAGAGAGTCTAAGCCTTTGGGTTAACAGTGTAACATACCACTGGCTTCCCTTTCTTGTGAAGAGGACCAATCTAATTTTTTAGTAATTTGAGTTTTTGGTGATTTTCAAAATATGATAACTCTGGATTTTTTAATGTAAATATTCTTGATTTACTAATTTTTACAACAACTGCACAAGTTCAGGATCCTTGGAATAGAAAACTTATGATGGAGTTGTCTTTTCTTTTCCTGCTTGCTTTTTTTTTGCAGTTTCTTTTTTAAAAAATTTTATTAATTTTAATGAACATTTGCAGAGATTTTGGATTTCCATTCACTCATTGTTGCATTTTCACCCTGCCCACTCCTCCCTCCCAGTTTGCTCTTCTCTTTGAAAAGTAAAAGAAAAATTCTTTCATTGGTATACAATTTCCCCCCCACCCTCCGAGTACACTCAAGTATGCAGCCTTCATTCTGGACTCTTGTCATGACCATAATACCCAATCATACATAGCTTTTAAACTGTTCCCTCCCTCATCTGTTTCAATGCAGTATACATGATTTATCCAATTTTTCTCAGTCTCACACCAACCCTGATGTCAGTCCCATTCTACAACAGTGGCACTATGCAGTATTTGTCCTTTTGTGACAGAGATATTTCACTAAGCATAATGTCCTCCAGGGTCACCCATTTTGAATAATATTGCATGAGTTCCTTGTTTTTCAAAGCAGTATAGTATTCCATTGTGTGAATATACCACAGCTTCTCTATCCTTTTCCAACTTTTTGCTATTGTGAAGAGAGCCTCAATAAACATGAGTGTGAATATATCTGCCTGGGTGACAGTTATGGTTTCTTTAGGGTATATTCCCAGCAGAGGAATTGCTGGGTCTAATGATACTTCTTTTTGCAACTTTTTGAGAAAGCGTCGTACAGCTTCTATAGTAGTCGCACC
The DNA here is from genome assembly GCF_000299155.1 of Elephantulus edwardii. Taxonomy (NCBI): domain Eukaryota; kingdom Metazoa; phylum Chordata; class Mammalia; order Macroscelidea; family Macroscelididae; genus Elephantulus; species Elephantulus edwardii. The sequence continues at coordinate 9,269,740 of NW_006399846.1, read as the reverse complement.
ATTTTACACTCCCACCAACAGTGAATAAGGGTTCCAGTTTCTCCGTAACCTTGCCAGCGTTTGTTGTTAAATTTTGCTATTCTTACTGGGGTGAGATGATATCTCATAGTTTCTTTGATCTTTTTCTGCTTTCTTAAAAGTGCTTCTCATAGAGCATTGTTTGAAGAAGTGTTTGCTTTTTGACTGGACATTCTGGCTGTATTAACATCACCATAAAATTAATTTCCCCCCCTTTTATTTGTGGTATTGGGCAATGGATTCATCTTGGTCGTCTTTTAAATTTACTTTCCTCAGTTGTATTTGGAATTGCTAATTTTGTCTCTTTGTCAGGTATCCTAAAGAGAAAGTAACTTTCCCTTTATGTTGGCCTAGTAGATAGAAAGTTATGCTACCAAGCCAAAGGTAGGTGATTTGTGTCCCTCAGGTCTGGTTTTAATTGTTTTTGGTCAACCGTCCTTCTAAGTAGTATAGCACTGGTCTGTCCATTTGCTGTACAGAGGTAACTTGTGGTTGCTGTGATGCTAAACACTGACACAGATGTGTCTAAAGCGATAATGGTTACTCATGGTGGGCAGTGTTTGGTGGAGTTTCCTGATTAAAACAAGCTTGGAAGCAAGAGTGGCATCTACTTCCCAAATAGCTTGCCTCCCTCCAGAAACTTTATGAGCACGGAGAACCGATGAAAGTTATACAAGCGTTCAGGTCTTTCTAGGGTCTCCGTGAGTCATTAGGACCCCAGGGCACTTACTAGCAGTTGTTTGAACAACTCTTTATCATCGTTTAAGAATATTTACTCTTTAGGAGCTTCACTGGATGTTTTCCTCAGTCCAGTGAGTGTTGATGGCTGCTGCTGAACTTTCTGATCCTACTTAGGTTTGCTGTTTAGCTTCAATAGAGTGACATTTGTGAACTTGTGCACCATCAGGATACTCCTCTCTGAGAGTGGTACTTTCCCATCCATCATTTTTAGGATTCTGCTCTTATTTATCAACTTCTAGAACGTTGGCTCCTGGAGTATAATCTTTAGCTTTCAAATCTGCTTATTCTTACACATTTGCCTCTATCAAAGCCTTTGTTAGCTTACCCTGGAATTTCTTCTGTAACACCTCAGGATTCCATGTTCAGAATAGCTGAATCAAAGTTATTGCAGACATTGCCACATTCTTTTTTTAAAAAATTTTATTAATTTTAATGAACATTTACAGAGATTTTGTATTTGCATTCATTCATTGTTGCATTTTTCTCACTGCCCACCCCTCCCCTGCCCAATTCGCTTTTCTCTTTGAAAAGTAAAAGAAAAATTCCTTCATTGGTATACAATCCCCACCCTCACCCCCACCCCCACCCTGCCTGGAGTACACTCCACTATGCAACCTTCATTCTGGACTCTCTCATGACCATAATACCCAATCATATATCGCTTTTAAACTTTTCTCTCTCCTTCATCTGTTTATACATGATTTATCCAATTTTTCTCAGTCTCACCCTAACCCTCATGTCAGTCCTGTTCTACAACAGTCATTGCCACATTCTTATTTGTTTGTGCTTTATTCAGGACTATATTTTGGGTTATAAGACATTAAACTGTTAATTCTTAAAATATTTCTTTCTACTGGCTTGATTTCCCTATAGTTCCAGTTAGTTAAAAAAAGGAAAATTATTGATAGTAGTAGCTGTGAGCAATAATTGAATGATCTCTAGGGGATACCAGGTAATGATTATTCATTTGGCAAACAATGTCATTTTGTAAATATTTGAACTCATTACAGGCTCACAATACCTTTTTTTATTTTTAAAATTTTGAATGAAAGCTTACAAATCCGTTTTAATTTATTCAGACATTTTGTTCTGTAACATTATAGTTGACTACTAATGTAATTAATCCCTCATCTAGGTGGATTGACACAATGATTGCTCCAATGTGTTTGAGTCTGTCAGAGATTGTGAGGATGGCATATAATAGGACAGGTTCCAGCTCTGTTGTTCATAGGGTCACTGTGGGGTTGTTCTCAATTCAATGGTACCTAACAACAATATAACTAATTACAGTATCCAATCAAACCCTTAAAATAGTGATTTTTTTTTAATGTGGTTGGGTTTTTTTTGTTTGTTTGGTTGGTTTTTTTTTTTTTTTGGTGGCGCTGTAGAACTTTTGCATAGGGAGATAAAAATTAAAGAGAAAAAGATAATGAGTTTCTACCAATCTGCAGATAATGTTTCAGAGTAGCATCGTCATCCTCTTCAAATGTCTCTTTAGAGTTCTTCTTCTGTTTAACAAGTTAAAGGGTTAGTGAAAAAGAGAAAGACTTTTACCAAGATGGATTAAAACAGTGAATGACTGTAACAGTGGACTCAAAGATGGTGATTGTTGGAATGGCACTGGACCAAGTAGTGTTTTGTTTCATTGTAGATGGGGTCACACTGAATTGGAACTGACTTGGTGGCACCTAATAGCTAGAACAATCTGCTTTAAGGTTGGGTTTTTTGGTTTTTTTTTTGTGTAAAATCCTCAGAATCATAAATGACATGAAAGGCTAAACATCTTTTGTTTTTTTCTTCTTTTGGTTATTGAACCCTTTCATAACTGTTTCTAGCTTGCACTTGTATTTGAAGCTTTTAGTTGTGTTATATTGTACTGGTAATTTTCTTGCTATTTGTCCATAGTCCTCAGATTCTGAGTTGTGTCCTTTTTTCTTCCTCCTCCTTTCCTTAGGGAGAATGTCAAAGCAACAAACAGTATTTTGGTGACCTTCGAGAAGCATAGCAATTAATGATAGCACTGACAATTTTGGCATCATTCTAGATGTTTCTTTCTTTTGTAGAGGTCAGTCATTAATCAAAATATAGCTTTGCTATATATGTAGTAGCATTGCTGTTTCTTAACATGGTTTACAAATAAATCTGTAATACTATATTAACTTTATTTATTGCTTTTATATTCTTGGTATTATAATATGAATTAGAAAGTCTTACATAAGCTTTTTGATGCAATATAGAAGTTAAAATAAAAGCTCTTGCGTATAGACCATTTCAGAACAAAGGTCTTATATCAAAAGTTTATAGAATCCTACAGGGCCTATAGAAGGAAAGACTTTTCACAGAGGAACGTATTTGAATGGCCAACAGACACATGAAGAAATGATCCAAATCACTGGCAATAAGAGACATGCAAATCAAAACCACAATGAGGTACCATCTCACTCCAGTATCAGTGGCAGAGTTTAACAAGACAGCAAGTAATAAATGTTGGAGAGGATGTGGTGAGATAAGAATTTTTATACATTGTTGGTGGGATTGTAAAATGGCACAACCACTCTGGAAGGCAGTTTGGTGTTTCCTCAAAAAGCTGAACATATATTCCTTATAACCCAGCTATTCCACTGCTTAGAATATACCCTGAAAGAATGAGAACTAAGGCACAAATGGAGACTTGTACACCAATGTTCATAAGAGCATTACTTAATATTGCAAGAACATGGATACAGCCAAATGTCCAACCACAGTCAAATGGATTGAGAAATTATGGTAGATTCACATGATGGAATACTATGCCGCATGTAAGAGCAATGATTTGTAAATTACTGCCTAACTTGGGAGGGACTGGAGAGCATTATGATAAGTCAGTCTCATAAGGACAAATATTGTATGAGACCATTATTATAGAACGTGTATGAGGACCCAAGGGGGAGTGGGGAGTGAGGTGAGGTGGGGGAATTGATCATAGGGTTACACAATTTGTAAAGGAAATTTTATTTAAATGTACAAATCCCCACCCCCACCCCCCCCGAACTCTAAGAAACTTGATGGTATCAATAAGATTCTTATTTCTCAGCAAGACAAAACTTTACAAAATGTCATTTGAAGATCTAGATTAAAGTCTGTGTGACTGTAGAAGAGCAGATTATTTTGCTTTTAAGGGAAGGTTATAGGTTTGGGTAGAAATAAGCAGTCTGCCATAGCCACCAGATTTTTCATAGTCACTAGATTTTTCATATATTTGATTATTTTGGATTTCTTGGTTGTTAACAGTTTGAAAATCTCTAGATTGTATTGATTTGACTTGGAATTGTGCTTCTGATGTGACCAGAAATAGCACATGGGGCGCTAACTTTCCAGACTCTTTAAAAGTTAGCAATTGTGGATAGCTTTTCATAGTTTTTTTGCATCTGAGCTGTTCTTTTTAAAAGTTCTTTAGTATTTACTGAATAGATGTGCTGTGTTATAATTTATTTCCCCAATGCTGGTTAGTTAGATTGCTTAAGTTGGGCTCTCATGGGTGGCCTAGTGTTAACGACGGGCTGCAATCCTAAAGACACATGATACGAAACCACCAGCTGCTCTTTGAGAGAAGGATGGACAGTCTCCTGCCCTATTTACTGTATCCAAAAACCCATTGGAGGGTCAGCTATGGGTCGATTCCAACTCAACAGTACAACAGCAGCAGCAACACATTATGTCTACCTGCTAATGCCTTCTTATGATAACTTTATAATAGTTAAATTACTGTTTTGGAAATACATGTTTTTAATTTTGGTATATATTACCAAATAATCTTCCAGAAAAGTTACAGCCATGTAACTTTTATCAAGAATGTAGGTAAGGTCTAGTTTTTCCTTGTAATTGCTCCTTTTTTTTTTTTTTTAAAGTCTGTTTATCTCATAGGGAGTTAACATTTCTTGGAATCCATTTGTCTCTCTCATTGGCAGATATATTTTATTTTGATAGCAATTTTTAGAAATTGTGTTTGAATTTGTTTCGGCAGCCTGTATGTTCTGTTGGTCTCCTTAGTATTCCTTTAGACTGAACTGTTGTTCTACTTGTTTAGGTTTCTTCTCTCTGACCTTTGAAAACCTATGATATTTCTGCTGCTGTCTAAAAGGATCTGGTGACTTGAGTACTCAGACTAAGCAAGCTCACTGCTGTCAAGTCAATTCTGATCTACAGCAACCCTATAGGGTGAAATAGAATTGCCCCGTAGGATTTCCAAGGCTGTGAATCCTTGTGAATCCAGACTGCCACATTTTCCCTCCTGAGTAGTTGGTGTGTTTTAACAACTAACCTTTTGGATAGCAGTCTGATGCTTGAAGCACCATGCCACCAATACTTTGTTTTCATTGCCATCCTATAGGAATCAACTCATTTGACCCTTCTTCTGGTTTCAGAGGCTGTATATAGCATGTGAAGAGATTGGTCATCTTTCCCCTGCAGAGCTGCTGGTGAATTTGAACTACCAGGTGCTGCTGCCTTGGGTTGGCAGTGCAACTCCATATACACTATACAACCAAACCCAACTCCTATACACTGTGCCACCAGAGCTACTTAATGATGATCCTAGTATTTGGTAAATGGTCTTTTAAAAACCTAAATTAGATCATGTTCTTTTGGACTTAGTCTTGAAAAAAAGTAATTTTGTTAGAAATAACCTTACAGTCATTGTTGAAAACAAGTATAGAAGTTAACTTTGTATGTTCTCTGTATCATGCCTTTTTTCTAAAATAAGTACAACTGCTATGGTAGGACTTTGTTATGAATAACTAACCTATTATAAGTTTTTAAATAAATTTAGTATTCAGAAGCAGGAGTGGCATCCACTTCCTAAATAACATGCCTCCGAAAACCCTATGAACTTTGATAAATGTCAGTAGTTATAGAGGAGCTTCAAGCTTGACTCGAAGGTAATCACCACCTACAACAACAATTCAGAAGTTGGAAGTTAAAGATTAAATAGAGGATTTGTTTTGTGTAACCCATAATCTTGAATTTTCTAGTTTGGGATAGATCATGTTTTAGAAGGAGATATAACTAAATAATATTTTGTTAAAAAAATAACAAAATCAGTTGCTATCACATTGATGCTAACTCATAGTACCCTGTGTGTCAGAGTAGAACTGTGCCCTGTAGAGTTTTCAGTGGCTGATTTTGGACAGAGGTTGTCAGGCTTTTTTCTTCAAAGCCTGTGGTTGAGCTCAAACCTCCAGCCATTTGGTTAGCAGGTTAGTACGTAACTCCACCACCTAGATATTAAAAAAAAAATTATTGTAAGTATTCAAATAGAGGGACGCCTCATTGCTGTTGAGTTGGAACCTACTTATACCTGAACCTTTAGCTTTGAAGAGTCAGCTGAGAAGGACACTTCAAGTTTTTCAATAAACTATAAGAAACTAGGATTTTCTTTATGACCGCTTTACTGTGTTACAATGTCTTTTTTTTTTTTAATTAGATTTGAAATTTGAATGAACACTTACAAAGAAACTGGTTTTTCATTAACTCATTTGTACAGATTTTTCTCCTTACCCCCCTTCAATCCTAATGCAAGCCTTATTCTGGATTGTTAGTTAGAATACACATAATGTCTTAATTGTCCATTAATTTCAGATTGACTTAGATTAATTTCACCTATTTCAATGCAGTGTCTGTTACCTGCCTATTCTTTTCGTGTTCTCCCTGTCATCACCCTCCTTCTGCACTCCAGGAACCCTCCTATTTTATAACAGTGGTCTTATATTCTTATATAGTTTTTTGCCTTTCTTTGTTTTGAACCTTTAATAAGAAAATAAAAATCTCAATCTCAAGATCTCTCTCTCTCTCTCTGTCTCTCTGTGTATATATATATACTGTCGAGCTCAAGAGCTCAACAACAACACACTGACAAAGAAGATTAATCAGAACTGGCTTTGACAAGCACTGTGGCATTTGGACAAGAACAAACTGGGAGGAGGGTAGAGAGAATAGTGCAACAATGAATGACTGGAAACCCAAAATCTCTGTAAATGTTTATGAAAATTAATAAAATATAATTATAGAAAAAAAAAAGCTCAAAAACAGTGCATTTGGTGTGTCACTGGGTAAAGGGTTGAGGACATGGCAAAGCCAACACAGAGAGTGTATAAACACCAAGATACATACCGCAGTCACAATTAAAAGGGGGCCCAGCAAGTCTCGCGTTCCTTCCTCATCGTTTAGCAGCATGTTGGGTGATGGGAAAGAGACATACCAGTTCTAGGCACTGGAGGTGGCAGCACTTGGTGCTTCTTCCTTACTGGTTAAAAACAAACATTCTTAAGAATATCTGGAAGATAGTTAATGAAAAAGCATTCCCTCCCCTCATTCTTTTAAATTATGTTTTTCCTATAATAAAGATGATTTGATATGTATTTTAAAAAGTTTTCTTTTTAAATCTACAACTTTTAAATTTCCTTCTAAAATTATTTTTATTTGCTGTTCTATTTCTAACCTTATGAAATCTATTTTTAACCGTATGAAATCCAAACTAGTCTGACAAAAACACACATTAAAATTTTCACTTTGACATCTCCTCCATTCCATTTTGCTTTGTGACTTCTTCATTTAACAATAAATGTTCTAATAAGAAAAAAAAGTCTCATCAAGCATGTATCTCTCAGAGTCTTTGGGGGACCTCAACTACACCACCAAGTCCTGATTGAACTTCACGGGAACTTCACGGGATTGATACAGACTTCACTGGCCTGCAGAAAGTTGTGAGTGAGAAGCTTTATGTTGCCACTGGATACTTGTGCCAGACTGGAAGCATTTAACCTTTTGTGACTGAGTTATTTCAGTCAGGGAGGTCTGGTGTCTTAGTTGTAAGGTATGTAGTGTAAATTCACCAGCTGCTCACCAGTGCAATTGACTGCCTCAGAAAACTCACTGGAGGGGCAGGTATGGGTCATTTCTGACTCAATGATACACAACAGCAATAATATTTTTTAGACCCATCCATGTTGTATAGTATTTCATAATTTCTTCATTGTTTTTCAGTGCTGTGTAATACTCTGTTGTGTGAATGTGTCACAGTTTTGTCCATGTGTTTATTGATGGGCACATGGGCTGCTTCCATGTCTTTTGTTATTGTGAATAATGATGCAGTAAACATGAGTGTGCATATCTTTTTGTGTCACAGCTCTTAATTCTTTGGAGTAATTCTATATTTCCAGTTGTGGGTCAGGTGGTATTTCTATTTTCAGCCTTCTTAAGAAATGCCAGACTGCCTTCCATGTAAGTTGTACCATTTTACAGTTCTATGAGTAATGCATGAGAGTTCTAGTCTCTCTTTATCCTCTCCAGTGTTGGTGGTTTGCTGTTCTGTAGAACTTTGCTAATGTTTCCAGGGGACATGATACTTTGTTTTGATGTGCTTATTGCAATACTACTTGTTTGATAACTTATTGAAATGCTGTTTTTTTTCCTTCTATATCTACACACTAAAAAAAATACCTCATAAAAGATTCTGAAGACGTGTACTTTAATTGCTGTTGTTGTTGATTGCCTTCAAGTTGAGCATGACTCATAGCAACCCTATTAACAAAAGACCTGAAGCCCCTCTACAACTATCTACATTTATCAAAGCTCATGGAGTTTCAGGAGGCATGTTATTTAGAAGGTGGATGCCACTTCTGCTTCCAAACCTGTCATAGTATGTTATTGTCATGTGTCATTGAGTCACCTAAATGGTATAGCAATCCTTGTACACCAGCTCTGAACCCTTCCCTGTCTTGATTAGCTCACTAAATTTTGTTCAACTAGTTTTTTTTTTCATTTTTGGATGTAATTTTTCTGAGAATATTAGTCAACTAATTATTTTTCTTTTGGCACCATATTCACTCGTTGCCACAAATGATGGTAAAAAAAGTGTTTCTAAGCATGGTCGTTAATTTAAAAGTGTGTATGGCAGCGTGTTAAGCCCTGTAAATCTTGAAATTTTTGTTTCATTAACATGAATTCTGAAATATGTCAATTGATATACCATCTATACCTGGGGCCTTATTTTTTTGTTATTTCTTTCATAGCAGCTTGAACTTCTTCCTTCATCACCGTAGGCTCTTGCTCATATGTTGTTTCATTAAATTCTGTGTCTGCCAATTCCTTTTGATACAATGACTCCGTATATTCTTTACATCTTCTTTTAATACTTCCTGGGTAATTTAATATTCTACTGAAAGCATCCTTGATTATAGCAACTCGAGGTTTGAATTTGTTCTTCAGTTCCTTGAGCTTTAGAAATGCTGAGTGAGTTATTTCAGCTAACAGATGCTGCCCTGGACGTGCTCACCAACTTGTGTCAAGAAATCTGGAGAAAAACCACTTGACCAATGGACTGGAAGAGATCTATATTTGTTCCCATTCCAAAGAAAGGTGACCCAACAGAGTGTGGAAACTATAGAACAATATTGTTGATTTTACATGCAAGCAAGAGTCTGCTGAAGATTATCCAAAAACGATTGGAACAGCACATCAGCAGAGAACTGCCAGAAGTCCAGGCTGGGTTTAGAAGGGGTCGTGGTACTAGGGATATTGTAGCTAATGTTAGATGGATCTTGGCTGAAAGCAGGGAATACCAGAGGAATGTCTATCTGTCCTTCATTAATTATGCAAAGGTGTTTGACTGTGTGGACCATAACAAACTGTGACTGATTCTGAGAAGAATGGGAATCCCAGAACACTTGATCGTGCTAATGCGAAACCTGTACTTGAACCAAGAGGCAGTCGGCAGAACAGAGAAAGGAAACACTGCATGGTTCAAAATTGGGAAGGGCGTATGCCAGGGATGTGTCCTGTCTCCATACCTTTTCAACCTGTGTGCAGAACAGATCATCCGGGAGGCTGGGCTCTATGAGGAGAAATGCAGCATCAGGATTGGTGGAAGATCTATCAATCTGCGTTATGCAGATGACACAACCCTGCTTGCTGATACTGAGGAGGACCTGAAATGCTTGCTGCAGAGGGTCAAGGACTGCAGCCTTCAATATGGATTGAGGCTCAATGTTGGGAAGGCAAAGTTTCTCACCACTGGACCAATTGGCAGCATCAGGATGGATGGTGAAGAGATTGAGATTGTTCACAGCTTTAGTTTGCTTGGCTCCACAATCAACACTCTTGGCACCAGCAGCCAGGAAATTAAAAGACGTATTGTGATGGGAAAGTCTGCTGTTAGGGACCTCTCTAAAGTACTGAAGAGCAACGGTGTCTCTCTGGAGCCTAAGGTATATCTGATACAGGCCATGGTCTTTGCAGTCACTTGTTATTCATCAGAGAGTTGGACAGTGACTAAGGAGGATAGAAGAAGAATTGATGCCTTTGAGCTTTGGTGTTGGAGAAGAGTATTGAGGGTACCATGGACTGCTAAGAAAACAAACAGATTCATCCTGGAGGGGGTTAAACCAGGTTGCTCCTTGGAGGCAATGATTCTGAGACTTTGTTTGACATACTTTGGTCATGTTGTAAGGAGAGACTGGTCCTTGGAGAAGGACATCATTCTTGGGAAGATGGAGGACAGGCACAGGAGGGGAAGGCCTTCTAGGAGGTGGATTGATTCGGTTACTGGGGTAATTGGGATGAGTATGTTGGAGACAATGAGATTGGAACAGGATGGAGCAGAGTTTAGGGCTGTTGTACATAGGGTCGCTATGAGTCACAAGCAACTCGACAGCACGTAACTACTACTAACATCAATGCACAGGTCTATCTTTACACTTATTCATTTGACTAGGGGGGAAGTAGTACTGTTTATGATCATACATGATGAGAACTTTTTAGCAGAATGGGAATAGAAGAGTTGGGTTTTTTTCCCCCTTGAAATTTATTTTATCAAATCTCATTTCAGAAAGACATTTTGGCAGCTTAAAATAAAAGATCCTGAAGTGTACTAAATGCTATGGTCTGTTACCCAGAAATATAATGGCTAGTCTACATTTGGGTGGACTTCTTACCAAAGACTGAGTCTTTCTGGTGTTTAAATCTACCAGTGGCTCCCCAGGAGAAAGATAAACAGTCTTCTTCCATATAATTTACAACCTCCATAGAGAGTCAGCTGTGAGTCAGTTCTGACATGATGCCAATGAGTTTTTTAATTTTAGTTCATAAAAGCTTTAATCTGGTATCTCTTTTTTTCCTTTATAAACTGGGAACTCTGCAGACGTGTTCACTGAGCATGTTTTTAAGAATACATTTCCATTTCCTTACCTAATGGTAATTTGCCATTTTAAGTTAACAGTTTTTTTTTTCCATTTAGAATATTTGAGTTGAGCTTTTCTTTGTTGCTATAAATCATAATAATATAGTTAGGGAGCTCTAGTGGCATGTAGTTTTTTGTTAGTTGCCGTCGAGTCGCTTGCAACTCTTCGCGACCGTGTGTACAACAGCCCTATTCCCTGCTCTGTCCTGTGCTAATCTTACTGTCTCCGGCCCCCTATTACCCTAGTCACTGAATCCATCTCATCGAGGGTCTTCCTCTTCTTTGCTGTCCCTCTCCAAGGACTAGCCCCTCCTTAGAACGTGTCAGAAGTATGTCAAACGAGCTTCAGAATCCTTGCCTCCAAGGAGTAGCCTGGTTTCACCCTTCCTAGGCAGACATGTTTGTTCTCCTAGCCATCCATGGATGGCACCACATAGATGGCACTTCTCCAGCACCACATCTCAAAGGCATCAATTATCTGCCTGTCATCCCTAAGTCATTGACCAGCTTTCTGAGGCATAGCAAGTAATTGCAAAAACTGTGGCCTGAATCAGGCACACCTTAGTCTCCAGTCTGACACTGTTGCTGTTCAGTATTTTGGAGAGGTCTCTAACAGCAGACTTCCCCCAAGTGCAATTAATCTTTTAATTTTCTGGCTGCTGTTTCCAAGAGTGTTGATTGTGGAGCCAAGCAAACTGAAGCTGTTAATAATCTCAATCTCAATACAGCCTATTGGCCCAGTGGTGAGAATCTTTGTCTTCTTGATGTTGAGCGTCAGTCCATATTGAAGGCTGCAGTTTTTGACCTTCTGCAGCAAGTACTTTAGGTCCTCCTCAGTTTCAGCAAGCAGGGTTGTGTCATTTGCGTATTGCAGAATGTTGTTGAGTCTTCCTCCAATCCTGATGCCACATTTCTCCTCATAGAGCCCAGCCTCCCAGATAATCTCTTCTGCATATAGATTGAAAAGGTATGTAGATAGGACACATTCCTGGCCTATACCCTTCCCAATTTTGAACCATGCAGTGTTTTCCGGTGACTGCCTTCTGGTGCAAGTATAGGTTCCGCGTAAGCACTAGGAATTACACTATTAATCCAAAGGCACGTGGTTTGAATCAGCCAGCTGCCCATGGGAGAAAGGTGGACAGTCAACTCTCATGCAATTTACTCTCTTCAAAAACCCTCTTGACTGTTATTCATCATCACAAAAACATGAAAACAGCCCAAATGTCCAACCACAATCGAATGGATTCAGAAATTATGATACATTCACGTGGTGGAATACTACATAGCACACAGGAGCATTTTAAAATTAGATTTAAATAGATTTTGTAAATCACTACCTAACTTGGCAGGGACTAGAGAACATTATGCTGAGTAAAGGACAAATACTGTGTAAGACCATTATTGTAGAAATAGAAAACTAGTAAAACATATATGAGGATCAGTCTCATTGAGGGTCTTCTCTTCCTTTGCTGACTCTCTAAGCATGACCTTTCTAAGCATGGTGTCCTTATACATGTCTGCTAATAGCCAGGCTTTTATCTTATAAAATGTAGATTTAATAATATCTACCTTACAGGATTTTCAGTACCTAAATGAGGTACATTTTAGGCCTTTCTTCCATCTTGAGTTGGTTTTTGTATATGCTGTATATGTTATGATTTTTTTTCTTCTTTTTTATACCCAGTTTTGCCAGCTCTATTTCTTAAAGAGACTTTCTTTAATGGATTTTCCTATTTAGTGGATTTTGAGTATCATGAATGTATGGGTAGGATTTGAAATCAGAAGTGTGAGAAACTTCTGATTGTTCTTCAGTAGTACTTTGTTAATCTGGGTCTGTTTACTTTCAATATAAAGTTAGTGATTCTGAGTTTACTGAACTTTTTATTAAGAATGGGTGTTGAGTTTTAGCACATGACTTCTCCATCAATTGATATGATAATGTGGGTTTTTTCCCTTTGTTTTATTTATAATAGTGGATTATGTTGATTAATTGCCAGATGTTACACGATCATTGCATGCCTGGTAAGCCCTCTCTCTATTTTTTAAAGAGTATTATTGCAGTGATGCTGCCAATTAGTTAATTGGTGAGAATCTTTATCTTCTTGATATTGAGCCTCAATCTATATTGAAGGCTGCAGTCCTTGACCCTCTTCAGCAGGTGCTTCAGGTCCTCCTCAGTTTCAGCAAGCAGGGTTGTGTCATCTACATAACGCAGATTGTTGATAAATCTTCCAATTGGTGAATGGTGAAGAGATTGAGATTATTCACAGCTTTAGTTTGCTTGGCTCCACAGTCAACACTCTTGGCACCAGCAGCCAGGAAATTAAAACATACAGTGCGATGGGAAAGCCTGCTGTTAGGGACCTATCCAAAGTACTGAAGAGCAGTGGTGTCTCTCTGGAGACTAAGGTATATCTGATACAGGCCATGGTCTTTGCAATCACTTGTTATGTGTCAGAGAGTTGGACAATGACTAAGGAGGATAGGAGATTGATATCTTTGAGCTCTGGTGCTGGAGAAGAGTATTGAGTGTACCATGGACTAAGAAAACAAACAGATTCATCATGGAGAGGGTTAAATGGGGCTGCTCCTTGGAGGCAAGGCTTCATCTGACGTACTTTGGACATGTTGCAAGGAGGGACCAGTCCTTGGAGAGGGACATCATGCTTGGGAGGGTGGAGGGACAGAGCAGGAGAGGAAGACCCTCTATGAGGTGGATTGATTCAGTGACTGGGGTAATCGGGATGGGTGTATCAGAGACAGTGTGATTGTCACAGGACAGAGCAGAGGTTAGGGCTGTTGTACATAGGGTCGTTATGAGTTGCAAGTGACTCCATGCCACATAACAACAACAACAACAACAACATTATTGCAGTGGGAAAGTAAGTTATTAAACATCAGGTTTGGGTTTTGCTATGTTTGTTTTTTACTCATCAGATGTTCTGCTGGGCTGTTTTCCAGATTATATGACTTTTTTTTTTTAAGATACTTTGGCTGTATTCTAAAGAAAGGACTGTATGACATTAGAGATAAAGACTGCTTAGAGATTAACAAAGTATTTTAAGTTAACAATTTGTGGTGTGATCTAATTAGGGCAGAGGAGAGAAAAATGCAAAGAATTCTAGAAACATTTTATTGGTACAATTGACAGTATTTGAAAAAGAATTGGATTTTGGAAGAGGGAATAGTCTAGATATTGGCAGTAGTGGTGTCCATGAAGAATTGAATAGTAGTCGAATTGTCCATGAGGCAAGTAAAGTTAGAATGATTGCTGCAACAGCAAATTGTAGAATACATAGATGTGTAAGAGAAGGTCTTTAACCATTAAATAGGAAAGCATAAGGCAAGTAAACAGTGTCCAACTGTCATAGTCTTATAACTACTAGAAAACCTGTAGAGAATTCATAGTTTGCCAGAAAGTATGCCTTTGGGACGAATAACTTGTTTGGAACGAAAAAGCCCAGGAGAGTATTATAAAATAATAAATGTCAGGAATGAAGCCATGCTATTAAGTGATTTTCTGTAGAGCTAGAGTTCTTTAGTCATAGTAACTGTTTTTTTGAAGTGGGCCATTCTATTAGTGAAAGTGGATATGATACATTAAATAATAATAGATAAAAATGGACTGAATTTAATACTGTTTTCTTAAAAATTTGCATTTACTCTATGAAGAGGAATATAATGTTTCTTGAATTTGGAATGGGGAGTCAATGAGGATCATTGTGAGATCTAGATCTGAATTTTGCTACTTTTTTCCTGTGGTTATATCTGTGCCTATGATCTTCAGGCCCCCTATCTATAAGAAGACATCTAGAAAATTGCTATATTTAGACAGGATACAGCATTCACAGGCATAAGATAATTCTAAATTCTGAATGGAACCTAGAAGCTGGACTTTATAAAGAATTTGGCATCAGGATTGGAAGAAGACTTGTAACAACATGCATTGTGTGCTATGCAAATGACACAACCTTACCTGCTGAAAGTGAAGAGGACTTGGGCTCTCCAGGGTCTACAGCCCTCAGTATAGATTACATCTCAACACCGAGTGCAACCACTATGGAAGGCAGTATGGCATTTTCCTCAAAAAATTGGAAATAGAAATACTTTTTGACCCAGCAATTCCACTACTGGGAATATTCCCTAAAGGATCCAGAACTGTCACCCAATCAGATATATGTACATCTGTTGTTCACAATAGCAAAGGGATAGAAACAACCCAAGTGTCCATCAACCAACTAATGGATAGAGAAACTGTGGTATATTTACACAGTGAGGTACCATGCAGCACTGGAAAACAAGAAACTCATGAAATATTGTACCAAATGGGTGACACTGGAAGACGTTATGCTTAGTGAAATATCTCAGTCACAAAAGGACAAATATTGCATAATACCACTGTTGTAAAACAGGACTGACATCGGGATTGAGGGGAAACTAAAAAATTGGGGATAAATAATGTATACTGCATGAGAACAGATTAGAGAAAGAACTGTTTGAAAGAAAGGAGCATATGATTAGGTATTATTTGTATGATGAGCGGTCAACTCCCGTGCAGTTTACTGCCTCTGAAAACTCACTGGACAAATGGCTATGAGTTGGTCCTGACTTGTCTGTACACAACAAAAGCAGTAATAAAGTTAAGGCAGTAGTATGGGTGAAAGAATATTCTCCAGCTTCTCTAATTTATTCAGCATATGGATTGAGTAGGTATAGTTGTTGTTGTTGTTATGTGCCGTCGAGTCGTTTGCGACTCATAGCGACCCTATGCACAGCAGCCCTAAACCCTGCTCTGTCTTGCGCCAACCGCACTGCCTCTGACACACCCATCCCGATTACCCCAGTCACCGAATCCATCCATCTCATAGAGGGTCTTCCCCTCCTG
>NW_006399846.1:9226051-9252599 GCF_000299155.1 Elephantulus edwardii | reverse complement strand
CCTATTTCCTTCAAAGCAGCTTGAACTTCTTCCTTCATCACCATAGGCTCTTGCTCATATGTTATTTCATTAAATTCTTCTGTATCTGCCAATTCCTTTCTATACAATGACTCAGTATATTCCTTCCATCTTCTTTTAATACTTCCTGGAATAGGTATAGAGAAGGGATAAAGTCTTGATGCAGATATTTTTTTATTTTAAACCATGCAGTTCTGCTTGGACATCAACTTCATTGTCTATGTATAAATTTCTGTTGTGTAAAAGATCTGTTATTCAAAGAGGCTTTCCTAGTCATTGAGTATGCCATGTGGATGGGTGGGTATACAAATAGGGTACAAATGGGATATACAAATAGGGTGTGTTAGGGTATTGACAAGTTTGCCACTCAATTTAGTGGCAGAGTTAGAGAATCTTACCAGGAGCAAAGAAGAAACCAGTGAATACAGTGTCTTTTGTGTTTTGGGCCCACAGATTCTTGCACTAACCTAAGCAGGGTTATGGGAGCAGTATTCATAGCAACAACATCAGAAAACCAGAAACCTGATATGAGATGGAGTGGACCTGGGACCACTACCCCATGGAACTAGAACTTGGAGTCTTTGTCCAAGTTTGTTGGACTCCTGGGGAGGAGGGAATAGAGAGCCATAATTGGAAGGATTGAGAGCTTTGTAACATTGGCCTAAAGCTATGAGACTCTAGGCTGAGGAGCCTGTGAGAACATTTCAAAAGCTGTCCTTACTGATTGTATTCTGCTAACTAACCTGAATTATATAGCCTTTTGCTTCCCTAATATGGTTAACTGTAGTCTGTGAGTTATTGCAATGAATTTTGGGCCCAGTAGAGCGTATGCAGACGACACAACACTGCTTGCTGAAAGTGAGGAGGACTTGAAGCACTTGCTGCAGAGCGTCAAGGACTGCAGCCTCCATTATGGATTGTGGCTCAATGTCAAGAAGACAAAGATTCTCACCACTAGACCAACTGGCAGCATCAGGATGGATGGTGAAGAGATTGAGATTGTTCACAGCTTTAGTTTACTTGGCTCCACAGTCAATACTCTCGGCACCAGTAGCTAAGAAATTAAAAGATGTATTGCGATGGGTAGGACTGCTGTTAGGGACCTCTCCAAAGTACTGAAGAGCAGTGGTATCTCTCTGGAGACTGAGGTGTGGCTGATACAGGTTATGGTCTTTGCAATCACTTGTTATGGGTCATAGAGTTTCACAGTGACTAAGGAGGATAGGAGAATTGATGCCTTTGAGCTGTTGTGCTGGAGAATAGTATTGAATATACTATGGACTGCTAGGAAAACAAACAGATTCATCCTGGAAAGAGTCAAACTGGGCGGCAGCTTGGAAGCAAGGATTCTGAGGCTTCATCTAACATACTTTGGACATGTTGTAAGGAGGGACCGGTCCTTGGAGAAGACATCATGGTTGGTAGGGTGGAGGGACAGAGGAGGAAGGGAAGGCCCTATATGAGGTGGATTGATTCAGTGACTGGGGTAATTGGGATGGGTGTATTGGAGATGGTGTGATTGGCACAGGACAGAGCAGAGTTTAGGGCTATTGTACATAGGGTCGCTATGAGTCGCAAGCAACTCGACGCACATAACAACAAGAGTAGTAAAAATTGGTGTT
The DNA here is from genome assembly GCF_000299155.1 of Elephantulus edwardii. Taxonomy (NCBI): domain Eukaryota; kingdom Metazoa; phylum Chordata; class Mammalia; order Macroscelidea; family Macroscelididae; genus Elephantulus; species Elephantulus edwardii. The sequence continues at coordinate 9,250,959 of NW_006399846.1, read as the reverse complement.
GGGATGAGTAAAAAGAGGTGCAGGAACGTGGGAGACATCTGACTTCATGGCAATTGATTTTCTGGTGTTGATGTGGTTGACGGGAACACTGCCCTATTGTGGAGTGGCAAAGATAATATGACTGTCCCCATGTGGCCCTTGCTCTTTTTACAATTTCATATAAGCATAATTAAGTGTTCTGAAATTCCTGTTCTTCTCCATGTTAGCCATAGTTTGTTATGATCCATGTAGTCAAATGTTGTTGCATAGTCAATAAAACAGAGATAGATCTTGTTCTGGTGTTTTCTGCATTTAGCCAGGATCCACCTGACATCAGTAGTGATTTTCCTATTGCCATGACCTCTTCTAAAACCTGCTTGAACTTTAGGCAGTTCTCTGTCAGTGTACTGTTTTTGGATGATATTAAGCAATATTTTGCTTGCATGTGATAGTAATAATATATTTATTAATTTCCACCACCTGTTGGACTACTTTTCTTGGGAATGGGAACAAATAAGGATCTTTTCCAGTCAGTTGGTTAGGTAAATGTCTTTAGAATTTCCTGCCCGAGTCTAGTGAGCACATCCATGGCTGTGTTGTTGTTAGGTGCTGTGAAGTTGAGTACAACTCATAGCAACCCTATGAACAGTGAACCTGAATCTCATCCTGTCCTGTGCCATCTTCACACTTCCTGACCACTGTAGCCCGTTGCAGCAGTCAACATGTCAGTCTACTGGGTTGAGGGTCTTCCTTTCCTTTGCTGACCCTCAACCCTTCCAAGTATTATATCCTTCTTCAAGGAATAGGCTGTCTTAGTAACATGCTCAGAGTATGTGAGGCAAAGCCTCATTATCCTTACCTCCAAAGAGTACTCTGGCTGCACCCTCTCCTGAATGGAATATTCAGTGCTCTTCTCCAATACCACAATTCAAAGGCGTCAGTTCTTTTTCTGGCATCCCTATTCATTGATGCATGACAAATGATTGGAAAGACCATGGCCGGAATCAGACATTCCTTAGTCCTTAAATTGATATCATTACTCCTCAGTAATTTGGAGAGGTCCCTAACTGCAGACATTTCCAGTGTAGTATGTCTCCTCATTTCCTGATTGCTAGTACCAAGGGTGTTAATTGTGGATCCAAGTCAGATGGAGTTGTTGACCATTTCAGTCTCTTCTCCATTTACCATGACGTTGCCTGTTGATCCATTGGTAAGAATCTTTGTTTTCTTGACATTGATATGCACAAGTGCCTAAAGTCCTGGACAAGACTAAGGATGACAGAAGAAGAATCAATACCTTTGAGTTGTGGTGTTTGTGTTGTGGATTGTTAAAACATTGCATGGAAGCTAAGAAAACAAACAGGTTTGTCCCAGAGAGGGTGAAACCAGGTTGCTACTTAGGGGCAAGGATTTTGAAGCTCTGTCTCACATACTTTGGACATGTTGCCAGAAGGGACCATGGATATCATGGTTGGACATCATGGTTGGAAGGGTGGAGGAAGACACTGGATGAGATGGACTGATATGGTAACTGGAGTAATGGCTTAGATGTGTCAGATAGTAAGAATGGCTCAGGACAGGACAGGGTTCAGAGCTATGGTGCATAAGGTCGCCATGAGTCGCAGGAAACTTAACAGCTCATAACAACAATATCAGTGATATTGTCCAATAATTTCCACGTCTTTTGGATCACCTCTTTGGGAATAGATCTCCTTCCAGTTAGTTGCAATTTATTTTTAACTAATTCTCAAGTCAGAAAAAGAAAGCAAAGGACAAAGTTCTCCGAAATTACTCAGAGGTTTTCCTTTAAAGAAAAATGAAATCCATATTTGATCTCTCCAAAGATTAATATACATGCCTATCAATAATGTTCTCTAAATTTATCAGTACAAGAAACTAAGATAGTTTAAGATCATCAAAGATATTACATTCTTCACCATTATTTTTATATATATGTATTTATGTATGTGTGTGTGTGTGTGTGTGTGTGTGTGTGTGTGTGTGTATATATATATATATATATACCCTTGAGCCAACTCATAGCTGGCATTCCAGGAGGTTTCCAGAGACAGTATCTTGGGTACATCTTTCTCCTGCAGAACGGCTGGTGGATTCGAACTGCATCACTTTTTTGATGGTAAGTGCAATTCCTTACCACTAAAAAAGAAATTTAAGCTTCAAATTGCAATTCTAAGAGACTTTATGGGTAAATCTGGAATGATCCAGGAAATATCGAAAGAAGATGGAGGGAATACACAAAATCACTGTACTAAAATGACTTGGTCAACACAAATATTTCAGGAAATGTCATGTCATATGCTCAAGCCAGTGGTGATGAGGGGAGAAGTTCAAGCTGCACAGAGGGCATTGGCAAAAAATAAAGCCCCAAGAACTGATGGGATACCAACTAACATATGCAAGCAAAATACTACTGAAGATCATTCAAAAATAGCTAGAACAGTACATGGATAGGGAACTGCCGGAAGTTTAAGCAGGCTTTAGAAGAGATCGTGGCACCAAGAACGCTATTGCTGATGTCAGATATATCCTTACTGAAAGTAGAGACTATCAGAAGAATGCTTATTTGTTTTATTGACTATGCAAGGACATTTGATTGTGTGGATCATAACAAATTGTGATGGACATTCAGAAGAATGGGAGTCCCAGAGCACTTCATATGCTCATGTAAATCCTAGACCTGAACCAGAAAGCTGTTGTGCGAACAGAGCAGGGGAACACTGCATGGTTTAAAATTAAGAGGGGAGTATATGAGGGTTGTATTCTCTCCCCATATCTATTTAATCTGTATGCTGAGCAAATTATTCGAGAAACTGGACTCTGTGAAGAGGAATGTGGCATCAGGATCGGAGACTCATCAGTAACCTGCCTTCCTTCATGAAAGTGAGGAGAAGTTGAAGTATTTGTTGTAGATAATCAAGGACTGCAGCCTACAACACGGATTTCATCTCAACATCAAGAAAATAGAAATCCTCAACACTGGACCAATAGGCAGCATCATGATAGATGGAGAAAAGATTGAAGTTGTCAGCAATTTCACCTTACTTGGATTCACAGTTAGTACCCTGGCAACTGTAGTCAGAAAGTCAAAAGATGAATTGCATTGGGAAAAAAATGCTGTCAAGGATCTTTCCAGAGTGCTAAAGCACAACAGTGTCATTGTAGAAACCAAGGAGCACTTGATCCAGGCCATGATGGTCTCATTTCCTTTGCTGTGCATCTGAGAGCTGGACGGTGAATAAAAAAGAATTGATGCCTTCGGGTTGTGGTGCTAGAGAAAACTATTGAACATACCATGGATTGCCAAGAGGACAAACAGATCTGTCCTGGAGAGGGTAAAACTAGTTTATTCCTTGGAGGCAAGGATTTTGAAGCTCCCATCTCCCACATTTTGTGCATTTTAAGAATGTCCAGTCTTTGGAGAATAACATCATGCTTGGAAGAGTGGAAGGTCAGTGCAGGAGAGGATGAGATTAATTGACACAGTGACTGTGGCAGTGGGATCAGGTGTGTTAGATAGGGCAAGTCTCAGAGCTGTTCTTCATAGGATTGTATAGGTTGTAGTCTACTTCATGGTACATAACAACTAGTAAACCCTTGGATTTGAATTTTCATGAGCAACATTCATGAGAATTCATCTATAGCTCCTGCTTATAAGAACTTTGGTGTGGTTAAAAATTCAGCATAATTTCAGAAAGGTTTCTGCTTTCTATAGATTGAGAATATAGATTTTGATCTATTGCTTACTTACTATGTAAACCAAAGGACTAGGGCAAAAGTTCTTATTTTCTTTTTATTGTTTTAATTGTATTAGAAAATGATATACAAAACTAGAAAGACCTGTGTATAAACCCCAGCTGCTCCTCTTTGTAGCTAGTTGACCTTGAATAATTTATCATTCTCAATCTCAGTTTTTGCATCAGTAGGGGATAATGCTGCCACCAAAAACTGTTTTAAGATGTTCGGTGAACACATACAAATTTTTGGTATAAAATTTAAAATATTGTTGACTCTCAGTACATCTTAGCTGTCTCTTCAGTGAGGCAAAATGAAATGGTAAATTTGAAATAGCTGTGCATGCATTAGATAAAGACAGTAACCATTAGCATTAATTCCTCTTTCAAAAATTGTTTTGACAGTATAAATGTATAGTCTTAATAGTGTAATATACTTGTTTAGATATTAATTGATAAGCACGTGTCCAGATTTGATGATCTTTAAAGATTTCTGTATGCTCTTGTTCCGTAAACTTCAGAAGCCCCTAGGCAAATCCTGCAGCAAACTCATGTGATTTATTAAATCAACAGTTGACTAGTTCTTTAGTAGTCTTTATACCAATATATATAAATGGTATGTATGCATCTTTTCTTATTTTGCTGGTACTAGACCCTCCCACTCTTGCTTTACTCTCCTCTTTCCCATTGGAAAAAAACACAAAAAAACTTAGGAGATTCAAGAGCATGGCATGCATCCTGATCTCTTCCTGCTTTGAACATTTTGTATTAGATAGCCCGTGACAGTTATCTTATGTGTGTATGTAATTAAATATCTAAAAATAAGATTAAAAAAAATAAGCTTGTGTTCTGGGAAGTAAGAAGTCAGTTGCCACACATTTCAAAGGAATTCCTAGGAAACTTAGAGTGGGTCAGTTTAGAGTAATTTAAATGATTTTTGAAAATGTTTTTAGCACTCAAAAACATTAAAATACCCACCAAGTGCACACATAGCACTTTCTGGGAACTCAGATATAAAAGGAGCAAGCTCTGAGCCTGAGTTTCTTGCCTTCCAGAGTAATTAGAGTTCAAAATTTAGTGTTGAAATGCCCAGCGTTAAGCAATTTCAATACAAAACATTACCAAAATGTGCTATAGATCAAGGACTTTGTCCTACTTACTTCATACAGTGAAGCATGTTTGCCTATAAAGAAAGTTTCAAGATTGAAAAATCATGGAAGGAATATTGGAGACAACAGAATTATCCTTGCTATTCTTTTTTTTTTTTTAAAAAAAACAACCTCTCTTTCTGGTATTTTTGTGGTGATGGAACCTAAGGAATAGTTGAAATAGATACTGGCTGATTGAGTTACCTTTCCTAAATTTTGGTTTTCTTGTCTGTGAAGTAGAGATAGAATTTTTGTTAGGGTCAATTTAATTGAGATATTAAAACCTAACTCTAATACTTGTTATGCGTCAGATAGCTGGACAATGACCAGGGTGGGTAGAAGGAGAATTGATGCTTTTGAGCTTTGGTGTTGGAGAAGAGTGCTGAGGGTACCATGGACTGCAAAGAAAACAAACAGATTCATCTTGGGGAGGGTTAAACCGGGCTGCTCTTTGGAGGCAAGGATTCTGAGACTTTGTCTGAGATACTTTGGTCATGTTGTAAGGAGGGACCAGTCCTTGGAGAAAGACAATCATGCTTGGGAGGGTGGAGGGCAGGTGCAGGAGGGGAAGGCCCTCTGGGAGGTGGATTGATTCGGTGACTGGGGCAATCGGGATGAGTGTGTCGGAGACAATGAGATTGGCACAGGGCAGAGCAGAGTTTAGGGCTGTTGTACATAGGGTCGCTATGAGTTGCAAGCAACTCGACGGCACATAACAACAGCAACAACAACTGTAAATGGTATGGCTAGATGATAAAACGTACAAGGAGAACAAATGGAAGGTATTAAGTTTTACTCCAACTTTAAAGTCTGTGCTTCTGTACAGAGTGTTTAGTTTTGAATATTTTCTAGTAATTTTATGTATATATGCATTTATATATATTTTTATAACATATAAATAGAAGTACGTGCTACAAGTCTTAGGGCTTGCTTTTAAATCCAAAAATAGTTGTAGTTTTAAAAAATATTTGACCAGTCTTAAGTATTGCTGGGTTTTATTATTTGAATGTATACTAGTTATTATAATCAGTGTCTTCACAATTAATATATATGTATTCAATCCTTTCTTCTCCTTAGGGTTAACTGTTTCTGAAAGTCCATCCTCCCAAGAAGGGACAGAAAGCAGAAAGAAAGACCACTTTGTAAGAAAGGCTTGGGTATCCCATGAACGAGACAGAAGAAAACCGGTTGCGGTGCAGCAGGACTCCAGAGCCAGATATAAGGCTCAGAAAAGGGCACCAACTTGATGATAAAAGGAGAAGTGACAATGACGTCCACCAAGAAGGAGATTTGGAGCCCATTTTAGAAGCACCTGTTCATTCTTCTTATTATAAAAAAGTAAGTGAAAGTGAAGTAGAATTGGAAATAAAACAAAAACTTAGGAAAATGTGACTGGAGACAGAATATAAATTTAAACACCATATGGGATCGTTACTAGAAAGATGAAGAATGTCATGGATGAACTTTGAGTGCATTAACTTTTTAGGGGTTGTTGTTCAGAGTCATTTGAAGAATTACTTTTAAATTAGTTTAGATAAATTTTGATTTTATAATTTTACCTTTTTCTTAATTTGAAGTAACATTTTTATCTTACTTACTAGACAGTAAGTTGAAGGTTTTTTCCCTCATTGGTATATAATCCACTAAACTCATTGCCATTGAGTTGAATCCACTCATAGTGACCTCCATCAAGTGTCTGAGACTGTAAATCTTTGAGTAGAGACTGCCTGTTTTCAACTCTAGGAGCAGTTATGGGCTTGATCCACCGACCTTTCTGTTAGCTGGGAGTCACACCATGCCTCCAGGGTGTTTTGTTACCATATAGCCTTTTAAATTTGCCCACACTTTAGTTAGGACATTTTTAGTAATATTCTTATAAAGATTTTAGTTTTATGCTGCTCCAGATATTGTTTTCTCTCCTTTGCACACCTTTAGGAGAAAGAGATCAATATAATTCTGAGAACAGAAGACATTTTAATATTTTCTTTCATTCTTCAGAGGAATAATCAACCTTTAAATGATTTATGCAGCAATATATAGAGAACAAAGTATAAATATTTATGAATAGCAGCAGGACGATCATTTTTGCAGATATATTGACTGTAGTAGCCTAGTGGGTAGAGGTTTATGCTACTGTCACCAAGGTGGCACTTCTTTTATGGTTCAAATCCACCAGCAGCTCTGTAGGAGAAAAATGGGCAGTCTCCTCATCTGTATTTCAGCCTCTGTAAACCCCTAGAGTGTTAGCTATGAGCTAGTTCTGACTCCATGACAATGAAAGAATGAGTCTGGAGCCTTGGTATTGTGTAGTATGCTTTTTTATTATGACTCTGGTATAATACTTAACACACTGTTGGTTAGTGGGTTTTGAAATTATTTTATATATTGCAACCACCATTAAAAAATGAAACAACAGAATAAAATAAAGAAAATAAAGTTGCTTGTATGTAATATGCATATAAAAGTCTTATGCTATTTGATGAAACTTACTGGTTTTAAATAGATAGGTATATATGTACATAAATAATAATATATGAAGTAGAGTTCTTTTTAAATTTTTTTAATGGTTTGCATATAATCATTCATGTACATCATATTTTGTACATGTACTTTGTGTTTTATACAACCATTCACACACATTATATTTTATGTAATTAATTCCGTTACTTCTATAGCTATTGGAGGCTCATGTGTGAAGTGGTTGGATTCTGGAAGATGAGTTCTCTTGTCTTGGCATGGACTGTTTGGTTGTTGGTTTTTTCTGTCCACAATCAGGTGTGAGCTGATTGGATTTACCAGCTTTAGCTAACAAATGAGCTGTGGGCTGGAAGCCTCTTGGTTTAGAGTTAACCAGGACCTGGTGGGCAGGCCTTGTATTTAGAAATCCGTGGGCCTGGTGTTGTGTTTGGGATGAACATTCTTCTAAGTGGTAAAGCACTGGTCTGTCAGTTTGCTGTATTAAAGTAATTTGGGGTTGCTGTGATGCCGAATGCAGTGCCACTGGTGTGTCAAATGCCATAATGGCTAACCATCATGGACAGTATTTGGTGGAACTCCCAGATTGATTTAGGTTTGGGAGTATGAGTGGCCTCTGGAAACTCCATGAACATAGAGATACGACCATAGTTACGGTACAAGGTTCAGGTCTCTTGTTCATAGGATTGCTATGAGTTGTGCTTGACATGATGGCACTTAACAACAATAGCTATTATCAACTCAACTTTTCAAGCCCCCATTGGACTTTCCCCATTACTTCATCCCTCCTCCACCTACTAACCTCTGCTATCCCAGTGATTTTTTTGTCCTTTTTTTTCTGACACCCCTTCTCTCCTTTCTCTTTTGAACATTTATAGATCTTATTCAGTTATACTCCCTTATTTCCTTATGCAATAAATGTCCTGATATGACTGAAATGTTTGTTTCACTCAAATGTGTTGAGTGATCATATTTTACTCAGCATAATGTTCTTAAATCTCTCCCACTTAATGTAGTATTTTACTAAATTAAATTGTTGCTTTTTAGTGCTGCATAGTATTCCATTGTGTGAATACCACAATTTCTCAGTCCATTTGTTTGATTCCATTTTCTTGCTACTGTGAATGACACTGCTGTGAACATAGGTGTAAACCCTTCCATTTTTAATCTCAGTTCTGATTTCCTTGGGATAGATAGATTCCTAGCAGTGGAATAGCCGGATCATAGGTGATTTTTGTGTCTAGCTTTTTTGAGGAAAAGCTGTTCCCCTTCCCCCCAGAAAAGGCCTATCCAAAGTGGTTGTACCATTTTACAATCCCACCAGTAGTGTAAGAGTTCTAATCTGTCTGCATCCTTTCCTCCATTTATTGTTTGCTGTTTTGTTGAACTTTGCTGGAGTAAAATCTTATTATTGTTTTGATTTGCATCTCTCTGATTGATAGTGATATTCAATATCTTCTCATGTGTTTCTGATTGATAGTGATATTCAATATCTTCTCATGTGTTTCTTGGCCATCGAATGTCCTCCTTTGTGAAGAATCTTTTCATGTCTTTTGCCCGTTTTATGATTGAATTATCATCTTTTTCTTTTGGAGGACCTGTAGGATTTTGTAAACTTTGGTTATGAAACCCTTATCTAAAATGCCATTGCTAAATGTTTTTTTTCAGATCTGTGCGCTTTCTTTTTTATTGCAGACATTTTTTGATGCGTACATGGATTTGATTTTAAGATGGTTTCATTAGTAGATCTTAATTTCTCTAGGTTATGCATTTTTGGCTTTATTCGTGAGCCTGTTTATGCCAGGGCTTCTCATTTTGTTCCCATTTTGTCTATAAGGATATTTATAATTTTGAATTTTACCCCTAGGTCTCTGATCCACTTTGAGTTGTCTTTTATGTTTGTTGTGAGATGTAGAGCCTGTTTCAGTTTTCTGCACATGTCCAGTTTTGACAGTACCATTTGTTAAAGAGGCTGTTGTGTCCCCATTTAATGGGTTTTATTTTCCTTGTCATGTATTTGGTTGCTAGGTTGACTTCTGTATTAGCAATTTTATTCTGTTCATCTATATGTCTATTGCTGTACCATGAAATAAAGTTCTTTTTATTGATTTTGGTTAAAACTACTTTGGAAGTCTTTATGTGGAATACCAGTTTTTGTAGACCCTAAGAGATAGGCTTATTGAATGCAAGGTCTTCCCCTATCAGATCTTTTATAAATATTTCATCAGAGTATTATAGTAATAAAGGCTGTTATGGCGAACAGGAAGTTTAAGATTATAAACCCCCCATTCTTTTTAAGGCTAGACTTATGTTCTGTATGAGGCATGTGAGAGTTGGAGAATGAGAAAGGAAAACCAAGGAAAACTTGCTGCCTTTGAATTGTGGTGGTGTTGAAGATTATGGAATATACCATGGACTGCTAGAAGAACAAACAACGCTCTTTTGGAGAAAGTGTTCCTTAGATGTGAAACTTTGTGCACATGTTTTGGCATATTGTCAGAAGGATCTGTTCTTGAAAAAAGACATCATGTTGGGAAAGGTCAAGTGCATTGATACAGTGGCTACTACAGTAACCTGAAGTATAATATATAATAGAGATGGTGATGATGATGTTGGATAGGGCAAGGTTTAAGATCTTTTGGTCTAAAGATTGCTATGAGTTGTAGTTTTCTAGACAGCACTTAACAACAAATCTTGTACTCTTGATAAGATTGTCATAGTAAAAGATTACTTATGCTTGTAATTTGTCTTTTTTTAAGTGTGTGTGTGTGTGTGTGTGTGTGTGTGTGTGTGTGTGTGCGCGTGCACCATCAAATCACATCTCACTAGCACAGGAGGATATTGCCCCTCCTTCTCCAGCAGAGCATCTGGTGGATTCGAACCATGTGTCTTTGGGATTGAAGCACAGCTTCTTGCCACTAGGCCTCCAGAGTTTCCTTGTCTTTTACTTAAACTCATAGGACAGCCTTCGAGTTTATGGGATTTAAGAAGACTTATCTGCCCGTGGGAACTTTGGCGGCTTAATGGTAGGAACTTGGCCCCTAAACCAAAGGCAGGCAGTTTGGATCCACCAGCTACTCTATGGAAGAATGATTAGTAATCATCTGTGTAATTTACACCCTTTGGAAACCCACTGGAGGGTTAGCTGTTAGTTCTGACTCTGCAGCATAACATTTCGCTACAGTAACTATAATTTGGCCTAGATGTAGCATTAGTGGTTTGGGGGGAGAATTTACATCTTTCATGGAGGAGAACCAGTTTTCATTCTGACAACTGCACTTCAAGCACAGACACCATGTGTCTTTCTTTGGAAGTTTGCATGTCACTGTAATGCTGAAGAGGTTTCATAGATGCTTCTAGAGTAAGAGTAGGAAGACTTAGCAGTCTGCTCCCGAAAATCAGCCTGTGAAAACTACATGGCTCACAGCAATCTGTTCCCATGATGGGAATGGTGCAGAACTAGGCAAGCATTTTATTCTCTTTTACGTGGGATCTTCATGAGTTGGGAGCAGCTCAGCAGCTATGAGCAACAATAAAAACGACAAGTTGACCTTTAAAACCAGCTTTAAACTTGAGAATTTGAGTTGATTCCAACTTTAGGACCCTTTAGGAGAGACTAGAATTGCCCCATAGGGGTTCCAAGGCCATAATCTTTACATAATAGATTGTCACATCTTCCTCCTGCAGAGCAGCCAGTGAGTGGGCTTGAACCACCTTTGAATCACTGTCTCAGCTGAGTCCTTAATCACTGTGCCACCAGGGCTCCTTTCTTAGCAGGTTGATATGTGCAGGATTGAGCAGAGTTTTGTTCTGTTGTATGTAGGATCCCTACAACAGTAAGGGTAACAACACCACCAATATCCAGGCTGAGACAAGTTGTTTTCATCTGTCATTTCTAAGGCCTAAGGAGTTGTTGCTGTTAAGTGCTGTTGAGTCATTAGCGACCCTATGAACGAAAGACCTGAACACTTGTATAATTTTGGTCATTTCTTCATGTTCATAGAATTTCCGGAGGCAAGCCATTTCGGAAGTGGATGCCACTCTTGCTTCCAAGCTTGTTTTAATTGGGACATTCCACCAAATCACTGTCTACCATGGATAACCATTATTGCATTTGGCACATTAGCGTCACAGTGTTTAGCATCACAGCAACCACGAGTTACGTCTGTGTTGCAAATGGACAGAGAAATGTTTGACAAAAAACAATTTAAACCAGGCATGGGGATCACAGATTAAAATCACCCACCTTGGCTTGTTCAAGAATTTGTTACGCAGTTAATATTCAACCAAAGTGTGAAGGATCCCTGAGGGGTTTAGTGACAATAAGAGGTCTACTCTACTAGGATATGTTTCAGGAACACCTGTTGTTGTTACGTGCCGTCGAGTCGTTTGTGACTCATAGGGACCCTATGTACAATAGCAGCCCTAAAACCTGCTCTATCCTGTGCCAATTGCACTGCCTCTCACACACCCATCCCGATTACCCCAGTCACTGAATCAATCCATCTCATAGAGGGTCTTCCCCTTTTACGCCGTCCCTCCACCCTCCCAAGCATGATGTCCCTCTCCAAGGACCTGTCCCTCCTTACAACATCTCCAAAGCATGTCAGACAAAGCCCCAGAATCCTTGCCTCCAAGGAGCAGCTTGGTTTAACCGTCTCCAGGATGAATTTGCTTGTTTTCATGGCAGTCCGTGGTACATTCAGTACTCTTCTCCAGCACCACAGCTCAAAGGTGTCAATTATCCTTCTATCCTCCCTAGTCATTGTCCAACTTTCTGATGCATAACAAGTGATTGCAAAGACCGTAGCCTGTATCAGACACACTTTAATCTCCAGAGTGACACCATTGCTCTTCAATACCTTGGAGAGGTTCCTAACAGCAGACTTTCCCATGGCAGTATTTTTTTTTATTTCCTGGCTACTGGTGCTAAGAGTGTTGACTGTGGAGCCAAGCAGACTAAAGTTGTTAACAATCTCTTCACCATCCATCCTGATGCTGCCACTTGGTCCAGTGGTGAGAATCTTTGTCTTCCGGACCTTGAGCCTCAGTCCATACTGAAGGCTGCAGTCCTTGACCCTCTGCAGCAAGCATTTCAGGTCCTCCTCAGTTTTAGCAAGCACGGTTGTGTCATCTGCATAACACAGATTGTTAATAGATCTTCCACCAATCCTGATGCCACATTTCTCCTCATAGAGCCCAGCCTCTTGGATAATCTGCTCTGCATACAGGTTGAAAAGGTATGGAGATAGGACACATCCCTGGCGTACGCCCTTCCCAATTTTGAACCATGCAGTGTTTCCCTGCTCTGTTCTGACAACTGCCTCTTGGTCCAAGTATAGGTTTCACATTAGCAAGATCAAGTGTTCTGGGATTCCCAGTCTTTTCAGAGTCAACCACAGTTTGTTATGATCCACACAGTCAAACGCCTTTGCATAATCAATGAAATACATATAGACATTCTTCTGGCATTCCCTGCTTTCAGCTAAGATCCCTCTAACATCAGCTACAATATCCCTAGTACCACGACCCCTTCTAAACCCAGCCTGGACTTCTGGCAGTTCTCTGCTGATGTGCTGTTCCAGTCGTTTTTGGATAATCTTCAGTAGAATCTTGCTTGCATGTGAAATAAATGATATTGTTCTGTAGTTTTCACACTCTGTTGAGTCACCCTTCTTAGGGATGGGAACAAATATAGATCTTTTCCAGTCAGTTGGCCAAGTTGTTCTTCTCCAGATTTCTTGGCACAACTTGGTGAGCACATCCAGGGCAGCATCTGTTATCTGAAATACTTCAGTTGGTATACCATCTGTTCCTGGGGCTTTGTTTTTTGCTATTTCCTTCAAAACAGGTTGAACTTCTTCCTTCATCACCATAGGCTCTTGCTCATATGTTATTTCATGAAATTCTTCTGTTCCTCCCAATTCCTTTTGATACAGTGACTCAGTATATTCTTTCCATCTTCTATTACTACTTCCTGGATCATTTAATATTCTGCCTAAAGCATCCTTGATTATAGCAACTCAAGGTTTGAATTTGTTCTTCAGTTCCTTGAGCTTAAGAAATGCTGAATGAGTTCGGCCCTTTTGATTTTCCGACTCGAGCTTCTTGCACATTTCATTGTAATATTTTGCTTTGTCATCCCGTTGCTGCTTTTTGGAATATTCTGTTCAGCTCTTTAGTTTCTTGAATTCTTCCTTGTGCTTTGGCTTCTCTGTGCATCAGTGCAATCTTCAGGAACACCTGAGACCCTTGAAAACAGGGGACCTTCACGGACTCTGGGTTGAAAACAACCTAGATCCAGTTCTAAGAGCTATTCCTTGTCCTCAGTCTTCTGAGTCTCAGACCCCTAAAGGGTTAAGTGCACCAGAGGAGTTCTTGCTAACAAAATCTCCTGGAATGCAAGGGGTTACAGACAACCTTAGCACTTCCCCTGGAATCAGACTTACATACCCATTTGCCTTCTTGAGATAAGATAAAGAGAAAGAATGAGCTTTGATTAGTCAGGGATAATTTAATTCAGTAGGATGTTTCCTGCTTTTCTTTACCCTGAGAAAAGCATACTGACTTTAGTATGCTATGCCCTCTGTAATTAAAAGGAGGATGGGGAAGCTCTGTTTAGACATTTGCCTAATAAAGTCTTTGGCCCTTTGCCTTTTGTTATCTCTACCTCTGTGAGTTTCTACCTTTTGGGACCCTGCAACCACAGAACACCTGGAGAACTACAAAGAGAATTATCACTAGGTTTGAAGGACATCTGTTCTTGTTGAGTCAAAAGTGACCTATAGTTGAGCCTCTAGTGGATTTTCAGAGACATCTTACTTCCACAGAGCAGCTGGTGGCTTCAAACTGCATACTTTTGTATTGGCTAATTGCACAATTCTTTATCACTAAGTGACCAGAGCTCCTTGAGTTACTGTTATCTTAAAAGGAATAAAAAGATAATAAAAATAGGAAGAGTTGATGAAGATACTGGATATAAAATAATAAGATACAAGTATTAGACTTGTAAATTAGGCAAGTTATTTTCCTAAGTTTGTTTCTGTCATATATAATAGGAGGATACAAGATGATCTCTATTCTTTTCCATTTATAATAGGTCTTTGCCTTTTAAAAAATAGCAGTCTTGATATCAGGAAATACTCGTAAAGGTACTCAGAATAAACATTGAACTACTCTGAAATAGACTCATGTCTAATTTAAAGTATTAACTATGATAATTCCTCTGAAAATTTGAAGAACTGACCTTGACGTTGTTGTTATGTGCTGTCGAGTCGCTTGTGACTCATAGCGACCCTATGTACAACAGTCCTAAACTCTGCTCTGTCCTGTGCCAATCGCACTGTCTCTGACACTCCATCCCAATTATCCCAGTCACTGAATCAATCCACCTCATAGAGGGCCTTCCTCTCCTGCGCTGTCCCTCCACCCTCCCAAGCATGGTGTCCTTCTCCAAGGACCGGTCTCTCCTCACAACATGTCCAGTGTTAGACGGAGCCTCAGAATCCTTGCCTCCAAGGAGCCATCCGGTTTAACCTTTTCCAGGACAAATCTGTTTCTTTTCCTAGCAGTCCATGGTATTCTCAATATTCTTCTCCAGCACCACAGCTCAAAGGCATCAATTCTCCTTCTATCCTCCTTGGTCATTGTCCAACTCTCTGATGCATAACAAGTGATTGTGAAGACCATGGCCTGTATCAGATGCACCTTAGTCTCCAGAGAGACACTATTGCTCTTCAGTACTTTGGAGAGGTCCCTAATAGCAGACTTTCCCATGGCAATGCGCCTTTTAGTTTCCTGGCTGCTGGTGCCAAGACTGTTGACTGTGGAGCCAAGCAAACTAAAGCTGTGTACAATCTCAATCTCTTCACCATCCATCCTGATGCTGCCAATTGGTCCAGTGGTGAGAATCTTTGTCTTCTTGACATTGAGCCTCAATCCATATTGGCAGCTGCAGTCCTTGACACTCTGCAGCAGGTGCTTCAGGTCCTCTTCAGTTTGATGTACTTTCTTCAAAATCAAATTCTACAGTAGTCTTGTGCTTAAGTCCATTGATATAGCCATTGCATCACTCCGACTCATTGAGGGTACATCTGTATTTCACTGACCCTCTACCAAGCACAATGTCTTTCTTCAAGGACTAGTGCCCTCTACTAGTGTGCTGAAAGTATGTGAGATAGTTTTTACATCCTCAATTCTAAGGAATATTTTGACTTCTTCTAAGACTGACCTCTTTGTTCTTTGGCAGTTTATGGTATATTTAATATTCTTGTTTAACACCACAAGACAAGACTGTGGAACAGTGTGCAGCATCACAGCAACACTAAGTTGTTAAGTTCAGCAAATAGACAAAAGATTGCTGTATCATTTAAGGAATATTCATTAGAAAAGTAATAAATTTGGCCTGAGGGCCCTGCAGGGTTTTAAAGCCATACCTTTGAACAGACCTCCACCCTAGGCAAAGGATCAAAGGACACCCGCTCTTGGGGGGAAAAGAGCAGTAATACACATCAAATACGACTTCCAAATTGATTTATGCTGGGAAGCAGAAGTGGCATTCACTTCCTAAACTAAATGTCTACAAACTCTTTAAACTCTATACAGAAATGATGTGGGGGTGGGTGCGGGGATATTGTATACCAATGAAGGAATTTTTCTTTTACTTTTCAAAGAGAAGAGTGAACTGGGGGTGGGTGGGGGTGGACAGGGAGAAAAGTTCAACAATGAATGAATGGAAATCCAAAATCTCTGTAAATGTTCATTAAAATTAATTAAAAAAATATGTAAGTTACAGAACAGAGTTCTGTACAGAAATGATGTTAGTTATAGAACAGAGTTCAGGTCTTTTGTGCAAAGTTACACTCAGTCATATTTGACTTGATGACATTTAACCACTGCTATATGAAACTAATGCTATTATATCTCAAGGAACATTCTTCACTTTGTATGTCACTCTTTGTCAATGTGCTGTATGAAGTAACCTGGGTTGCTGTGATGCTGAACCTTGTACCATTGGGGTGTCAAATACCAGGATGGTTTCTCAGTGTGGACAGTGTTTGGTGGAGCTCGCAGTTGTAAAACAGGTTTGGAAGCAGGAGTGGCAGCCACTTCCTAAACCACATGCCTCTGGAAACTCTGTAAACTTGGAGAAATGACTTTAGTTATGGAAAGGCGTTAGGTCTTTTTTTCATAGAGTCGCTATGAGTTGTGCTCGACTCGACGATATACAACAACAACAACAACAAACACCACAGTTCAAAGACATAAGTTCTTGTTTTGTCTTCCATATTCATTGTCCAACTTTCATATGCATATGAGGTGATTGAAAATACCATGACTTGGGTCAAGTTAATAATGGTAGTCTTTAAAGTGACATTCTTGATCTTTAGTGTGTTAAAGAGATTTTTTTTTAAAAAAATATTTTATATTGAAGCACAATATCAAGAAAATAATGATTCTCACCACTGGGCTAATTGGCAGCATCAGTATGGATGATGAGGAGATTGAGATAGTTAACAATTTTAGTTTGCTTGGCTCCACAGTCAACACCCTTGGTACCAGCAGCCAGGAAATCAAGAGATGAATTGCATTGGGAAAAAGCTGTCAGGGACCTCTCCAGAGTACTGAAGAGCAACAACATCAGGCTGGAGACTAATGTATGTGTGATCCAGGCTTTAGTCTTTGCAGTTGTGTGCTATGCATCAGAGAGCTGGACAGTGACTAGGGATGATAGAATTGATGCCTTTGAGCTGTGGTGTTAGAGAAAAGTGTTGAATATACCATGGACTGCTAGGAAAATAAACAGGTTTGTCCTGGAGAGGGTGAAGCCGGGCTGCCCTTTGGAGTCAAAGATTCTGAAGCTTCGTCTGACATACTTTGGACATGTTGCAAGGAGGGACCAGTCGTTAAAGAGGCACATCATGTTTGGGAGAGTGGAGGGACAGTGCAGGAGAAGAAGACCCTCAATGAAATGAATTGATTTCAGCTTCACTCTTCTGTTTATCATGATGTGGTTTATTGTCCCAGTTGTAATTTTTTTAAAAAATATGATGATGTGTAATCTGTGCTGAAACTGTAGTTTCACCTTTGTTAGTAAGTACTTAAAATTTTTATTTTCCATTTTTTTGCAAGCAAGGTTGTGTCGCCTGTGTATAATAGGAAATTGTAGAATCTTGCTCTAATCCTGATGCCACATTCTTCTTCCTATAGTCCAACTTTCTCTGTTGATTCACTCAGCATACAGATTTAATAGATGTAGTGAAAGTATATAACTTTGTTGCACACCTTTCCTGACTTTAAGCCATATAATAATATCCCCTTGTTCTTTTCAAATGACCACTTTTTGATCAATGTACAGAATCCATGTTATTACAAAAGATATTCTGTATTTCCTATTCTTTGCAATGCACTATTTATTATTTGCTATGATCTACAAAGTCAGATGGTTTTTGCATAGTGAATAAAACGCAAGTAAACATCTTTCTACTATTCTGCTTTCAGCCAAGATCCATCTGATGGCAGCAGTGATATGCTCTTACTATAGTCTCTTCTGAAAGCAGCTGAGTTTAGGGAGCATGTACAGCACCACCTTATTTGTTGAAACATCTCTGTTGATATGTTATCAGTTCCTGGGCCTTATTTTGTACCGGTGCCTTCAGTGTAGTTTGGACTTCTTCATTACCATTGGTTCTTGATCATATATTTCTTTCTGAAATGGTTCATTATCCACCGATCTTTTTGACACAATGACTTTTATGTATTCTTTCTATCTTCTTTTGATGTTTCTGAAATAATACAGTATTTGTTCATAGAAATATTAGGTCTTACAGCTTAATTGTTTCATTCAGATCTTTCATTTTTAAAAATGCTTGAGATTAAAGGAAGAGTGTTGGTTGCTTAAGCAAACACAGTAATTAAATCTGTGAAAACAAACTAAGACTGTTAAATCATAATATGTAGAACCACAGAAATGCTGAGCATTTTGATTTTCTAAGCCCAGGTATTTGCACATTTCATCTCATTATAATACTTTGTCTTCTTGCTCTATCCTTTGAAATATTGAAATATCCCTCTTAATTGGTGTTTCTTGATTTTACTCTCATTTTTCTGTGTTTGAGGGTAAGTTTGAGAATCTCTTCTGACTTTCATTTTGGCCCTTTTTTGAGAGAGGGAAAACTAGAAGATGATCTTGGAAGTGAACCAGGTTTAGGTGGGAGTATCAAGAGTTTATTTTAGGATGTGACTAAGCTTGAAATGTTATGAGACTTTAAAAATATTGTTATTTGAATGAAAGTGTGCAAAATTGGTTTTTCCATTCAAGTACTCATATATTTGATTTTATAGCATTAACTTTTTAAAATTTTGCACATTCAATGATTTATTCACCACAAATACTTTAACATTTTTCTTTTTTTTCTTATTAATTTCAATGAAAATTTACAGAGACTTTGGATTTCCATTCATTCATTGTTGCACTTTTCTCCCCTCTCAATCCTCCCCCCTAGTACACTACCCTCTTGGAAAAGTAAAAGAAAAATTCTTTCATTGTTTTACAATTTTTCCCTCCAGGTCCACTCCACTATACAGTCTTGGCTCTGGACTCCTGTCATGACAAAAATACCTAATGATTTTCCCTCTTAAACAGTTTTCTCCCTCATCTGTTTCAGTGCAGTATACATTATGGAACCCATCCTTCTCAGTCTCCTCCCAACCCTGAGGTCAGTCCTGTTTTACAACAGTGGCACCATGCAGTATTTGTCCTTTTGTGACTGAGATACTTCACTCCGCATAATGTCCTCCAGGGTCACCCGTTTTGAATAATATTGCATGAGTTCCTTGTTTTTCAATGCAGCATAGTATTCCATTGTGTGAATATACCACAGCTTCTCTATCCATTTGTTTGTTGATGGAGTATTAACTTTTATACTTACATTATATCTGCATGCTTCCCACTTCTTTCCTGTCACTCTCATTTCCATTAATCATTCTAGCTTACCCCTTCCTACCTTCTATCCTTGGGTGAATATTGCCCTTTTGACCCTGTATATGGTTATTTATTCTAAAGGGTGAGGGCTTCTCTGATACTGTTTGACTGGAAGTTGAGTCAGAGAGGGGTAATTTCCATCAGACTGATTTTTGGGTTTTGGTGTTTGGGGTTCCCCCCCCCCCCTCATATTTTTTGGTTTTGTTCTGGATTTCTTCCTACTCTTTCTTCTACAGTGATCCCTTTAGATTGGTCAGTGGTTATATAGGTTGGCACCAACTAGTTCTGGTCTCAGGATTCTGTAAGTTGAAATTCCTATGATTCATTGTCCTTTTGGCTAATTGTTAATATGCATTGTGTCTTTTCTTATCTTGTCTTTGTTCAAGTCAGAGAGAGACCAATATTTGCACTTTAGATGGCTGCTCAGAAGCTTCCAAGATCCTAGTTACTACTCTCCAGAGTAGGATGTAGAACATTATCTTTGTGGACACTGTTATACCAGTTGATCTTGATAAACCTCAAGGTCCCAGAACTTGCAACTCATTCCCTCAGGGTGTTTGATTATGACTAGAATGCTTACATAACTTTGTTCCCTGGTGGCTGCTTTGTTTTATATATATATACACACACACACACACACACACACACACACACACATTCACAGCATATGTTAATATAAATGCTCAGATAATCGTCTATCAAATTTGTATATACTCATAAATGGACCCTGTGAAACATTTTAATGTCAAGAGAAAAATACAGTATTACAGAAAAGCCTTAAGCTATTGTTAGGCCTTGAGGAGGCAGCAGTCATTAGGAGGGCAGCACCCAAACTCCACTAACTTAACAAGGGAAGAGAATCCTCATCAAAAGCACAAAGTTAATTCCCATGAGGTCTGATCACTGCTACACTGAGCACCTTCTTACAGTTCCGACACCAACATTCCTTCCCATAGTACTCATAATTCTCTGCTCAAGTTGCTCATTTATTGCAGTGACCACACAAAACTTAAAGATAACACAGTATTCATGATTTTGTTTTATTAGGGAATTAATTTAGGTACTGGAGCATTTAGGGTACAGTCAGGGCAGCCTTTTTTCAGTTATGCTTTAATAAAGACCTCTCACTAACCCTCAGCCTTGGCATCTGCCCTATTTGAGTGTTACAAAACTCTCTCACCTCTGCCAACTATGTACTGCCACATAATCTGTCAGTAAGACTAGGCCTGAAGGGCTTGACTTTAGTTCTCTGGGTAGCCAGACATAACTTTCTTGGCAGGTGCCCAAAGTCACCCATTTCTCCAACAAACACGCAGCTTTCTCACTTTTCATGGGCTATCCCACAGCTTTGTTTTACATGCCTCTAGTTTTTTTGCCACCTCTGATGATGATCTGACTCATTCTGTGCTGACATTGTCACTCTGGTGTTAGTTTGCGTGGAGACCTGTCATAAGTGGAGAAAATCCAGAGTAGTAATGAATAGTTAAGAAAGCAGTTTTTATTTGTTACACTGCATAAATGGGAAAGAAAGCAAAAACAAACAGCAGAAAAGAAAAGCAAGGAAATGCTGTAATCACAGCAGTTTTACCAAGACCTTAAATTACTACAACTTGACAATATATATAATAGCAAAGAGTTGTAAAGATTTCTTCCTTCTATGAATTGTCATTTACACTGATTGTTTAAAAAGTCTTCCTTGATACAGTGTGACAGACTCTTAGAAGGTCTTTATTGATGGCCAGGTTGGGGGTTTTTGGTAAATAATGGAAACAAAGGTTAAAACAAATGGAGCAAATGTCAGGTAACATTTTTATTAGTACAAGGTGGTTTGTGAGAGTCAGAAGAGAAAATTTTTCTTCCACCCAATGAGATGTGTTAGGGTGGTGCTGTGTTAATGAAAAAAATCCTGGTGTAAGAGCCCTGTTGTTCTGTGGGAGGCCAGTCTTTTTCAGATTTTAAGACCATGTGTGGATAACCTTAAGCGGATAGGGATGAGAATAATAGGGTAACTTAGAGAGGTGTGAGAGGATTTTTAAGATGACGTTTGGACTAAAGGGAAGGCATAAAATGTCAGCAAGTTGCAATTCTACCAAACATAAGCACTCTGTTGTAACTTCTAAACCAGATCTCAGGTCCAGCTCTCTTTAATTCTTCTTGGTAGTGAGGTTTCCATTTTCTACCTTTTGGTCTGTTGACTATAAGTCTGGTGGAATAAGACTGACAAATCCCCTGTTAGTCTACTATATATCTTATTTGCATGATTTCACCCAAAGATTTAAATTGTTGTTCGATGCTGTTGAGTTGACCCCAATTCATAGGGACCCTATGTACAAGGAAAGACCCCTGCTGGACCCTGTGCCATTTACCTTATTTTTTCCCCCCTTCATTCTGTGTTTTATTAATGAAATATGTTGTCCTATCCCACCCCACAATAAAAATCTTACCCAGGCCCTCCCATCCTTTCCCCTCATTCCCCTAGCCAGTACTGCACAAGTCATCCAGGAATCCCTGCCCATGGGTCATTTTGTAGTGTGTCCACTGGATAACCAAGTGGAAACCACTCAGGCTTTTGTGGGGGAAAATGGAAGGAGTCTATCCAGCCCCTATAGGGTTTTATTTGCGGGCTTTGGCCACTTGCTCATAGGCCAGCTCAATTTCTTCATCATCTGGACAAATGGAGGAGAATTCTTCCCGAATATATGCATTTCGCAAGTACCGATACACTCTCTTAAACTGTTCTGGGGTGGAGAATCCCCAGTACTTCTTACCCACAACCTGAACAATGTGGAGTTTTGGCAACCGGTTACAGTCAGCCAGGGTGAGCTCATTGCCGTCCAAAAGTTTCCTCTGAGAGATGCCTTCATCCTCAGCACTGGTTTCATCCACTTCTTCTGGGAGGGCGGGGGGATACCAAGTAATTGTCCAAAATCTTTAGAGCTTTTAGGAGCCCCTTTTCTAATTTATCATTGAGTGCTGGGTTTGAATTCTTGATGTAGGAAGAAAATTTGGCAAATAGGTCTAGACCAGCTGTGTTGGATTCAGCTGCCAGCTTGGGGTACCTGGGAGGGCACAGCGTAGCCTCTAGGAATTCTTCGATCTTGCCATATAGCAGGAATGGGAGCTGCCCTCCTGGGCATAGTTTCTGCACAGTTTCTGTCCACCTCTTGGTGTCAACAGTGGTGATGTTGAAGGTGACACCTTTGAGCCACAGCACCATGAACAGTCTCTGGGAGAAGGGGCAGTTTCCAATCTTGGCCCCATCACTGCCAGCCTTCACAAACAATTCGACTTGTGGTTGTTCTTCAACCATGGTTGAAACGGGGCACCTTATTTGTTTTTAACAAACTATACAGTCCCCTTGTTGTTGTTGTTGTGTACCATCGAGTTGGAACCGACCCATAGCTGACCGTCTGGTCGGCTTTCAGGGGCATTTAATCTGCACGAGAGGAGATTGCCCATCCTCCTGCAGAGCACCTGGTGGCTTTGAACTCTGTGCTTTCGGGTGTACAGCACAGCTTTTTGCTGCTAGGCCACCAGAGCTCTCTATACAGTCTCCTTGGCGGGCCGTAAACACCTCTTTGCATAGTTCTAAGCAGCCTTGTCACTTTAAAGACTAAGGTATTTGAAAGGCTTTTTTGTTGTTGTTATGTGCTGTTGAGTCACTTACGACTCATAGCGACCCTATGTACAACAGCCCTAAAACCCTGCTCTATCCTGTGCCAGTTGCACTGCCTCTGACACACCCATCCCCGTTACCCCAGTCACTGAATCAATCCATCTCATAGAGGGTCTTCCCCTCTTGCTCTGTCCCTCCACCCTCCCAAGAATGATGTCCCTTCTTACAACATGTCCAAAGTATGTCAGACGAAGCCTCAGAATCCTTGCCTCCAAGGAGCAGCCTGGTTTAACCCTCTCCAAGATGAATCTGTTTGTTTTCTTGGCAGTCCATGGTACATTCAATACTCTTCTCCAGCACCACAGCTCAAAGGCATCAATCTCCTTCTATCCTCCCTAGTCATTGTCCAACTTTCTGATGAATAACAAGTGATTGCAAAGACTGTAGCCTGTATCAGACACACTTTAGTCTCCAGAGTGACACCATTGCTCTTCAATACCTTGGAGAGGTTCCTAACAGCAGACTTTCCCATGCCAGTACTTTCTTTTATTTCCTGGCTACTGGTGCCAAGAGTGTTGACTGTGGAGCCAAGCAGACTAAAGTTGTTAACAATCTCTTCACCATCCATCCTGATGCTGCCACTTGGTCCAGTGGTGAGAATCTTTGTCTTCCGGACCTTGAGCCTCAGTCCATACTGAAGGCTGCAGTCCTTGACCCTCTGCAGCAAGCATTTCAGGTCCTCTTCCGTTTCAGCAAGCAGGGTGTCTCATCTGCATAACACAGATTGTTAATAGATCTTCCACCAATCCTGATGCCACATTTCTCCTCATAGAGCCCAGCCTCTTGGATAATCTGCTCTGCATACAGGTTGAAAAGGTATGGAGATAGGACACATCCCTGGCGTACGCCCTTCCCAATTTTGAACCATGCAGTGTTTCCCTGCTCTGTTCTGACAACTGCCTCTTGGTCCAAGTATAGGTTTCACATTAGCAAGATCAAGTGTTCTGGGATTCCCATTCTTCTCAGAGTCAGCCACAGTTTGTTATGATCCACACAGTCAAACGCCTTTGCATAATCAATGAAATACATATAGACATTCTTCTGGCATTCCCTGCTTTCAGCTAAGATCCATCTAACATCAGCTACAATATCCCTAGTACCACGACCCCTTCTAAACCCAGCCTGGACTTCTGGCAGTTCTCTGCTGATGTGTTGTTCCAGTCATTTTTGGATACTCTTCAGTAGAATCTTGCTTGCATGTGAAATAAATGATATTGTTCTATAGTTTCCATACTCTGTTGGGTCACCCTTCTTAGGGATGGGAACAAATATAGATCTCTTCCAGTCCATTGGCCACGTGGTGGTTCTCCAGATTTCTTGGCACAACTTGTTGAGCACATCCAGGGCAGCATCTGTTAGCTGAAATATGTCAATTGGTATACCATCTATTCCTGGGGCCTTGTTTTTTACTATTTTCTTCAAAGCAGCTTGAACTTCTTCCTTCATCACCATAGGCTCTTGCTCATATGTTACTTCATTAAATTCTTCTGTGTCTGTCAATTCCTTTTGATTCAGTGACTCAGTAAATTCTTTCCATCTTCTTTTACTGCTTCCTGGATCATTTAATATTCTGCCTAAAGCATCCTTGATTATAGCAACTTGAGGTTTGAATTGGTTCTGTTCCTTGAGCTTTTTAGAACTTTAAAAATTTAAGGCTACGGTAACAAATAAGGAAGACTAGAATCAAGAAAAATTGATGCCTTTTGAATTGTGGTGTTAACAAAGTATTAAATATACCATGGAATGCCAAAAGAATAGTCAAATCTTTTCTTAGAAGAGGACGAAGATGCAAGATGGACTGACAGTGACTTAAAAAATGGACTTATCTTCACCACAACAAGATAAAGGTAAATAATCCAATAGAAAAATGGGCACAGGATATGAACAGGCATTTC
>NW_006399846.1:9219109-9219879 GCF_000299155.1 Elephantulus edwardii | reverse complement strand
TTAGAGCTAGGGATTTTGAACATTTCTTCATGTGTTTGTTAGCCATCTGAATGTCGTCTTTGGTGAAGTGTCTATTCATATCCTGTGCCTATTTTTCTATTGGATTATTTACCTTTATCTTGTTGTGGTGCTCAAATATTTTATAAATTCTGGATATAAGTCCCTTATCTGATATGTTATTACCAAATACTTTTTCCCAGTTGGTGGCTTCTGGCTTCCCTTTTTATGCTGTTGGAGAAGTTTTTGGATGTGCATAGGGATTTGATTCTTAGAAGATCCCATTCATCTACTTTATCTTCTCCTGGTTGTAGGGTCTTATTTTATTTTATTGAGTGTATAATAATAACAACACCTGGCTGTGTGGATAATAATACATTATTGAAAGCACTGAAAAGAATGAGAATTCTGCAACCTGCACACAGACCAAGAACCAGTCTTTTGAATAGAACAGGGAGGAACAACACGGTTTAAAATTAGGAAAGATGTATTCCAAGGTTATATCCTCTCACCATACCTGTTCAGTCTGTATGCTGAGCAGATTGAAAAGCTGAGTTATCAATATGAAGAAGGATGTGACCTCAGAATTATTGATGAGAAAGACTCATCAACAGACTACATTTTGGAGATGACACAGCCTTGTTTGCAGAATGTGAAGAAGACTTGAAGCACTTGTTGTTGTTGTTATGTGCCATTGAGTTGCTTGCAGTTCATAGCGACTCTATGTACAAGAGCTCTAAATGCCGTTCTGTCCTGTGCCAACCTAGCCATCC
>NW_006399846.1:9208322-9219009 GCF_000299155.1 Elephantulus edwardii | reverse complement strand
TGCAACAATGAATGAATGAAAACCCAAAATCTCTGTAAATGTTTATGAAAATTAATAAAATATAGAAAAAAAAATGGACTTATCTTTAAAAAAAATGGACATGTTTTAAATTTTTTTCATTGTTGTATATTTTCTATGCTCCCCCTTCCCCTCCACCCCGGAAAGCATCCTTGTTCCAGATTGTTTTCATACATATAATACCTAATCATATATTACTTTGGGAAAGTTTTCCCCCTCATCTCTTCAACTGCAATATTCATTATCTATCCACTCTTCCCATTCTCTTCCCTACCCCATCTCCTCAAATGTTTTAGGAGTTCATTGTTTTTCAGTGCTGTGTGGTATAGTCCATTGTGTGAATATAAGCACAGCAGATATTATGAGGATGACAAAAGATTTGGCAGGATTTTGATTTGTTGTACATAGGCTTGCTATGATTTGGGGTCAACTTGATTAAACCTAAAAACAATATATAATAACAATAAGGAAAAAAAACCACAATCATGTGGTGAAAGCAGCAAAGACAGTGCTCTTAAAAGAGCCACACCAAATAAGTCACTGCAGCATAGGTATCAATGTGGAAATCCAAAGAGAGATGGAAACAGTTATTAGGAAGTAGCAGCAGCATATAGATGAAATTTAAAAGGATTGAAATGGTTAGATTTCCTCAGAGGATAAGAATAGAGAGGCAAGAGGGCCTCCAGCTCAATGTCAGAATCTCCAGTATTAATGGAGAATTTCAAGGAGAGGAAGACATCGAGGTGGTTAAATAGAGAAGCTTGTAAAAAATGTAATACCATGAAAACCAGAAGCAAAGTATTTCGGGAATAAAGGGAAGAAGATCTACTGTTGCCTGAGAATTCAAGGATAATAAGGATGGGATAGAGACCTTTGGATCTAGCAATACAGTAGTCCTAGGTTGAACTCAACAAGAACTGTTTTGCAAGAACTGTTCTAAAGGAATGTATTATTATGCATAAATGCATGGCAACAATCTGGAACAAGGGATGCATTGTGGGGAGGGCTAGGGAAGTGGGGAGAAGAAACGTGCAGCAATAGAAAAAAAATGAAAACATTTTTGATGGTAAAAAGAACGATTTTGATGTGAGGTAGGTACAGAAACCAGCTATTATATGTGGATCAGATGAAATTCAACAAGTGAATATTAACTGAAAAATTGATGATGACATGTAAATAGTTGTTCTTCAATGATGTGAAATGATTTTTCAGATAAATGAACTTTTCCCCTCAATTGAGTTTGCTAATTGCGTACTTTATTTGTTAAACTTCCTGGTTTTCCATGCAGAATAATAACCATTAGAATAACGTAAAACCATTTTTGTTTGTTCCTTATTAAATAAGTGTAGTTTGCAGTCTACTGATAGCAAATGTGTAAATGATTTTTTTTTCTTGTTGTGTACCATCTAATCAGATCTGACAGGCACTGGAAGAGATTGCCCCTCCTTCTCCAGCAGAGCATATGGTGGATTCGAACTGCGTGCCTTTAGGATTGCAGTACCGCTTCTTGCTGCTAGACCACCAAAGCTCCATCCACAATGAATTTTTAAAAAAATATATGTGGATTATGAAAGAAATATTTGTTAAAATGTAAAAGTAGATGATATTAAAGCTACTGTGTCCTCTTTCTCTAAATTTATGGAGAATCTTTTCTGAATTTTCTGGATTTATACTTGGAACTCATACTATCCTTACTTTTTTAAAACCCAGATTATTTTATTACAAATAAAAACATTAAATTGTTCACTGATGTTTTTATCTTAAACTTTTGGAGACCTAATACTTAACTTTTTTTTCTTTTTTAAAATGCTTTTTAAAAATGTTATTTTTTTCCTTTGCATTGTGTTTCATACTATATCATTCCCATAAATTGTATGGTGTCTTATAAAATTAGTCACTTTTTCTCTGCCCACCATTACCCCATCTTTTTAGATACTCACTGGATCTTTACTAATTCCTTCACCCTCTTCCTTCTACTTGCCAAATTCTGTGACCTCGTGATACCCTCTCCACCCCCTGCCTCCTCTCCTTATCTCTTTAGACATGTGTATACAAATTTAATAGTTACTCTTCTGTTTTTACAATAGTTGTCTTATGTAGTATTTGTTCTTATAAGATTGAGTTAGTTCACTCAGCATAATGCTCTTTAGCCTCTCCCATGTTATATAGTATTTTTCAAAATCATTGCTTCTGAGCACTGCATAGTACTCCATCCGGTGAATATATCACAGTTTATCAATCTAGTCCTTTGTTAGTGGACATTTGGGCTGCTACCATGTTCTGTATAACTATAGTATATAACTATGCTATGAACATCAGTATACAAATCTCTGTTTACATCTCAATTCTATTTTCCTTGGTAAAGTATTCCTAGCAGTGGAGTAGGCTGATTATGTGGAATGTCTTGTTCAGCTTTTTGAGGATACTCCAAATTGCCTTCCAGAGTCGTACCACGTAAAAATCCCAGTAACAGTGTGTGAGTGTTCCAGTCTCTCCATATCCTCTCCAATATTTGTGACTTGCTGTACTGTTAAACTTTGCCATTACTACTGGTCTGAGATGGTATCTCATTGAGTTTCATTTGCATCTCTCTTTTTGTTGTTGTTAGGTGCTTTGAGTCGCCTGTGACTCATAGGAGCTCTGTGTACAACAGCTCTGAACCCTGTTCTATCCTAAGCCAGTCTCACTGACTGTGACACACCTAATGCCATTGTTCCAGTTATTGTGTCAATCCATCTCATCTGGCCTCTTCCTCTCCTGCACTTCTCTCACCCTTCCAAGCATGATGTCCAAGGACTGGTCCCTTCTGGCCATGTGCCCAAAGTATATGAGACAGAGCTTTAAAGTCTTTGCTTCCAAGGAGAAATTTGGTTTCATCTTCTCTAAGAGAGACCTACTTGTCCTCTTGGCACTTCATAGTATGTTCAGTATTCTCTTCCAGCACCACAACTCAGGCATCTATTCTTCTTCTGGCATCCTTAGGCATTGTCCAGCTCTCTGATGCATAGCACGTAATTACGAAGATCATGGCCTGGATCATGTGCACCTCAATCTCTAGCTTGACATCATTGTTCCTCCGCTCCCTAGAGAGGTCCCTGACAGCAGTCTCCCCCAAAACAATTCGGTTTTTTATTTCCTGACTGCTGGTGCCAAGAGTGTTGATTGTGGAGCTGAACAAGCTTAAATTGTTATTAATCTCAATCTCTTCTCTATCTACTCTCATGCTGCCAGTTGGCCCAGTGGTGAAAATCTTTGTCTTCTTGATATTAAGTTTCAGTCCATATTGAACACTACAGTCCTTGACCTTCTGCTGTAAACACTTATGGTTCTCCTCAGTTTCTACAAGGAAGGTTGTTTTATCTGCATAATCCAGGTTGTTGATGAGTTTTCCTCCAATCCTGATGCCATACTCCTCATAAAGTCCAGCCTTTGGAATGATCTGTTCCTCATATAGATTGAAAAGGCATGGAGAAAGGATGCATCCCTGATGTACTCTTTTCCTGATTTTGAACCATTCAGTGCTTCCTTGCTCTGTTCTGGGGAATGCTTCCTGGTCCAAGTATGGGTTTCACATGAGTACAATCAAGTGTTCAGGGATTCCCGTTTTTCTCAAAGTTAGCCACAATTTATTGTGATTTGTATAGTCAAAATAGTCAATGAAACACAGATAGACATTTCCTCTGTTACTCTACTTTCAGCCAAAATCCATCTGACATTGACATCTCTCTTATTGCCAGTGATTTTGAGCCTTTCTTGATGTGTTTGGTGCCCATATGAATGTCTTCCTTTGTGAAAAGTCTTTCCGTATATTTTGCCCATTTTGTAATTAGGTTTTCAGTCTTTTTCTTGTAAAATTAAACTTTCTTTATGAGACCCTTGTCTGAGATGACAGTTGTTGTTAGGTACCATCGAGTCGAGTATGACCTTATGAACAAAAGATCTGAACCCAGTCCTGTCCTCTGCCATCTTCACACCTCCTGATGCGCATGAGCCCATTGCAGCATTCGCCTTGTCAATCCACCATCATCATGTACCTCTCCAAGGAGTATGTCCCTCCTAGCAATATGTTCAAAGTTTGTGAGGCGAAGCCTCATCATTCTTGCCTCCAAAGAGCACTCCAGCTGCACCCTCTCCAAGATGTATCTGTTAGTTTTGTTGACCATCCATGGGATGTTCATTGCTCTTCTCCTACACCACAGTTCAAAGGCATCAATTCTTTTTCTGCCATCCTTATTCATTGTCCAGATCTCAGATGCATAGCTAGTAATTGGAAAGACCATGGCCTGAATCAGATGCACCTTAGTCCTCAAATTGACATCATTACTTCTCAATAATTTGGAGACGTTCTTCTGAAGATTTTCCCATTGCACTGCGTCTCCTTATTTCCTGACTGCTTGTACCAAGGGTGTTAATTGTGGATCCAAGCAGGATGAAGCTGTTGACAATTTCAACCTCTGCTCCATTCATCTTGACACTGTCTCTTGGTTCAGTAATAAGAATCTTTGTTTTCTTGATATTGAGACACAGTCCGTATTGAAGGCTACATTACTTGATCCTCTGCAACAAGTGCTTAAATCCTCCTCACTTTTTGCAAGGAAGGTGTGTCATATGCATAGTACAGGTTATTGATGAGTTTGCCTCTAGTCTTGATGCCACATTCCTTTTGATAGAGCCCAGCTTTTCAGATAATTTGCTCAGCATATAGATCGAACAGGTATGGAGATAGACTATATCCCTGACATACTCCTTTCCCAGTTCCAAACCAGGCAGTTCTCCCCTGCTCCGTTCAGACAACAGCCTCCAGCTCTAGATGTAGGTTCCTCATGAGCACAATCAAGTGCTCTGGGATTCTCATTCTCTTCATTGTCGGCCAAAGCTTGTCATAATCCACACATAGACATTTACTTTCAGCTAGGATCCATCTGACATCAGCAATGCTATCCCTGGTGCCACACAGCCTCTTCTAAATCCCACTTGAACTTCTGGCAATTCCCTATCTATGTACTTTTCCAGCCATTCTTGAATGATCTTCATCAGTATTTTGCTTGTATGAGATATCAGTGATATTGTCTGATGATTCTACATTTAATTGGATCACCCATGTTGGGAATAGGAACAAATATGGACCTCTTCCAATCCATTGGCTAGACAACCAGCTTCCAAATTTCCTGGCATAGACTGGTGAGTGCATCCAAGGCTTCATCTGTTAGCACGTTGCTGCAAATGACGGCAAAATGTATTTCTAAGCATGGTTGTCAATTTAAAAGTGTGCGGCATTGTGTTAATTGAAACAAGTTAATTGGTTTTCTTCCCAGTCAGTGGGTTTTCTTTTTGCTCTATTGCCAAAAAATTTATTATATTATTTTTTATATTGATTTGCATACAAAATTCATATACATTGTGTTTTACACTTTCCTTTATTCACATTGTGTTTGATGCAATCATTCCCTCACATTGTTTTGTGCCTTATAAAATGAATCACTATTGATATATGCCCACTAATTACCCCATAATTTAAGATCCCTTCTGGATCTTTCCTAATTTCTTCATCCCCTCCCTCCAGTCTAATTTTTTTTTTTTATGCACAGAAGGACTTAATTTCTTTATCCCCTCCCTTTACCCCAGAAAGAGTTTTTGATGCACACTTTTAGAGAGTCCCATTCATTGATGTTAATCTTCTGCTGGTTGTGCAACGGTCTTTACTTTTATGGTATTTAAATATCAGAATGTGAATGATGACTTGTAATACAGTTAACAATACAAATAGCTCTGTTAGCTTATTTAGTTCCAAAAGTGTTCATAACATACATATTAAATAGTAACCGAAAAACCAAAAGATAAAATAGAATGTTTACATCCTATAACTTATATCTCTGGTGACTTGGTGGAAAGGAACTCTGCTGCCAACCCAAAGGCATGCAATTTGAATCTACTAGTTGCTTTGCAGGAGAAAGATAAGACAGTTTTCCTACCATGTGGTTTATGTCCTCTGAAAACTGCAGGTCACTGCCTTTGAAAACCCTCCAGATGGTCACTTATGAGTCATTTCCCACTTCACAGCACCTAACAACAGTAACAACTCCTTGGATGCTTTAGTGACCTAGTAAGTAAGGCATTCTGCCAACCTAAAGGTAAGCAGTTCAAATCCATCAGCTGCTTAGTGAGAGAAAGCTGAGCATTCTCTTGTGTGATTTGTAGCCTCAAGAAATTTACTAGAAGGTTAGCTGTGAGTGGATTCTGACTCTATAGCTGTAGGGGGCATGGTGGGCAGAATAACTACTTCCAAAGAGTCCTGGTTTCATAGTGTTACATCTTGTGCTGTTAACCGAAAGTCTGTAGTTTGAATCCACTAATCACACCCTGAGAAGAAACCAAGCTCTCCTCACCTGTAAAGATTTACAACCTCTTTGAAAAGTAAAAGAAAAATTCCTTCATTGATATACAGTCCGGCCCCCCCCACCCCCGCCCCGAGTATGCTCCACTATGCAACCTTCATTTTGGACTCTTGTCATAATGATAATACCCAATCATATAGCGCTATTAAACTGTTCTCTCCCTCATCTGTTTCAATGCAGTATACATAATATATCCATTTTTTTACTCAGAGAAGAGCAAACAATGAATGAGTGGAAATCCAAAATATCTGTAAATGTTCATTAAAATTAAATAAAAGTCTGTCCTGGAGAGGGTGAAATCAGGTTGCTTCTTAGATTTTGATTAATGAATATGTGGATATAATTTGACTATGCAATTACTTCTCTTAGTAAACTTTTAAAATAAAAAAAAATTACAGCCTCAGAAACCTGAGTTTCTATATGTTGGAATCAACTTGATATTAACGGGTTGTTGTTTTTGTTATGTGCTGTTGAGTCCTTGCGA
Organism: Elephantulus edwardii; assembly: GCF_000299155.1. Taxonomy (NCBI): domain Eukaryota; kingdom Metazoa; phylum Chordata; class Mammalia; order Macroscelidea; family Macroscelididae; genus Elephantulus; species Elephantulus edwardii. The sequence continues at coordinate 9,212,112 of NW_006399846.1, read as the reverse complement.
CTCATCACGATCCTATGTAAACAGCCCTGAACCCTGCTCTATCCTTTGCTAATCTTATTGTCTCCGAACCTACCCACGTTACCCCAGTCACTGAGCCAGTCTATCTCATAGAAAGTCTTCCTCTCTTGTACTGTCCCTCCACCCCTCCAAGCATGATGTCCCTCTCCAAGGACATGCCCAGAGTATGTCAGATGAAGCTTCAGAATCCTTGCCTCCAAGTAGCAGCCTGGTTTCACCCTCTCCAGAATGAACCTGTTTGTTCTGCTGGCAGTCCACATTCAATACTCTTCACCACCACAGCTCGAAGACATCAGTTTTCTATCATCTCTAGCCATTGTCCAGCTTTCTGATGCATAGCAAGTAACTGCAAAGACTATGGCCTGAATTAGGCACACCTTAGTCTCCAGACTGTCATTATTGCTCTTCAAGACTTTGGAGAGGTCCTTTGCAGCAGACTTTCCCGATGTAATTTGTCTTTTGATTTCTTGGCTGCTGGTATCAAGAGTTTTGATTGTGGAGCCAAGCAAACTGAAGCTGTCAACAATCTCAGTCTCTTCATCAGCTATCATGATGCTGCCAGTTGGCCTAGTGGTGAGAATCTTTGTTTTCTTGATGTTGAGCTTCAATCTGTATTGAAGGTTGCAGTCTTTGACCTGCAGCAGCAAGCACTTCAGGTCCTCCTCAGTTTCAGCAAGCAGGGTTGTGTCATCTGCATAACACAGGTTGATGAGTCTTCCTCCAATCCTGATGCCACATTTCTCCTCATAGAACCCAGCCTCCCAGATGATTTGTTATGCATATAGATTGAAAAGATATGGACATGGGACACATCCCTGGCATACTCCCTTCCTGATTTTGAACCATGCAGTGCTTCCTTGCTCTGTTCTGATGACTGCATCCTGGTTCAAGTATATATTTCACATAAGCACAATCACGTGTTCTGGGATTCCCATTTTTCTCAAGGTTAGCCACAGTTTGGTGTGATCCACAGTCATATGCCTTTACATAGTCATTGAAACACAGATTGACATTCCTCTGGTATTCTCTGCTTTCAGCCACAATCCATCTAACATCAGCTATAATATCCCTCGTACCATGGCTTCTTCTAAACCCAGAATGCATTTCTAGCAGTTCTCTATTGATGTGTTTTTCCAGTCATTTTTGGATAATATTCAGAATCTTGCTTTCATTTGATATTAATGATATTATTTGATAATTTTCACACTCTGTCAGGTCACATTTCCTTGGAATGGGAACAAATACAGATCTCTTCCCGTCAGTTGGCCAGGTGGTTGTCCTCCAGATTTTTTGGCACAACTTAGTGAGCACATCCAGGGCAGCATCTGTTTGTTGAAATATGTCATTTGTTACCCCACCAATTCCTGGAGACTTGTTTTTTGCCAATTCTTTCATAGCAGCTTGAATTTCTTTCTTCTTCACCACAGACTCTTGCTCATATGTTGTTTCATGACATTCTTCTGTGTCAGTCAATTCCTTTTGGTACAGTGACTCCTTCTGTCTTTTAATGTTTCTTTGATCATGTAATATTCTTCCCAAAGCATTCTTAAATATCGCAACTCAAGGCTTGAATTTGTTCTTCAGTTCCTTCAGCTTAAGAAATGATGAGCGAGTTCGGCCTTTTTGATTTTCTGACTCCTTTGCATATTTCATTATAATACTTTGTCTTTCCATGCTGCCTTTTGAAATCTTCTGCTTAAAATTTATATTTATGAAATTTGAGTTTTGTATGCATTTTAATGCCAGTATGCTTGGAAAACAATATTTCTATTCTGGTAGCTTTTGTAGAAGAATTCTTTAAAAGAGCTATGCTTTACAAAAACCCCACAGTTTGTGAGCTCTGGTAGTATAGTCCATAGGGTGTTGTATTGTTATCCAAGAAAAGGCTGCTCTCTTCCAATTCAGATCTACCACCTGATCCTCAGAGAAGGATTGGCAGCCTCGTCCTGTTAAGATTTACAGTCTTTGAAACCATATGGAGTGTAGCTACAATTGGAATAAACTTAGTGTAGGTTACTCGATACATCTGAGTATATAGGACTTGATTATGACTGCTATAGGTTGCCAGTCAGCTTCAAGTCCACTCCATATGTCTTCTCTTTAGGACCAGGATGAGGGAGGATGTCTCACTCTTGCTGTCGTGGCAGATTTCAGAATACCTTGAGATGAAACCAGATTATAAGCTTGAGTTTGAAGTTTCTGCTCATATCTGATGTATGTTGTATCCACGTGATGTTTGATTGACCAAAGTTGCCAGTGCCAAATCTTACAACAGTGGGATAATTATATCATCCTTTGTAGGGCAGGAGTAAGTGAATAATTGAGAGCAATTGTGACAATTATTTAAAGGAAAAAACCTTTTTTTCTCTAACTCAAGATCGTTATATAGACTGCCATATTTCATATAATTTTTCTTGGTGCTGAGTCCAAGTTTGGAAAGAAAATTTTCTGTTTGTACCATTTAATACTTGTCTGAGAATTTGACAGATACAGGTTCTGATATTAGTCTAGTTCCTAATTATAACAACAAAACTTTCAGTGTATCAGTTTCTTTGAAAGTAAGAATAATCCTCTCCCTGCTTCCCTATGACATTGTCCTGTTCTCTTCTATAGTATCACTGTGATTCAGCTCAGTAGTAGAGGGATTTTAGTTTTTATGTGAATATTATAAGAATAGTGCTCAATTTATGTTAAGTTTCCTTCCATTTTTAGTTAAATGTTTGCTTTTTTCCCTCTGAATTGTTGTCTTATGTTGGGTTAAAAGAAAGAGTATCCATTTAACTACCCAAAGGTTTTCTTAGACTGTTGTAAAATAGTGTGTACAGTTGAAATAAGCTCAGTGTGTGATTGTCATCTGTCTTATGGATGAAATCTGAGACAGAGAATCTATAAATGATTCAGCACTATACTGTTATTAAATTGAGAACTGAGATTCAGGTCTTTTCACTAATTTCTACCCTTCTTCCTCCCCAAATATATATTATGGTGGGGACAATTTAGACGCTGAGGGAACATTTGGCATTGCCTGAAGGTATTTTTTTGTCTCTCCTGGCCAAAGTATGTGAGATAGAGCCTCAAAAATCTTAGTCTCCAAGGAACAGATAGATTGGCTTCACCTTCTTTAGGACAGATCTGTTAGTTCTCTTGGCAGTCCATGGTATGTTCAATACTCTTCTCCAGCACCACAACTGAAAGGCATCAAAAATTCTTCTAAACTCTTTGGTCATAGTCTATCTCTCCAGTGCAGCATAACAAGTAATAGGGAAGACCATGGTCTAGATCAGGCACACCTCTTAGTCTCTGACTGATATCACTGTTGTTTAGCACTCTGGAGCAGTCCCTAAGTCCCCCCCCTAAATTTTCTTAATAAAATTTACCTTTTGATTTCCTGACTGCTGGGGCCAAGAGAGTTGACTGTGGAACCAAGCATTTTGCAATTGTTAATAAGATACTGCCAGTTGGCCTAGTGGTGAGAATCTCCCTTCTGAATTTTTTAAAAAATTGTTGTATTATCATTAATTTTAATGAAAATTTACAGAGACTTTGGATTTCCATTCATTTATTGTTGCACTTTTCTCGCTGACACCCTCCCCCCCCCAAGTGCACTCTTCTCTTTGAAAAGTAAAAGAAAAATTCTTTCATTGTTTTATAATCTCTCCCCCAGGTCCACTCCACTGTGCAGCCTTCATTCTGGACTCCTGTCATGACAATAATACCTAATCATATATCCCTTTTAAACAGTTTTCTCCCTCATCTGTTTCAATGCAGTATA
>NW_006399846.1:9197949-9204927 GCF_000299155.1 Elephantulus edwardii | reverse complement strand
ATCTCCAGAGTAATACATTATATGGTCATCTGACTCAAAATGCCCCATGCCAGTCCATCTCATCTCCCCAATGCCTAATATGTCAATGTTTATGCGTTCCATTTCTTTCCTAACAATTTCTAATTTTCCTACATTCATGGCTCTCACATTCCATGTTCCAATCACTAGGGTCTGCTTACAACTGTTCCAGCGAGGGGAAAAAAATGTTAACTATGAGATCATAAAATATGCTTTTAGAGTATGTAATTGGCCCACCCAGGTTCAAATGAATTTTCTGTTTCTTATTCTATTATGCATTTGTATTTATTCTCTTTAATTAGGATAAAATAAAATTTTTTGTTTTAAATATGATTTAAATTTTTTTATTGATAAAACATATATGGGGTAACAAGGAGGAAAAGGTTGGGAGCAGAAGAGTCAGGAGGGGCAGGGACGAAATCACAAGGCTCCACAATTTTGTGGGTAGATCCAGTGGGAACCAGAAGAGACAGGGTAGTGGTTAGCATAATCCAATGGTGATTATTTTTTTTTTCTTAAACAAAGAAATTGTCTTATCCACTTGTGGGTTTCTCATTAGGGAATGGGGCACAGACTTTCTGGCATCTTCATGCTGAACAGGGCCATTGAGGGGAAGGGGGAAGGGGATCCCACTTTAACACTAACAGTAGGTGATCCTGGGTTGAAGCTTCATGCCTTCTTGTTCACTTAGAAGATATTTTCCTGATGTTTTCTGCCCTCTGGATTGCAAAATATTTGCCAAGTTGAGTCCAGTGGGGGTGGCTGGATGAACCTGGAGGCTCCATCCTCCTCTGTTTCCTTAGCAGACAGTTAAATTTCCCTTTTGTCTCTGTACCTGAGTTCTGGTCTGGAGCAAGACTCAGTGTTAAGGTTACCTATACAAAAGGGAACAAACCTAGAGAGAACAAACTTGTGAGTTACAAAGAGAAGGGCTTTGGAGACATTACTTATAGATATACTGGGGAAGGAAGTGGAGGAAAGTGCCTTAGATAAAATTCCTCGTATATAATAGTTAGCTCTCCCTGGGGGCCAGGTAGCACCCACCCCCCACCAAAGTTCCCCCGAGGTCTGGACCCTGCGCCCCACTGAAGACCATGACCAGGGACAGCACCCCTGGTTCCAGCGCTGCCACCATCACCCCCCTTTCCTACACTAAGTGGTCCAGTTGCAGCTCAAAGTAGGCATCACTACCTTCCCCTTTTACAAATGGAGAAGAGGCTTTGAGAGTGGTGAACAGACCGTCCCTAGGTTGAAACAGTTCTTGGCAGCAGTAGTCAAGAAATCAAAAGATGTGGCATATTGAGGAGATCTGCTGTCTAGAATCTATTGTTGTTAAGTGTCATTGAATTGCAGACAACTGATAGTGACCCTATGAATGAAAGACCTGAACACTTGTATAATAACTTTCATTGTTTCTGTAAGTTCATAGAGTTTCCAGAGGCAGGCTATTTTGGAAGTGGTTGCTGCCACTCTTGCTTCCAAGCTTGTTTTAATCGGGGAGCTCCACCAAACACTGTCCACCGTGGGTAACCATTATTATATTTGTCACATCAGTGTCCCAGTGTTTAGCATCACAGCAACCATGAGTTACTTTTGTACAGCCAATTTACAGAGCAATGGTATACCACTTAGAAGAGTGTGTGACCGAAAACAATTAAAACCAGTCCTGAGGGCTGCAGATTAAAAGCATGGACCTTTGGTTTGGTAGTATATCATTTTCTATCCACTAGACCCACAGAGCTCTCTCTCTGGCTCACAGCAATTCTGTGAACAACAGATCTAGTCCTTGCCCTATCCTATGCCATCCCCTCCTGCACCGGGAGCCCATGGCTTGGCCGTGGGTAGTGGGTGGAAGTGGATTTGCCCATATTTTTTCGAGAATCTTTGTCCTCTTGATTTTGAGCCACAATCCATATTGAAGACCAGTAGTCAACTGTTTTGGCTCTTTAGGTATATATAAACTGTGGGTCGTGGAGGGCCATGGTGGCCTGTTTCAGTGCGGCTTGCTGTGCCTTCAGCTCCTCACACTGCGTCTCTCACCGCCACCATCTTGGTTCCGAGAATTTCTTTTAGAAATAACTTTATTCTGTGGCTGTGTAGGGGCTTTGTCATACGAGCTGTGGACCCTGGCACCTATTGCCCTTTCCAGGTCAGGGGATCCCTGGGCTCTGGCCCCTGTGGCCCCAATGGGCTGGGGCAACTTGGGCTGGCAGCTGTGGGACTCACCCATTCTTTTTTGGTAATCTTTGTCCTCTTGATGTTGAGCCTCAATCCATATTGAAGACCAGTAATCAACTGTTTAATTGTTTAGTTATAGATAAACTGTGGACTGTGGAGGGACATGGTGGCCCGTTTCTATGTGGTTTGCCATGCCTCCAGATCCTTAAGCTGCTTCCTTTGCCACTGCCATCCTGGCTCCCCTCTTAAATGTGATTTTTTAAAAATCCAATGAATATGATTTAAAATATAAATGTCATTTATGAGTGAATTCATTGTCTTGTTATTGTGTACCATAAAATCAGAACCAACCTATAACTGATGCTCTGGTAGGTTTTCAGAGACAGTTAATCTCACAGGAGGAGATTGCTCATCCTTCTCCCATAGAACAGCTGGTGGCCCCAACCACATTCCTTTGGGATTGCAGTGCAGCTCTTTGCCACTAGGCAACCCCTAAAATCTTGTATTTGAGTTTTCTTTAGTCTTAAAACTAATTCAAAAGCCCAATAACATGAACAAAAGAATAATTTTTTCTTCTCATCTATTTTTAACAGGTTTTATGTAAAAATCCAAAGAGCTAGAAGAACTGATCATGAAATACAAGAGCCGAAAAGCCCTCTAGAATAATCTTGTTTGCCTTTCTCAGTTTACTGGTGAAGAAATAGCAAATACTGATGTGTGTTTTTATTCTTAATGAAAATGTATTCCTTCTTTCTTGTGTCTTTTTGAAGTGTAAGTTCTTTGCTGAAAAAGAAGGTGGTGTGTGGATAGTCTGATTCATTTGTATGTGCTTCTTAATGCTTTGAGGTGATTCAGTAGAAAACATTATTAAGTTAAACAACCAGAACTTTATCTCTACTCTAGTCTTCTTTTTAACCTTTCCGATTCATTGCGAGGTGGGTGGTGGTGGTTGTTTTTGTTTTTCTGTTATGTACAGTATTGTTTGTTGCTGCTAATTTTAGAGTTGTTAGGTACTGTTGAGTTAGCTGCCATTAATAATGACTCCAAGTAGATAAAAATGAAGTCCTGCCTGATACTGCACCATTCTCAACAATCTCCTGTGCTGTCACTTGTCAGTCTCTTTCCTTGAGGATATAGAGTATTGTTTTCTTTTTTTTTTAATTTTTAAAATTTTATTATTTTTGTGTGTACGTACCGTCAGATCAGATCTGACTGGTACAGGAGGAGATTATTCCTCCTTTTCCAGCAGAGCATCTGGTGGATTCAAACCTTTGACCTCTGGGATTGCAGTGCAGCTTCTTGCCACTAGGCCACCAGAGCTCGCCCGAGGATATAGAGTATTGTAAACTAGAAAAGAGAGTAACACAAAACTGTGTAGTTTTGAGATATCTTTAAGTGGCTTGAAGAGTATTATATACTGATTTGTTTTTAAAGAAAAGATCAATTTCTTGTAATTTCTGGTTTTGAAGTATCTGAACAGTTAGCATGTAGAATGTATCTTTATAAATAACCTTAATGATCTTGCCTTAAATATTTGTTACACTTTAACAGGCATCCTGTTTGTTTCTCAAACTGTGCTATTTAAATGAGACGAACAGAATATGTTTTGTTTTTTGTTGGGTTTTTTTTTTTTTTAAAGAGGAAAGCAGAATTTACAGAGTAATTTGACCAGGACCACATGGTTAAATGAGAGCATGTGCTAAGTCTTCTGACTGCTCTTTCTTCTGAACAAAGCTATCTTTGTGAGAGTTGGCACCAGAGTAACTGTTTCTGAATTCCAAACCCTACCCCAAAGTGTTTATTTTGAGCCCAAAGCTTAGATTCAACAGTTGATACTTGTTTGATAGAATTGTTATGTTTGCCTTGCCTTCTCTCGGGCCAGGATAGTTTTACTTCTCTGATGCATTCTAACTTTTTAATAAGTTCCTGTTTGTTTTGAAAATAAAGAAAACTCACTGTTTTATAGCAGCCTTTCCTATTTCTGGTGATTTTTGCATTTTCTTTGGAAAATTTTTTTCCTTCTTACTCCCTACATTTTAAAAAGGAAAAAAGGAGAACTTAAGTAGAGATTGAGATTGTTTTAAGATGTGTTGGTGGTTCCCTTAGACTCACTTATATGCACAGTGCTGATTTGCATACATTTTAGAGCAACATTAAGTGTCTGATTTTTTTTAAAGAAGACTAATCTGAGAGATTATGGATGTAAAGGCATCAAATTTAAAGGTTCATTAAATGTTGATTGTGGAGCTGAACAAGCTTTAACTGTTAACAACCTTAATGTAGCCTAGTGGCAAGAAGTGGCATTGCAATCCGGAAGGCATGCAGTTCTAGGCCACCAGCTGCTCTGTGGGGGAAGGATGATCAGTCGCTTCCTTTGTGATTAAATTGTCTCTGAAAACCAACCGGAAGGTCAGGTGTGGGATTGTTCCAAGTTGATGGTACACAAGAACAATAACAAGCTATAGAGTAGTAACTCTCAAGAAAAAAAAACATTGTAGCTCTAACTTAAGATACTTAATGTATTAAAATTTCTAAAGAACACATTTTGCCAAGAGAAATAATCTACTTTTCAGATTATTAGGGAAATAAAGTTAAATTAATTTGCTATTTGTTAAAGAAAATGGTCATATTTATTCACAATTGATTCTTAAAACATTGAGACATCCTTCAAATATTACCTATTTATGTATATATAAAAATTGGACCAATAGGGAACATCAACTTAATTTTAGTTGGATCCACAAGTAACGTTCTTGGTACTAGCAGACAGGAAATCAAGAGATGTATTGCACTGAAAAAGTCTACAGTAAGGGACCTCTCCAAATTATTGAGGAGTAATGATGTCATTTTGAGGACTAAGGGACATCTAATTAAGGCCATGATCTTTCCAGTCACTTGCTATGCATCTGAGAGCTGAAAAATGAACAAGGATCACAGAAGAATTGATGCCTTTGAGCTGTGGTGTTGGAGAACATCCCATGGACTGCCAAAAGAACCAAACATGTTTTGGAGAAAGTGCAGCCAGAGTGCGTCTTGGAGGCAAAGATGATAAAGCTTTGTCTTACATACTTGGGTTATGTTGCTAGGAGAGGCTGTTCCTTGGAAAGGACACGATCCTTGGAAAGGCACAGAGTCAGTGAATGAGAGGAGGACCCTCAGCCAGGTGGATTGACACAGTGACTGCCGCAGTGGGTTCTAGTGTGTCAGGAAATATGAAGATCAGAGTTCAGATATGTTGTTCATAGGGTCATTATGGGTAGTACTCGACTCGATGGCACCTAACAACAATAATATGCATATTTCAGTGGCTTTTCTGCTCTTGATGCACGTACTTGATGCACATAGGTTGCACGTAGTTGATCAACTTCTCCTTGATGGGTAGTGTGCTAGTAATAATTTAGGATTTAATGGCTAAATTGCATCAAATAGTTTTCATAAAGAGATGCATAGAAAGAAAACAATATATTCTTAATAGTCAGAAAATGTAACACCTTTTTTTAGTCTCCAGCAAATTTCTTTAGTCTCTGATAGAATCAGTGTGATCCATTTGTCAGATGAATAGTGATGGATTACTGTGTAGAACACTGACAGTGTGCAAGGCTATTTTCAGAATACTGTTGCATATATCACATAATTAGTTGCTAAAGTAGCTTGTGATATATGCATAATTAGTTTATCTACTTTGCAAATGAGGAAACCAAGGCTTCATTGAAATTATGTGATGGTCAATCTCTGAAAACTCACTGGAGAGTCAACTATGGTCTGTTCAGACTCAGTGATATAACAACAACAATATTCTGTAACCAGGGGCGTTCTAAGGCGTAGTGTGTAGGGCATTGCACTGCTAACCTTAAAGTGTGCTGCTCTGGCAGTTCTGCAGGAGAAAGATGTGTGGTCTCTTGTTTGATTTACAGCTTGGGAAAACCCACTGGAAGGTCAGCTATAAATTCTTACTTGACAGCAATGAGAACAACTCTGGAATTGTTGTCAGAGGAATGATGAACTCTTTTTCTCTTCATAGGTGCAGGATTTTCTTTTTATTGGCTTATTGGTCAAAAATGTGAATTGTTAGTTTCAGTAGTTACGTGCTGTAATGCATTTTATAGGGCATTTACATTCTCATAGAAGAAAATCCAGCTTGAATTTCTGACAGTTTGCTATCCATGTGCTACGTTTAATAATCTACGGTCAAAGTATACTTTCATGTGATACTGATATTGTTTTATATTTTCCACATTTTGTTGGCTCCTCTTTTTTTTTTTTTGAGAGGTGACGGAATAGGAACAAATATGGATCTCTTCCAGTGAGTTGGCCAGGTAGCCATCTGGATTCAGAAGAGATAATGGAACAAGGAATATCACTGCTAATGTCAAATGGATCTTGACTGAAAGCAGAGAATAATAGAAAGATGTCTTATTTTATTTTCAGAATAAGATTTTAATTTAAATAGCATTCAGTTTATTACAAATATTTAGTATTGGCTTCCAGTATTTCCCCCCTTTTGTTTTTATCATAATTATGTTATCATCTAGATGAGCATCCTTTATACACAAGCAAACAAATTAAACATAATAAACCCAAAGAAATACTTTCAAAAATCTCCATATGATCAGAAGGATTCAGGTTGAATATTCTTGAAAGTTTGTTTTAATTGTCCCATTGCCACAGTGCTTTTCAAAACCAGTTCTGATTAATCTCCTTTGTTAGTTCTGATTAATCTCCTTTGTTAGTGTGTCCTTTGCCATTCCCTATCACTCCTCCCTGAGAGAGACTTCACCCTGA
>NW_006399846.1:9185305-9194407 GCF_000299155.1 Elephantulus edwardii | reverse complement strand
TTCCACCAATCCTGATGCCACATTCTTCTTTGTACAGCACAGCGTCTCAGATGATCTGTTCTGCATACAGATCGAAAAGGTATGGAGACAGAATACATCCCTAACGGACCCCCTTCTTGATTTTGAACCCTGTAGTGTCTCCTTGCTCTGTTCTGATGACTGCCTCTTGGTCCAAGTATAGGTTTCGCCTTAGCTCAGTCAAATGTTCTGGGATTCCCATTCTTCTCAGAGCCACAGCTTAGCCCCTACATGTATGAAACAGTTATTCATGCCACAGACCTTGTTTATTGTGCATATACATTTCTTGAAAGAAAAAAAAATGTGATTTATAGGCTGAGATTTAAAATTCCACTTAGAGCTGTATAACATCTCTTAATTTCTAGTCATTTATTGCTCTTGATTTGGCTTTCCTCATTATATAATAGAAATAGATGTATTCATCTCCAGTGGTTATTGTTTGAGTTTGACTATTTGTAAAAGCATTTAATGTAGTGTCTGGCATGTAGATGATACACAGTAAATAATAATACTGTTATTCTATCCTTCTTTTTAATATAGTACTTAACTAATGTAATTGCAATGTAATGCAATTGAGCTCTGGTGGACCAGTGGCAAGAAGTGGCTCTTCAATTCAGAAAGTATATGGTTCAAGGCCACCAGCTGCTCCTGGGAGAAGGTGCAATTAATTGCATCTGCAAGCTGGCTAGAAGGTTAGCTTTGGTTTGGTTCTCACTCTACGGTACACTACAACAACAATATAATTGCGGGGAGCTCAGCAGTCCCAAAGGCACATGGTTCAAATCCACCATTGCTACGCAGGAGAAAGATAGCCTGTCTCCCCCCATTAGATTAAACTGCCTGTGAAAACCCACTGGAGGGTCAGCCGTGAGTTGCTTTTAATTTAATGATAACAACAACATTATTGCAAAAAATGTTGTTGTGTACATCATAAACTTACCTATATAGCTTACTTCTTTAAGGAAGCGCTGATGGCCTAAAGGTACGTGGTTCAAATCCACCAGCTGTTCCATAGGAGAAAGATGGGAAATCTCTTTTATGATTAACTGCCAATGAAAACCCATTGGAGGATCAGCTGTGGGTCACTGTCAACTCAACAGTACACAACAGCTACTTTGTTCTTTCAGGGAGAAAGATGAACAAATTCCTGTCATGTAATTTACAGCTTCTGGAAACCCACCAGAGGCTCGGCCATGAGTTGGTTCCCTTTTGGTGGAACACACTATCATCAGCAATACTTGTTGGAAGCAAGGTTTCTGAAGCTTTGTCTGACATAGTTTGGGCATGCTGCAAGGACGGATCAGTCCTTGGAGAGGGACCTCATGTTTGGGAGGGTAGAGGGACAGCACAAGAGAGGAAGACCCTTGATGAGATGGATTGATTCAGTGATTAGGGTAATGGGAGAAGGTGTATCAGAGACAAGGAGGTTGACACAGGATAGAACAGGGTTTAGGGCTCTTCTACATAGGGTCGCTATGAGTTGCAAGCAACTCGACGGCACATAACAACCACCATATAAACAAGGGGCAAGGGTAATAAGAGATTCAAGCTGCATGAAGGCATTGGCAAAAGATAAGGCTTGAAGAATTGATGGGATTACCAAGTGACATATTTCAACTAACAGATGCAGCCCAGGGTGTGTTCACCAGTCAGTACTAGGAAATTTTTAGGATAGCTGCCTGGCCAACTGACTGGAAGAGATGTGTATTTGTTCACATTTCCAAGAAAAAGGATCCAATAAAATATGGAAATTATATAACAATACCATTAATATTGCATACAAGCAAAAAACTGCTAAAGATCATCCAAAATTAGCTACAGTAAAGTTTTTAATGTTTTGACAGAAATATTTTGTAGAGGTCACAAAATGTAATTTTCTCTGTTTATTTTAGATTACATTGTATTATTTTAGGGAGCTCTGGTGACTTAGTTCTTAGCGAATTATGCTTTAAACCCAAAGCCCATCACCTGCTCTGTTGCAGTTTACAGCCTTGGAAACCCGATGGAAGGCTGCTATGAGTTGGAATCAACTCAATGAGGCAGTGAGTTTAGATTTGATAGCTTTTGCTTATGCAGTCATTTTTGTCTCCCTGCAGTACTATGCGTAGCAAGCTGACATTTCATCCTAATGTCTATCTGTTGCCTGCAAAATTGATGTGAATAAGCCGTAGGACTAGAAGGACTTGAGCTTAACCTCTATCCTGGTATTTTCTATGTATATGACCTTGAAAAGAAATTTCATTTAATTGTAAAATTGTAAGTGCTCAAGAAATGTTTTAATTTTTTGAGTGAATTCCCTAGCAGTATTAAGAATATAGTAAGTAGCTGTTAACTTACTATGAGCATTTTTATCCATAGTAGGGTATTTGATAAGCTGCTTTTTTAATTTAAATAAAATTTTTATTATATACTAGTTTACTTACAAAGTTAGTATACATTGTTTTTACACCAGATCTTTCCCGTTTCCTTTACCCACTCTCTCCACCCATCAAATTGTGCGACCGACCCTTTGATTAACCCACCCTGCCTATCCTCATCCCTCTGCTCTCCACTTCCCCCCTTGGATCCTCATACACATTCTACTGAGTTAATTCACTTCACATAATGTTCTACAGTCTCTCCCAAATTACGTAGTGATTTATAAAATCATTGCTCCTGTGTGCTGCGTAGTATTCCATCGTTTGACTGTACCATAGTTTTTAAATCCATTTGATTGTGGTTGGATATTTGGGCTAGTTCCATGTTCTTGTGATGGTGACTAATGCTGCTATAAATATTGGTGTACAAATCTCCATTTGTGCCCTGGTTCTCATTTTCTTGAGCTGTATTCCAAGCAGTGAAATAGCTGGGTCATATGGAATTTCTATGCTCAGCTATTTGAGGAAACAGCAAACTGCCTTCCAGAGTGGTTGTACCATTTTACAATCCCACCAACAGTATATAAGAGTCCTATCTCGCCACATCCTCTCCCACATTTATTACTTGCTGTCCTGTTAAACTATGTTATTGCTACTGGGGTAAGGTGTAGCTCATTGTGGTTTTGATTTGCATCTCTCTTTGGATTTGGAGCATTTCTGCATGTGTCTTTTGGCCATTTGATATCTTCCTCTGGAAATTATTTCCATGTCTTTGGCGCATTTTGTAATTGGGTTATTAGTCTTTTTCTTGTGGAGGCCCTGTAGTAGTCTGTAAATTTTTGATATGAGGCCCTTGTCTGAAATGCTGTTATTAAATGTTTTTCCCCCCAATCAGAGGGCTTTCTTTTCACTCTTTTGGAAAATGTTTTGATGTACACTCGGATTTAATCTTTTGAAGGTCCCATTCATCAATTTTATCTCTTCAGATTGTACGTTTCTGACTGTATTTGGCAGTCTTTTTATACCATAGACTAGGTCTTCTAAGCTTGGTCCCGGTTTGTCTCTTATGACCTGTATGGTTTTGGGCTTTACTCCCAAGTCTCTCATCCTCGAGTTGATTTTTGTGTATGGTGTGGGATGTGGATCCTGTTGCAACTTTCTACAATAGCATTCTAGTTTTGCCAGCACCATTTGTTGAAGAGGTTGTCATTTACCCACTTGATATGTTTTATTTCCTCATTGAATATCAGTTGACCACAGATAGCTGGGTTCATTCCTGGGTTCTCAGTTCTATTCCATTGGTCTATGTGCCAGTCAATGTATCAATACCGTGATAAGGTATTTAAAAAACCCCCACAAACTTTCAAAGTAAAGTATCTGATCATTTAAGTACGTGACCTGTAGTGCTTTTGTTAGCTGCAGACACGTCGATTTCAGCTGATAGTGATCCTATGAACAACAGATTTAATACCTTGCCCTATCCTGCACCATCCTTACACTGTCATGCTTAACCCCGTTTTCATAATCACTTTTGTGTCATTCCATCTTGTTATAGATTGTCTTCTTTTTCACTGATCCTCTACTTCCAAGGACTGTTGTCTTTTGACAACATGCCCAAAGTATGTTTGAGTTTGAATATATGATTGGTTGCTGTCATTATGTATCATTAAGTCAGAACTGACTTATAGCTGCCCCTCTAGTAAGTTTTCAGAGGCTGGGTGACCCTAGAGGACATTATGCTGAGTGAAATATCTCAGCTGCAAAAGGACAAATACTATATAATGACACTGTTAAAACAGGACTGACGTCAGGTGTGGGGGAAACTAAGAAAAGAGGGGATAAATAATGGACCCTGCAGTGAAACAGATGAGGGAGAGAACTGTTTAAAAGGGGTATGTGATTATGTATTATTTGTATGACAACAGTCCAGAATAAGAGCTGCATAGTAAAATGGACTGGGGGGTGGGGGGTGGGAAGATTGTATAACAATGAAAGAATTTCTTTTTCTTTTCAAAGAAAAGTGAACCTGGGCGAGGGAGCAGTGGGCAGGGAGGAAATGTCCAACAATGAATGAACGGAAATTCAAGTTCTCTATAAATCTTTGCAATCACAATTAAAAAGATGAAACAGCATAATCAAAGAGACAAAATAAATATCTCAAGCCCACTGCTTAAAAAAAAATTGCTTATCATTCTCCTGTGGAGCAACTGCTGTATCCAAACCATATGTCTGTGGATTGGCAGCACAATGTGCTACCACTAAGCTACCAGAGCTCCCTATCTAATTAAACTGTGGCACATACTTAGTTTAGATTGGATTTTCTCAACTATTATTTGACAGTTATTCTTTGTTGTAACTGTCTTGTATTTTGCAAAAGGAGCTGTTGTAACATGAGGTTGATCTCTACCCGCTTTATAAAGGGAAATTTTCTCCATTAATAATATCCATAACAGCATACAGATAGCTGTTAGGTCAGACTTGACAGACACACACACACACACACACACACACACACACACACCGCCCACACCCCCATCATCTTGCACCGTTTTCCACCAATCATTTGGGTTCAGTGTTCATTGTTGACTCAGAGACTTTACTCACAGTTGTTTTACCAACACTGGGGTATTATTAGGGAAATAGATTGGGAAGTAAGAGAGGCAAAGAATATCTCACAATGGTTTAGTTCTACAGTCTGATCCAGATTAACAGCAAAATAAAATAATTAGTAAAAGTCCTGGTTTCAGTGCAACAACACAATTCCATAAAGCTTCTGGTTTCCTCAATCATCCAGCAGGGTTTGCCTCAGAGCATTATAAGTCAGCTTCTTCGTCAGTTACTTGTCAAGTACAGCAAAACGATTAACTGTAGCCTTTATCTCAGGGCTTCTCTGGTTACATCTTCCCACAGTTTTTCCACAACAGTGCCATAGTCTCTCTACCACCATCACCATGGTCTCCCTCAACTCTTGCTGCTTAGTGTGGGAAAAACTCTTTCTCTTATTCTAGTTCCACAACTGTTGATGTTTCAAAACCCAATGCCTATAGTTAAGGTAGCTGGGGACCAGTGGAGGCTAACATAATGGTTAGAAAAGCCAATTTTTTGTTTTAATTTTTTCTCCTTTTTAAAATTATTATTAATTTTAATGAAAATTTAAAGAGACTTTGGATTTCCATTCATTCATTGTTGTAACTTTTCTTGCAGTCCACCCCTCCCCATGCCAAGAGAAGCCAATTTTTAAGCCAACACTGCATACATGTATAGAATGATTAACAATCTTCTGGCCCCCATCCACTAGATGCCAGTTGCATATTAGCCAAAGCATGCTTGGCTTCTTTTAACTTAACGTTTCTGCAGTTCTTTCATCTGTTTTGTAGGTCAGTGTTTTTCAATAGCTGAGTAGGAGTAGGTGTCACTGGGTATGCAAATAGTTAAACACTCACTTTCTAGCTGAAAAGTTGACAGTTTGGACCCATCCAGGAGTACCTCTAGAGGCAGGCCTGGTAATCTGCTTCTGAAAAGTCATAGCCTTGAAGATTGATTGGGTGATTTTGCTTTGCACACAAAGATGCTAAGAGTTGGAATTGACTTAATTACAACTGCCACCAGCATTCCATTATTTCACACTGTATTTTTCCATTTTTTTAATTGATGAACAGTTAATTGGGTTTCTGTTTTTCATTTACTGTCATTGATGCTGCTATGGACTACCTCTCTGTTTTGACTCTCATATTTCTCTAAAGACGTCACATTGACTTTTTACTGCAGATTGATTGTGCTATACCTTTTTCTTTCCTCTGTATTTCTTTCCTTGTGTATTTTTGGATACATGCTATTACTTTTCTTTGTATCACCTTTCCTTTATCATGTCTGGTTAGTAAGCTTTTATACATTTTTTTTTAAGATTGGCTTTAAGTGTTATCCTGACAATGCCAAAGTTAATTGTATTTTTTGTCAAAGTTTACTTATACTGTTCTTTAGCTCATTACTATAGTGCTTGCTTATGGGCCTGTCTTTTTCATTTCCTTTGATACCATACCTGAACTTTATCAGTACACATCTATCATTATAATAAAGATCGTCATTAATTTATTGTATTCTGAGTTAGAGTTATCTGTGATAGTTTCTTTTTTCTTTTCAGTTTAGCTTTCGTTTCTATATCAGAAACCCTTTGTGGATCCAGTTAATATTCAGAATGACTAATTGAAAGTACAGATAGTGATAGGATTCTGTGTGGTTGATTCCATCATAAGTTGTTGTGACTTTAATACTCTTCTCTCTTTTTGTTTTGTTTTCTTTTATTGCCTTTTATTATAAGTATTTTTATAGATCCAGTCTTTATATGTAAACGCTTGAGAATACATAAGCAAATTATCTTTGAATGTTATATACAATCCATACTATTAATGTTAAGATGTTAAAGAAAAAAGATAGACTTAAGTGCATTATAGCTAGTGTTTGACATACTTTAAGAATTTAGTAAACATTACTCTCAGGTTTTTCTTTTTTTGCCCATAGGGTATACTTAACCATATTTTATTATGATTTATAGAACTTCATGATTTCCCCTCCCTTCAGTAATTTTCCAGCTTCTTGTAGTATTTTGGTATGTATTAATAATAATTCTCAAAACAAATACTGTTACTAAATTTATCTAGAAATTTGTAACTGAAACAAATGTAGGGGATTATAATGGGGCAAATTATTAGTCAAGAGTCTTGGTAAATATTGTTCACATTCTAATACTGCTATTTCTGTAATGAATTAATATTGTTTAATATGTTGGTGATAATTGTCTGAGGCTTTGTTTGACCTATTGAAAATTCCAATATGATTCTCTGTGTTATTGCCTTGCAGAATTCTGAGGAGCATGAGTGCAACGATGAAGCCTCTCAGGAAGATGAGAGATTTATGGGCATGTCCCCTCTCTTACAAGCTCACCATGCCATGGAAAGAATGGAAGAGTTTGTTTGCAAGGTAAGATTGCAACTTCTTGTCATTTCCGTGGTATATATTTAGCTCATTCCATCAGAAACTCTTAAAAGAGAGTTGTTGCCTAACGAAACAGCTTATTAGACTGTGGTTTGTTTTGGTGGTGATTTGTTGTACGATAAGGCAAAGAAAGCCTCATACTTTCAAATATTTCAAGGTGAACACATTTATTTGCTTCAAGCAGGCATGATAAACTTTTTATAAAGTGTAAATATCCAGGTGGGAAAAAGTCTTTGGTGGTACAGGTTGACAGTTAATGCTTTCTTGATAGTTTAAACAAGACAGTGAAGGAAAAAAAAATCAAAAGCACTTTTTTCTGAGAAGTGGTTACCTAGTGGTAATAAGCTGCACTGTAATCCCCAAGACATGCTGTTTGAATCCACCAGCTCCTCTGTGGCTGAAGGATGGGCATTTTCCTCCTGTGAGATTTACTGCCTTTAAAAACTTGCTGAGGGGTCCACTATGTGTTGGTTCCAATTTGACGACACACAGCAACAACAAAGGACAAGCATAATGCCACTGAACCTTGTGTACTCTACTGTTTAACTCAGTGGCAAATGTACTATTCTTTTTCAAGATTCTATGGGTTAGAAATCTCCAAGTTCTTATGCACAGTTGGTATTTTCAGTTCAGATGGTTTATTTTCTGCCTCTAAGATTTTTCTTCCAAGTAATTGTCTTATTGATCAGGATCTGTTGTGTGGCCTCTCACTCCCACCCCCACTCAGTGATGACTGGAATTGAGGTTGCTTAGAGAATATAGTATGGGACACTAGTAAATTTATAGGAATTTTATTAATTTGTTCAATATGGTGAAAGGGGACTTGCCAGATATGCGTGAAAGCCAATATGAGGAGTGTGTGAATCTATCAGATCAGTTAATTAACTTTTTTTGTGATTTAAGCAGAAGTTTACAATGATGATTGATTTTCTATTCAACTATTCTTACGCAGTTTGTTTTATGACATTGATTACAATACCTATAATGTAACTGTGATTCTTTTTTCTTAAATCCTTTTCTTCTTACCTTCTGTACTTTATCCTTGGGCAAATACTGCCATTTTGACCCTTTATGTTTGCTTATTGTAAGAAGTGAGGGCATCACTATGTTCCTGGACCCCTACCTTACAGGTCTGTGTATTATCTGCCTGAAAATTGAGCCATGACAGAAGAGTTTTGTTCCAGACTCAAAGGGTGACTAAGGGCCATAGCCTTCTGCCAGTCTCCATCAAACTAGGAAGCCTATTTTTGTTTTTTTAAATTTTGTTCCACATTCCCCTCCTCTCTGCCACACAAACACACACACACACACACCCCAGTTCTTCCACTGTTATCCCTTTTAGAGTGGTCAGTAGTGGTAGCTCGGCACCATCTGGTTCTGGTCCTTGGATCATACAAGTTGCAGTTTGCATGGTTCATTAGTCCTTTGGACTAATTGTATCTCTTTATCTTTGCTTTTCCCCTCTCATTTTTGTCTTCTTTTCAGGGAGAAACTAGTGGTTGCATCTTAGCTGGCTGCTTATAAGCTTTTAAGACCTCAGTCACTAGTTGCCAAGTAGGCATAGAACAGTGCCTTTATGAATTATACCAGTTGGTATTTAATATTTCTAGTAAACCCATCTTCTTGGTAAAAATGACGATGAAGAGGAGATAGAAGATTTTTACCAACTTTTACAATCGGAGATTGATCGAACATGCAACCAAGATGCATTGATAATAATGGGTGACTGGAATGC
>NW_006399846.1:9183665-9185205 GCF_000299155.1 Elephantulus edwardii | reverse complement strand
GTGCTTAGTCATACATGTTCATATCCTTGAAAATGCATCATGGAACTGTTGCAGTCTAGAAGACACAAATTTAACTAACAAGTTAAAAGTACATGAGTCTAAAATTAAAAGCAATAATATTCCAAGTAGAGGTTCTAACACTAGCACAAATCAAGATACAGAGGGAAGGTAGTTCTTAAAATAAAAGGCTTATTATCTAGCACTTTGTCTATTGTAGTATAAAGGTTAGGAACCACAAGATGTAGAGGCTCAACTATGTCATTTATTGTTCTTAAGTCTTGGACCAAATTCCATCTACCACTTTGTTGTTTTACAGCTTGGAAGTTCGCATGCAAGGCAGAGGTGAAGTAAGGAACTGCTTATAAGATTTTCCGTCAATTCGAACAACTAAGAAATAGTGAGAAGCGTTGGGACCTCAGAAGGCTTTTAGGACCAAATAACAGGCTCTTGTGTCCAGGAGAAAATGAATATACTTATCAGTAATGTTAATGCTCACCCACGGCTTATCTGGGAGGATCTAAATCATTGAAGCGTCCTCCTTTGTTTCCAGGTGGGAACTGGAGCCTGTCGGTCCTGTCAGCCACAAGGACCTGGTGTGGGCTGCCCTTGGCCAAGCGTCCTTCAGATCCATACTTTAAAGCAAGTGGGAACTTCCTCTCTTCTCTCTTGCCTATCTGTGGCTCTCATGTGTGACACTGTCTACTGAAGTGGCCCAGCTTTCCACAGTGGAAGCAATTCTGACCTTCTTTATTACCTTTGGGGGTGGCATTGTTTATGAGTAAGACTTCCTTTTCCTGACACAGGCCCTAAACTGGCAGCAGTAGCTGCCCCAATAATTTTGGCCATTCTCTGGTCTTTTCTCTTCCCTCTAGATCCTAGTTGTTAAAAGAGGGAAAAATTTAAACAAATATATAACAAATAACTTTGAACAGTATAATCTTTTAAGTTTAAGGCTAGAAATTATTAGTATGATCATTTTCAATCCAGAGATACATGTTACAATGCAGTTCCTATTTTCCATAAATGGTTTGGGTAAGAAGAATATTTTAAGTGTGGATACAGTTCCATTATTCCTCCTCCATGCCATGATATAGTGTTACTAGCATGAGCAGTTATAAATCCATTGCCTTCCTTACTCTAACTTAAATTTTTTTAAAATTTAAATTTATTATTAATTTGAGTAAAAATTTACAGAGACATGGGATTTCCATTCATTCATTCTTGCACATTTCTCCCCTCCCAACCCTCCCCCCCAGAACATTATCCTCTTGGAAAAGTAAAAGGAAAAATTCTTTTATTATTTTACAAACCCTCCCCCACGTCCACTCCACCATGTAGCCTTCGCTCTAGACTCCCGTCATGACAAAAATACCTAATCACATGATCTCTTTTAAACAGTTTTCTCCCTCATCTGTTTCAGTACAGTATACATTATTGAACCCATCTTTCTCAGTCTCTCCCCAACCCCAAACTTGTTTTACAACAGTGGCACCATGCAAAATTTGTCCTTTTGTGACTGAGATACTTCACTCAGCATACT
>NW_006399846.1:9117103-9183565 GCF_000299155.1 Elephantulus edwardii | reverse complement strand
ATTGGGATGGGAGTGTCAAAGACAGTGTGATTGGCACAGGACAGAGCGGAGTTTAGGGCTGTTGTACATAGGGTCGCTATGAGTCGCAGGCGACTCGACAGCACATAACAACAACAACAACAGTAAACCTATAGAGAGTTCTGGTGGCTTACTGGTAAGGAGTTGCACTGCCAACCCAAAGGTACATGGCACAGATCCACCAGCTGCACAGTGGGATAAAGGCAAGCAATCTCCTGTAAGATTTACTGCCTCTCAAAATTTAAGGATCAGCTCTGGGTCAGTTCTGACTTGACAACATATAACAACAGCAACAGCTGTGAACTCTTAATCATTTGGGAAGATTTTATGACAGCTTTTTTATGGGTTTTGTGAAACAAACCTTTTTTTTCTCCCTACACTTACAGTTGTTTCATAAATTGTGATTTTCGTGAAAATTTGCAAAGAGATTGGTTTTCATGTAAACATGCTTTTCCTTCCTTCCCCTCCCCCACTTCACTTTATAATGCTTGTCCTGTCCCAGATTATTAATTGTCATACATATAATATCCAATTGATCATTCCTTTCACGTTGTCCTTTCCTTCAGCTGTTCTGGTGCTGTGTGCATTTATCCATTCTTTTCCTCTTTCCATTAGCTCATATCCCTTATTTCTCCCCTCCCCCATATTCAGCCTGTTGTTGTAACAGGCAGTCTGACACTTCCTCAAGTAGTTGAAAATAGCTATTTGACCCAGAAGGAGAGGAGCACCTTCAGTCCTCAACAAGGTGAATGCTACAGTGGGCTTTTGTGTGTCAGGAAGTGTGAGGATGGCACAAAATAGAACAGGATTTAGATCTTTTGTTATAATGGATTGTACTCAACTCGATGGCACCGAACAATGACGACAACAACAACAACAGCAACCCTACTACTGGGAATATATCCCAAAGGAATCAGCTGCAACACAGATAGATATAGGCACACTCATGTTTATTGCTGCATTATTCACAATAGCAAAAAGATGGAAGCAGACCAAGTGCTCATCAAAAAAAGAAACTGGTACATCCACACAATTAAGCATCATTGAAAAACAGCGAACTCTTAAAACATTATACAACAACATGGTTGAGCCTGAAAACATTATGCTGAGTGAAATATATCAATCACAAAAGGACAAATACTGCATAAAACCCACCAAAACTGAGACCTTTTCATATATGTACTCTTAAATCCTGAAAACTAAATTTAGATTTTTCTCTATCCAATGGTTGTTGAAAATAAATGGAATTAGTTGGCTTAGAAGCATACTTTGGACTGGAGAGGAGGAGAAAATATGTGAACAGGGGCATCTTTTCCAAGGAAAAAGTGGTGGTGGGGTTTGTTAAAGTTTATGACACATAAAGCTGGGGAAGTTTTATTCATTGTTTAAAAATTAATGAAGAAGAAAAAAAAATCCCACACAAAGGGTTACAAAAGATATATTTCACTTTCCTCAAAGCAAACTTTATGTTCTCAAGTTTTTAAAATTATTTATTTGGTGTCTTGGTCACCATAGATTTTTTAATGATTACACAGCAGTTGGGTACTATTATGGACTTGACTGCCTTCTTATCCTTTATATACTTAAGAGTAAAGAATAAGCAAATAAAACTTTCAGTTCATGGGAGACTAGATAGAATATTTGTTTTGCTATAAACAGATTTGTTGAAGTAAAATGAGTGAAGTTTAACCATTCCTTTATCCCCTGTCAATTTGCCTATGAAAGAAGGATGAAGAAACATGTAGGTAGATCGTTTTGGGCCAGCCTTCTGGATCAGTGCATCTTGACGGTACTTGACAAAAAGCCATGTCTACTGACACCAGGATTCTGATAGATTGAGAAATAGTTTAAAACAAGATGTGTCATGGCCTTGTTGATGTAGTTTGCTTTTTTGAAAAGATACTCTTGTAGGGTTACAACTAATTTAGTTTTAAGAGTTTCCAAATTTAATCTTCATCTCTCCTTTCCTAGCCTTCAATATTTTACCAGCATAGCAAGGCCAGTAGAGAAATAGGCGATGTGCTGTGACTTATTGTTGTTGTTTTGTGCCGTTGAGTCACTTGTGACTCACCGCGACCCTATGTACTATAGCCCTAAAACCCTGCTTTGTCCTGTGCCACTCACAGTCTCCGACACACCCACCCGGATGTGAGTAGTTGCTTTTATTGTTTAAGTTTTCCAATCTGTTGTGCATTTTATAGTCTAGTGAAAAGCCATTACTTGCTAAGATGTTCAGTTTAGGTAGTGTCTTTGTTGAGTTTATAAATAAGGCTTTGGCTAAGTTAAGATCTTATTTTTTTTTCCTCCAGGAAGTAGAGTAAGGGGACGGATACCTATATATGCTTGCTTTTGCCAGCTATATGGTGGCCTGGTGGTAATAAGATGTACTGCAATCTCAAAGACATGGGTTTCAATTCCCCCAGGTGCTCTGTGGGTGAACAATGGGCAGTTTCCTCCTGTGTAATTGGATTTACTGCCTCTAAAAATCCACTGGAGGATCAGCTATGGGTCGGTTCTGACTCAGTGGAACACAGTAACACACAACAACATGACTCTTAATGTTGAGAATGAGGTTGCCGTGTGAGTTGAATGTGTGTAGTATAATCATTAAAGTCCAACTGCTTATCTAAGTCTTAAGAATAGAATATTTCCAGAGCAGTGAAGGGAAATCACTCTGACAGTAAAGACATGAATATATTTAAACAAAGCATAATTCTTTGACTATAAAATTAGTATGCATTGTGCTTTACACTATCCTTCATTCACATGTTTATTTTACTATTTTTTGCAGTGTATAATATCAATTTTGTTACATAGAGGCCAGCTATTTGTACATTGTGACCTGCCTCAAGGATGTTAAAATTGTTTTAATTTTGTTCTCCCTCTTAGAAAATAAAATTCTCTCCAAATAATAGCATTGTGTAAGGTTAATCTGAACAATAATGATTTTTTCCCCCAAGTTCATATTGGGTGAAAAGAAATCCAATCTTTAGGTACTTAAAAAAAAAAAAAACAAACCAAAAAACAAAGCAGTACTTTGTTTTTATCCAGAAAGGACTGTGACAGAGCTCATGAAACTACAAGTATTTTTGTAAGTGGATGGTGGTCTGCTAAGTAAGAAGTATGCTGCTAACCCAAAGGCTAGCTAGTAAAGACAGTCTCCTCCCATTCAGTTTACAGCCTCTAAAACCCTAGTGGAGGGTCAGCTGTTAGTGGATTCTGACTCAGTGGCACACAGTAGCAATAACAGTAAAAGCACTAGAGATCTAGATTAATCTTTTGGTATTATTTTATTGTGTGTTAAGAGCAAGCACGCAATGGCCAGATTAGTTCCAGCAAAGGTAGGGAGCTGGGGCAAAAGAAAATATTTTCATACATCTTAATATTTTAATAGGATGTTTGAAATAAGAAAGTGTGCCTGTTTTAATAGGTTGTTTTCATTGCTGCTGAGTTGCTGATTCATAACTTCATTGGGTTTCCAAGGCTGTAAGTTACATAAGACATTGATTATCCTTATATCTCCTGTGGAGCAGCTAGCATATTTGAACTAGCCAGAGCCTTTTGGTTAGCAGTACAACTCCTATGGATTAGGCCCCTTAATAGGGTGTTTTTATTGCTGTTAGGTCCCCGCCATTTGTTTTAAATAGCTAATCCTCACTTCCTTTGGAGATAGTGTTTGTTATATGCTGTTTGACTCAGAGCTGACGCTCCAGCAGATTTTCTGAGGCAGTAAATCACACTGGAGGCCATTGCTCATCTCTCTCCCACAGAGCAGCTAATGGATTCTAACCACAAGCCTTTGGGTTGGCAGCACAGCTCCTTCCTTCCTTACTCACTAAACCACCAGAGAGGAAATAGTAAACTGAGGATTAGGTCTTTTAAAAAAAAAAGTGAGTAAAGAACTGGAAAGTATGGAGTGTGAGTAATGGGCACAGTCATTACTTGATGAGTAATAGCAGAGAGTCAGTTCAGTTTCTGTGGCTTAGTTGTGTTTATCACAAGACTTATAGGGGTTATAGGGTAGAGATCAGTTTGTTGATTTGTAGCTTGAATTCTTGTTTCATAGAGTATTATACTGAAGGATTGCTGAGAGCACATGATTAGCTTGCAAGATAGACCTGGCTTTTTCCTTCATACCTTTCTTGCTAGTGAAAACAGGTTTGTTCAGGATTAGTGATCCTTGATTTATGATGTGAGTTGGAACCAGCTGGACAGCAGTGAGTGTTACTGTTTTGTTTTTTTTTCCCCCCCATAAGCATGACACAGAGATTGAAAAACTTTTTAAGGAGGGAAATACCTATAAGCATCTTTGCCATCTTGTCAGCATGACAAGGGTGATGAATTAACTAACTTTATGGCAAGCGATAGCATCTGTGGATGGTCAGAATTCTAGACTGTTCTTGGGGTAGATGCTTAGGATTATTAGTGCATTTATGAAGTACTTCATTCTATCTTACTTGACCCTTCTTTATGAATTAATTAAAGTTCTTTTATCCATCCTCACTTTATAAATGAGGAAACTAAGGCTCAGATTTTATGATTAATCAAAATCATGATCGTGATACTTAGGAGTTCAGACTCCTGTGCTCTTTTCTACTTCATTGTATTTACTATGATGGGAAAAAAGAGTAGTGATGGGGAAAGAGATTTTAGCCAAAAGGTGAAATGTGTGATGCTGTATGTGCAGTAGTAATTTTTCTGCAACAGGAGTTTAAAATATAAAAACAATCATATGTATTATACAGTTTTCTTCAGAGGTAAGTTTGTTCTGGAGAATAAGAGAAGCAGCTGAGTGAGGATTCCTCACTCTATTTTTAGCTAGATTGAAACAAAACTCGAAACCACTCCACTAGGTATATTCTGTAGCGTGTTCAGGTTTCCTGTTCTTTACGTTATTATTTAAAAAATACCTCTTTCATCAGTCTGTTTTTTTTAAGCCTCAGAATATTGGACATACTGAAGAATATAGGAAATACTTTTCAAATGTATTTGTCTTTTTTAAAAAATCAATCACTTTTCCTACTTTAAAATAATGTGGTTAAGACTCAGTTGTTTGAGACCAGTGTTTTTGATTTGACAATTAAAGCCACAAAGGTGTTTGATAATATTTTCTCCTTCCAGGTGTGGGAAGGTCGATGGCGAGTAATCCCTCATGATGTCCTACCAGACTGGCTCAAGGATAACGACTTCCTTTTACATGGACACCGGCCCCCCATGCCTTCTTTCCGGGCCTGTTTTAAGAGCATTTTCAGAATACACACGGAGACAGGCAACATTTGGACACATCTCTTAGGTATATTATATTGACTGTGTAATGAATGGTCATTCACCTTACTCCTTTTTATTTTCATGTATTTCGGGATAAAGACAGAACGTGTTAAAAAAGAAATCTGTTTAGGTTTTACCATTTTGCTTTCTGAAGTCCTAATGTAAATTCTCTCAGGTTTGCTCTGTGGCTATTCTAGTTGGTGTTACGGTTTTATTATTGCTAGCTCCTGTTTTTCTGTTAGGTTATTAGGAATCAGTGTCTTTGAGCCCAGTGAAGAAAAAGTTTTCTTTGAAAAAGTGGTATATTTTCTTGAACATTGAAAGTAGCTAGTTAAGCTGATTTTAAAATAAATAAGCATACTTAAAAGTCATTACTTTGAATATTTTTTTTTTTTGAGAGGTTCAGAAAATTCACTGTACAGAATGAACAGCTTATATACATTCTCTGTGCAATTCTTCTTGGTTGGGGTAATTACTTTGAATATTGATAGTTAAATTTACATTTGTCTTGAAATAAAATATGATCTGTTAGCTCGCCTCTGCCTCCTAAAATCATGAATGGTTATTAAAGAATACAACAGGAGAAAGATACAGTGGTCCACTGAAATCATTGGATTGTCCCGATGCAGAAGAATGCAATTAAACTTAGCCTAATACTATATAGAAAAGTAACTCAACTCTCATAAACTCTTAGAAGAAAACTTTGATGTAAATCTTTGTGGCCTTGGACTAGGCAACAGATTCTTAAAAGGCAAGTAACCAAAGCTGGTGTGGAAAAAAGAAATTAAATGATATAAAAATATAGAGAAAAAACCAAAAGGGAAACAAAAATCTTCCAAACAAACCCCAGCACGACAACTCACACACTGGGAGAAAATATTTGCATACTGTTTCTCTAATAAGAGCATTGTTGTGTACTGTAGAGTCAGAACTGACCCATAGCTAACCCTTCAACGGGTTTTTCAGAGCAGTTAATCACATGGGAGGAGATTCCCCATCTTTTTCTTTCAGAGCAGCTGGCGGCCTCCAATTGTGTGCCTTTAGGCTTTCGGTGAGCTTCTGGCCATTAGGCCACCAGGGTTCCTTAATAAGGGCATACTATCCAGAATATCTCAGCAAGATGATTTGACCATGGGGTAAAGCATGGCAGAGATGATGAAGATGGCTCATGATAGGGCAAGCAAGGTTCCAGCTTGTTCGTAGGATCACTGTGAATCATAGTCAACTCAGCAGCACCTAACAACAATCAAGAATATATGTTGTTGTTGTTATGTGCCGTCAAGTTGCCTGCAACTCATAGCGACCCTATGTATAGAGAATTGTTAAAATTCAATCATTACAAAAGCATATTTCCTACTTTAAAAAAAGCTCATTCATCATTAGTCACTAAGGAAATGCAAACCAAGACTACAGTGAGATACCTTTTCACCCCCAGCAGTATGTCATAGTAAGAAAACAGAAAATAACAAGCATTGGAGCGATGTGAAGGAGTTGAAACCTTTGTACGTTGTTAGTGATAAAGGGTGTAGCTCCTGTGGAGGACACTCAGCAGTTGCTCAGAAAGTTAAACAGAAAACTACTATATGACCTAGGAGGTTAATTTCTAGTTGCATATCCAGTAGTTACAAGTTCATGCAGATGTATATGCAGATGTTCAAAACAGCATTCTTTATAATAGCTACAAAGTAGAAACAACCCAAATGTTCACAAATAAGTAATGATTAAACAAAATATGGTTTATCCATATAATGGAAAATTAGCCATAAAAAGGAATAAAGTACTGATACGCTACAACAGTCAGGATCCATCTGACATCAACAGTGTTACGCTTGGTGTCACAGCCTCTTCTAAAGCCTTCTTGAACTTCTATCAGTTTTCATTTGGTGTACTATTCTAGCTGTTTTTGGATTATCTTCCTCAATATTTTGCTAACATGAAGTCTTAATGATACTGTTCGATAATATCCACCTTCTGTTAGATCACGTTTCTTGGGAATGGGAACAAATACAGATCTCATAGTCAACCAGGCAGCTGCCCTCCAAATTTCCTGGCATAAACTGGGAAGCACATCCGGGGCTGCATATGTTAGTTGAAACATGTCTGTTGGTGTCCCATCAATTCCTGGGGCTTTATTTTTTGCCAATGTCTTCAGTGAAGCTTAAACTTCTTCTTTCATTCCCATTGGCTTTTGATAATAAGCTACTTCTGAAGTATTTCAGTATCAGCCAGTTCTTTTTGGTGTAATAACACTGTATTTTCTCCATCTTCTTTTGATCATTTAAGATATGGCCTATGGCATCTCTCAGTATTGCAACTTGAGGCTTGAATTTGTTTTACGGGTCTTTCACTTTGAGAAATGCCAAGCGAATTCTTCCCTTTTTATTATTCAATTCTAGCTCTCAGCACATTACATTATAATACTTTGTTTTGTTGTCTCAAGCTGCTCGTCAGAATCTTTTGTTCAGCTCTTTTACTTCTTTTTACTTCCCTTTGTTTTGGCTTCTCAGCACCCTCACACAATTTTCAGAGTATCTTCCAACATCTATTTTTTATTTATTTTTTCTTTTTTTCTCTATTTTTTGTAATGACCTTTGACACTCTTCATGGATATCATCCCACAACTCATCTTGTCTTTGATCATTGGTGTATTATTTATCAGTGCTTCAAACCTCTTAAGTTGATTTTTAAATTCAGATGAGATAGATTCAAGGTTGTATTTTGGTTCTTGTGAACTTGTTTTCATTTTCTTCAGCTTAAATTTGAGTTTACACATGAGTGAGTGATATCTTTTCCACAGTTAGCACCTAGCCTGGATCTGACTGCTGGTATTGAGCTTCTCCAGTGATTCTTTTCAAAGGTGTAGTCAGTCTGACTCTTGTGTAATCTATCAGGTGAGAACAGAGTCGCGATTTGTGTTTTGTTGTTTTTCTAATTAAAAAAGTATTTGCAATGAAGTCATCATTGTAGAAAATTCAACCACACAAAGTCTTGCCTTAGTTCTGTCCAGGGATGTCATTGCTAATGTTGTGTGGATCCTGGCTGAAAGCAGAGAATACCAGAAGAATGTCTATTTGTGCTTTAATTTACTCTGATAAGGCATTTAACTGTGTCGATCATTAACAAATTATGCCTTGTATTGAGAAGAATGGAAATCTCAGCATACTTAAGTATGTTCTTATGAAATCAAACTACATCCTTCAATATGGATTACATCTCAACATCAAGAGAACTATAATTCTCATTACTGACCACTAAGCAACATGGTGATAGATGGTGAAAAGATTGAAATTGGCAAGGATTTCATTTTAACTTGAATCTACAATCAGCATCCTTGGTACTAGCAAAAGGAGATCAGTAGACATATTGCATTGGGCAAGTCCACTGTCAGAGGCCTCTCTGAATTACTGAGGAACAATGATAATAGTTTGATGGCTGGTGTTCCTGATTCAGGTCAAGGTCTTTTCATTCACTTGCTATACATCTGAGAACTGGACAGTGATTAAGGATGACAGAAAAAGAATTGATGCCATTGAATTGTGCTGTTGAAAACGAGTACTGAACATCCCATGGACTGCAAAAGAAACAAAATATATCTTGGAGAAAGTATAGCTAGAGTACTCCCTGGAGGCAAAGATGACAAAGTTTTGTCTCACCTACTTTAGGAATGGTAAGAGGGGCTATTCCTTAGAGAGGGACATTATGCTTAGAAAGGTCGAGGGTTGGCAAAAGAGAGAAAGACCCTCAACCAAATCAGTTGATACAATGACTGCAGCAATGAGTTCAAATGTGTCAAATTATGAGCAATGCACAGGATAGGACAGGGTTCAGATCTGTGGTTTATAAATAGGTTCCGGAGTCATACTTGACTTGAGGGCACCAAACAACATATACTACAACATGGATGGATCTTAAAAATATGAAAAGTAAAAGAAGCCACACATAAAAGAGCCCACGTTGTATGCTGCCACTTTATGCTAAATACCCAGAAATTTATAGCATTAGAAAGGTTAGTGGTTGCCAAGGGATAAGGGGAGAGACAATATGGTTATTGCTAATGGTGTCAGTGCAGCATTTCTTTTTGGGATGATAGAAATGTTTTGGAATTATATGATGGCAGTAGGCTGCACAACCATACATAAAGCCCAAGTAATTAGTGGCTTGACATTTGACCTGCATTTGCTGTCTCACATTTGATTTTGCTTTGCTCCAATTTCCTGATTAGTTGTACAGTGAGAGTAGAATAGAGAATCAAATGAAGTTTATTGTTAGCTCCACTATAAGGATTCCATTGTAATTATTCTGTTCAGGATATTTACCATTATTTTCTCTCATTTTGATTGACTTCCAATCTGGGCTCTCCTTCTAATTACTCTTAACTATACAGGTTCCTCTATGATTTCTACATTTTTCAGAGGCCTGCTGTTTAAGAAGTGCATGGCAAATCCTGCTTCCTAGTCTTAATCTGGGAGCTGTACTAAAACCTGTCCGTCATGAGTGACACTTGTGACATTTGACATAGTAGCTTTCAGTATCACAACAACCCACAGGTTATGACAGTACAGCTCTTCCTTGGAGAGGGACATCATACTTGGAAAGAGCTGAAGACTCTCAGCCCATGAATTGACACAGTGACTCCTGCAATGGGTGCGAGTGTGTCAGAAAGTGTGAGAATGGCACAGGATAGGATAGAGTTCAGATCTGTTATTCATAGAGTTGCTATGGATTATACTTGACTCGGCAGCATCTAGCAAGTTAGCACAATGTTGGAAAATGTATTCTCCTGGAACTTCTAATTCAGGTGTTATTAATAGATTAGCAGAAGAACAAATACATTTGTCTTCAAAGTAGATTTTTCAAAGAATCTTCTTAGAGGTATAGAGAGTGAAACATTGGAGGGACCAGTCCTTGGAAAAAGATACCAGGCTTTGAAAAGTAATTTATCAATGAAGAAGATGACCCTGTATAAGCTAAATTGACACTTTGACTGCAACAGTAAGATAGGCATAAACTCAACAGAGATTGTGGGGATGGTGTGCGGAATAGCTCAAGATTTCCATCTGTTGGACATTGTTTCACTGCGATTAGTTGGAGTCGACTTGATGTCACCTAACAACAGCAAGAATCAGCATTTTTCTGACAGCCACAGGTTTGGGTTTTGGCTTTGTCAACAATTGAAAGCATAATATATATCTCTTCAAAGGATGATCTTTATCCCGCCTATATATTTCTTTCTTAGGTTGTGTATTCTTCTTGTGCCTGGGGATCTTTTATATGTTTCGTCCAAACATCTCCTTTGTGGCCCCTCTGCAAGAGAAAGTTGTCTTTGGATTATTCTTCTTGGGAGCCATTCTCTGCCTTTCTTTTTCATGGCTCTTCCACACAGTCTACTGCCACTCAGAAGGGGTCTCCCGACTCTTCTCTAAGTAAGTATCTGTAAAACCGGCATTTTTTCCCTGTTTTTATTTATTTATTTATTTATTTATTTTTTAAATAGCATTCAGTTTATTACAAATATTTAGTATTGGCTTCCCATATTTCCTCCCTTTTGTTTTTATCATAATTATGTTATCATCTAGATGAGCATCCTTTATACACAAACAAACAAATTAAACATAATAAACCTAAAGAAATACTTTCAAAAATCTCCATATGATCAGAAGGATTCCGGTTGAATATTCTTTGAAAGTCTGTTTTAATTGACACATTGCCACAGTGCCTGTCAAGACCAGTTCTGATTAATCTCCTTTGTCAGTGTATCCTTTGCCATTCCCTATCACTCCTCCCTGAGAGAGATTTCACCCTGATTCATAAGGAAAAGGGGACAGTGTATTCTCTTAGCTACTTCCTGCTGAAAAGGGATGCTGTAGGTTTCAAAAACCTGTATTTTAATTAACGATTTAGTTACTAGGTTAGGGAAAACATTTAGAAGACTGACAGAATTCTTGACAGTATTTAATGGGGAAGGATGTTTTATTATTATTACTTAAATGAAAGCAAGCAATCCAGTTCACCTCTTAAGTACTATCAATAGTTAACATCATGAGGAGTTAATTGGGAATGTGTGATTATAATTTGTAGCACTAAATGGATTTTTTGTTTTTAAATCCTAGACTGGACTATTCTGGTATTGCTCTTTTGATTATGGGAAGTTTTGTTCCTTGGCTTTATTATTCTTTCTACTGTAACCCACAACCTTGCTTCATCTATTTGATTGTCATCTGTGTGCTGGGCATTGCAGCCATTATCGTCTCCCAGTGGGACATGTTTGCTACTCCTGAGTATCGGGGAGTAAGAGCAGGTAAGAGATGTGGAGGTTTCGCATTGGACATCTGATTAGTGATCATTTATTTGTCAAGCATTATGCTCTTTGTAATGATGTAGTTAAGCTATTTAAGATTGATAAATTATAATTTTTGTCTTCCGGGCCCTTTAATGTATTGATGCTTATTAGTTGTTGTAAATACTGTGATGGAGGGAGAATGATG
Organism: Elephantulus edwardii; assembly: GCF_000299155.1. Taxonomy (NCBI): domain Eukaryota; kingdom Metazoa; phylum Chordata; class Mammalia; order Macroscelidea; family Macroscelididae; genus Elephantulus; species Elephantulus edwardii. Next base: position 9,171,794 of record NW_006399846.1, on the reverse strand, counting down.
AGTTGTGTTGATAGATTTGGTCAATATGTTTTTGCGTTTATGACCTTCTAATTGTTCATAAAGGAGCTCTGGTGGCTTAGTTTCGTTGTCAACCCAAAGGCATGATGTTCAAATATACGAGTAGCTCATTTGGAGAAAGGTGTGAATCTCCTCTTGTGTGATTTTCAGCATTTGAAAACACGCCAAAGGGTCACCTATAAATTCATTCTGTCTCAATGGTAAACAGCAATGGCAAGTGTCCATAAGGCAGTGGCTCTGAAACCTTTGCAAAATAAATTATTACTTTACTCTCAAGTCAGAATGTATTTTTATAGTGTTTGGTGTCAGTTTTGTTTCAGCTTATATTTTTATTTTAAAATATGTATCTCCTTCTATAATTAAGATTTCAACCTTTGATACTAATTATAGAGAGAGCTATGTTGGCCTAGTGGACAGAAAGTTATGCTACCATGCCAAAGGTGGGTGATTTTAATCTATGGCCCTCGGGCCTGGTTTAAATTGTTTTTTGTCAAACACACTTCTAAGTGGTATAGCCCTGGTCTGTCCATTTGCTGTACAGAGGTAATTCATGGTTGCTGTGATGCTGTGACACTGTGACACTGATGTGCCAAATGCGATAATGGTTACGCATGACGGACAGTGTTTGTTGGCGCTCCCTGATTAAAACAGGCTTGGAAGCAGGAGTGGCATGTACTTCCAAAATGGCTTGTCTCCAGAATGAAAGTTACCAAAATGTTCAGGTCTTTCATTCATAGGGTCGCTATGAGTCGTCTACGACTCAGTGGCACTTAACAACAACAAAGTAGGCATTATTCTGATGTAAAGCTAAAGCGACTTTTTATATTTAAGTTGATGCCTGTTGAACTGGAGATCATATAGAAAGTAAAACTCCCTCAGTGGAGGCTCTTTGAAGGAGCATCAAATTAGCAGAAAGATATTTTTTGGCTCATAAAGTGAGGACTCCTTATAGGAGGAGATTGCCCATCTTTCTCCTTAGGAGTTGCTGGTAAATTCTAATTGCCAGAGAGGCATGGCCTATGGTTTGGCAGAATAACTTCCTGTGGTCTAGGCCACCAGAGCTCCCACATCAGAAGAACCACATTCCAGAGTCTTTGACGTAAGGAATAAGAAAAAAGACTGTTGGAAACGTTTGTTAACACACAGAGGAAAAGGGCAAGTGAATGAACAAGTTCATGGTGATTTTCCTTGAGAGGAGTTTCTATTCGACTTTTGAGCAGCTTCCAACTTATGCCCAACCCCCCAAGTGAAGTATCAATTAATTTTTATTTATGCTTAGTTTTTATCTGTGATACCAACATTTTCACTTCACTGTCTTCTCTTTTAGAATCCCATTTTCTTATGAGCATGCGTGTGTGTGCACATATGTATGTTGTTATATTTGCACATGAGCAGCATTATTTGGTAATATCAAGAACAAGTATAATATAGGCTCCTTGTGTGCTGAGAAAATTTACCAAGTGACAACTTGTTTTGCAAATCATTCTTAATTTTATGTAAAAAGCCAGGAACAGTGACTGTTAAACTCTGTGTTGCTTTTTCAGACAGGTTTCAGATTTTTTAAAAAACTAGTAGCTTTTAGAGTTTTAAAATCCTTACATTTTCTATTGCAACTCAAAGTATATAGAGGTTTATGTAAATTACAAATATTTCATGAAGTGAAATTAAATGAATAAACCCTCTACTTGTAATAATATAATATTGTATTTTCTACTTGATTTTATTAAAAAGAGAAAAGAAAAGAAAGAAACTCTGTTGAAACTTGCTTTTTTTATCTTATAACTATGGTCACTTCTGGACATTTATAAACACTGTTTTAGATGACTGCTATTTTTTGGGCTCAGGTACTAAGACTGTGAAGCTTTCGAAATCACATACTTCTCATTCTATTTGTTATCTTATTCATTACAGTATTTACTTCACCCCAGCCCAAGTTGGTCTGTTTTTCAAAACATTAAAAATTGTTCTTTTAAGTGCCCAATTACAGGCCATAGATTTAGATTACTATTAAAAGTATAGTAGCACCTCAAGTTACCTCTACCCGCTCACATTTATCTGCCTTCCCAGGGTCATTTGCTTTAAATAGAAGATGAAAGACGTAAAATTGCTTTTTATTGTAATCTGTGTCTGTAAAGAGGCTGCATTAAGGGAGTTTTAAACTCCTGGACTGTCCTTGAGGAAAACACTTCACAATAGAGTTCTAAACCCTTTGAGGACTTCTGAGTTGTTCAGCCAAATCTCTCCCAGCAGGAGGCTCTTTGCATTTGTAAATAGATCTGTTAGAACATAGCTGCTGTATTTTGAGTGTCCCAGAGTTTGAAGAACCCTTTTTCTTTCAGACAGGAAGCCGATGTGGTATCCTACTTTGAAAAATTAAGGTTTCAGAGTTAATGGTTCTATATTACAGTAATTTTCCTCTCCACATTTCTCTCTTATATTTTTGCTTTATTTTAATTTTGTGGTTTCTAGGAGTGTTTTTGGGCCTAGGCCTGAGTGGAATCATTCCTACCTTGCACTATGTCATCGCGGAGGGGTTCCTGAAAGCTGCCACTATAGGGCAAATAGGCTGGTTGATGCTGATGGCCAGCCTCTATATCACGGGAGCTGCCTTGTATGCTGCCCGGATTCCTGAACGATTCTTTCCTGGCAAGTGTGACATCTGGGTAAGTGTAAACAGGGGTGATTAAGTGTGCTTGCACATCTATTAGTAGACTGTTGATAGACAGAGAAGTGATGTAATTGGAAAAGTTTAAGACTCGAAGTTAAGATACTTGTATTCTAGTACTAATAACTGTGTGTTTAATAAGCTGTATTTCTCTGGACAAGATGGAAAATAATGACTAGCATTCATTGAGCACTGGTAAGAGTAATGAGTGTGTTTACTTCATTTAGTGTGGTTGTCTTATAAGAGATAATGACTGTCGTTGACTTTATTTTGTGGTTTAGCAAACTAAAAGTTTTTGTTTCTTTAAATCAGGAACTATGTAAGCCAGGATTTTATTTTTTGAAAATATCTATTAATATATGTGCTAAACAAATAGTTCAAGAAGCTGGACTATATGAATAAGAGTACATGTGATCAAGACTGAAGGAAGGTCAACAACAATAACCTATGTTATGCAGATGACACAAGCATGCTGCAAACTAAAATTTAAGGCAGTTAGGTTAGCTAACACAAGGGTACACAACTATTAAGTGGTGGAACTGGATTTTGAATCAGATCATCTAAGTCTCTACTTTCTATTCTACATGGGCAAACATTTTTCTTTACCTCAGTTTTTTTATTTTGAAGTGAGAAAAATTCTCATTCTGAATTAATCTTGATGGACCAGATTTTTACCAAGATCTTTTTTATAGCAAATTCCGTGTGTGTGTGTGTGTGTGTGTGTTTGGAAGAAGAGGTGTAGAGGTAGCTGTATTGCTGTTAATGTTAAGAAAGAAGGAAGGTAGACTAAAAAAAAGCTACTAAGGACTCATAGGCAATTGTGTAACTAAGAGGACAATAATACATTTCAACAGTAGAGAATAGGAATGCTGTTTAATGGGAAATCTGACCTTTTGAATTATATTGTCTCTTGCTGATTATTATGGACTAAACAGATTATCTGATCCCTATAATGTAACCCTCTGTTAAATAAAGATTATGCTGAATTGAGGCAGTATTTTGAGCTTAAAATTAGTCAATTTAGCTTTCTGCAGTTGCCTCAATACACAATTTAACAGATAATAATGTTGTTATCCCCATTTTATTAATTTCTGCTGACTTCCTAGGAAAAATCTCTGGGATTTAATTTTTTTTTTTTATTCTGGTTTGCACTACTAAAATTAATGTCTTACCTTTGGTAAATACTGTTTTCTCTCTGCACTTGGAGACTATTCTCAAAATGAGAATTTTGAGACAATAGTATAAGTTTTGAAGGGATATTTGGTGCCGTTGATTATTTCCTGCTTGGACGTAAAATAACATTCAACAAAAAAGATAAAATCAGAAATGTCAGATGCTTGTAGACCAGCTTCTGACCTGAGATCTTAAAAGTGCTGCTTTTCTGAATGAGGTATCTCAGTCACAAAGGGACAAATGCTATATGGTGCCACTGTTGTAGAATGAGGCTGGCATTGGGGTGGGGGTAAGACTGAGAAAAACTGGATGAAATATGTTTATGGCATTGAAGTCTATGGGGGAGGGAATAGTCTAAAAGTATTATATTTTAGGGCATTATTTTTATCGTAGGAGTATGCAATGAGGGTTGCAGAGTGGATTATATTTGGGGGTACGGGGTGGGGTTTGGGGAGGTGCGGGGGGGATTGTGTACCAATGAGAGAGTTTTTCTTTTGCTTTTCAAGGAGAGGAGCAAACGGGGGGGGGGCGGGGGGGTTATGCGGGAGAAGGGTGTAACAATGAATGAATGGAATTCCAAAATCTCTGTAGATGTTCTTTGAAATGAAAAATAAACTAAATTAATAAAAAAAGGGAAAAAAGTGCTGCTTTTCATAGTGTTCATGTTAGTATATAATGAATGTAATTCCAGAATATTAGTACAGTCTCTTCTTATGCAATTTACTGCCTTTGAAAACTTTCTGGAGGGTCAGTTAGGATTTAATTCCAACTTAAGGGTACATAGCAACAGCAGTGCTACACGAGACTGTAAAAACCGTTTATATTCACCTTCCACTCAATCCTGGAAAAACGTCTTTATTAACAGATAGCAACATTTAAATGACTCCAGGGCATTTTTGTTCATGTAGTGGGCAAAACTTTCCTTAAGCAAAATATGAAAACACTTGTGTGTCAAAGCTGTAGCCCACTACTAGGCATCAGGGTCTCCTTGAATTCTTTGTGGTCTGTCAGAAAGAGATTCTGTTTATATGCCTTTTGCCTCTGAGCTCACCAGCTACTTCAGTGGTGAGAGTTTTATTTTCATGCCTAGAGTTTAGCAGCAGCACCTTGATTTCTTGGAGGACAGAGGATTTCTAACTCTGCAGAATGTGATACTACCTAATGGATGTCTCCAGGATCTGTGCACACCTTGAACTTGACCTCTGTCCCATCCATTTCCTGCCCTTAGCTTCGCATTACCAGACTAAAATGATCCTTAAGAATCTTCAGCAAACATTTTAATAATACTTGGATTCCCCCCCCTTTTTTTTTGTCTCCAGTTTCACTCTCATCAGCTGTTTCACATCTTTGTGGTTGCTGGAGCTTTTGTTCATTTCCATGGTGTCTCAAACCTCCAGGAGTTCCGTTTCATGATTGGCGGGGGCTGCAGTGAAGAGGATGCACTGTGAAACCTAGCGGTGGTCAGGGACTGACCCTGAGCCAGACCTGAGAGCCTTGTAGACCTCACTTACTGGTCAATGATGCCAGTACCAGAGGAGCCCCCTAACTTTAACAGCCTCGTGGGCTTTGTGATGTCCCGGGGGCTCTACGTGGTTCATGACTGAGAAGAGAAAACAAACAAACAAAATAAATAAATCATACCTCAAAGGATGGAGTGCATCAGTTTGGAGAAAAGGAGAAAATGGCCCAAACTCTGACTTTATCTTGGGATCTACTAATTGAGGGCTGTGCAAGACCTTTGGCAAACTGGCTTCTGATCTGTATCATATTTATTTGTAGGAGATGGGGAAACAGTTTAGCTGGTGGTTCTATTTTTTTTCTCCCTTTCTCTCTCCTTAAAACAATAATACAAACCAGTTTAGGTGAACATTTATATCATATTAAGGGGTGGGAGTATGATTTTAGATCCTCTTTTGAGAGAACAAAGAAATTAATGTAAATAAGATTTCTAACTTACTGTTTAAATAAGAATTTATATAAATGTTTAAAACATAGGGAAAGGGGAGGGAGGGAACATTTTTGTATAGAATGAAACATGCAAGTACCACACACTGTTTCAATTTTGCACAAAGTAACTGGAGGAGGATCAGGTAATAGCCCCAGAATGTATAATGCCTTGGTTCACCAAGGTGCCTTCTAAAGGCTGGTATACCTTGGACCCTAGTTGGGCAAAGGATATAGCCCCAGTCCAGTGACACATAATCACTCTCACGCCTTAGGTCGTTGGGAGTTGTGAGGTAGAGGGAAGCAGTATGTGTTTTCTTAGTGGAAGCAGCACGTGAAGGGCTAACAGGTTGGAAAATGATGAGGATCTGGTTAAGGTGCCATTTGAGGATAGGCTCGTTTTCTAGATCCTGTCTAGGGAGTGGAGCCACCTATGTGGGAAGGTCAGTTATGCTGGCATTTAAGGGGCAGTGATAGCACGGAGGTTGACTTGATTACTTCCTGGTATCCTGTTGAATTTTGTAGTAATTCTGATCTCTGAAGAGTTGTGCCAGTTTTCTACATCTTCACTGTAGAGCTCTGGAATGCTGTAAATTTTCAGCTATAAATTCACCTCCCTGCCTACACTTCTTCCTGGGAATAGAAATTGATACTTCCTTGATATCATACTTGGCATGGAGGCAGCCACAAAAGGCATTGTGACTTGTCCAGGTGCCTCTTGAGCTTATTTGCACAGCTTTGGAGAACCATTCCTTTAGGACAGATGAGTTTCACCTCCGGTATACTGTCTAAGGAATTTAGTGTGACAGACACTCCATGAGTTTCCTTGAACAAGAAAACCAGTGGAATTGTCCAATACCCACTGTGGAGTTGTTGATGTGACATAGATAGCATGGTAGGAAGTTGTGGGTTGTTGCCAGATAGTTTGATAGAATTCTTTTTTTTTCCCCTGATGCTGACCACATTTAATAAAGGCATGCTCTTTACAATATTATTAGGGCACATGATACTAATAGCAAATAAATTTCACCATTCATTCAAATACAGTATAACAATTTACTTGAGAGTATAAATACATATGCATAAAAGTTTACAAAGGCACTAAAGAGTTTCTGACCAAGTAATGCATTTTAAAAGGAGAAAATAAGGATTAAATATTGAACATTAAGATTCAAACTACCATTTTGATACTGTAGGAAATTCTTGAAAGAAGTTCAACCTTAAGGAAAAATCCTTATCATGGATAGCTGTTTCACAAAACCTGATCATAAAAGTGCCATTTGACAGAGCCCTGATTACTGAAAATACAATGTAGAACTTCAGAAAGAATAAAAGTTTAAATGCCAAAAAGAAGATGATGATGAAAGGAAACTTGCTGAACTGTACCATTTCAAGCACCTAGAAATAAGGCACATGGATCTTAACATTGTTCTGGCTACAGTGACCTGAATTCATTTACAGTCTCTCCCAAACAAATCATAAAATTTTGTTTGATAGAATTCTTAAGGCCATGTCTTGGAAGTACTGCTAAGAAAAAAAGATGCCTCACTTCCCATGGGATAATCTATTTTATCAGGGAGTGAGGTGGAGTATGGCTCCGGTTCAGAGAATTCTGATCTTGGTTCACAGACAGGCAGCTAAAACAGCACTGAGACTTAGTTTACCATCTTCTTAGACTTCTGATGATTAAGTTACATCCTGGGGATTTTGAGTATTAAAATCAGACATTGGCACCCGAAGCGTGGGGGCTGAATGAGTGGGAATATAAGAAGGATTTGTTTATTTAGTATAGAATTTTCTGGGTTCTTTTTGTCCTAAATCTCCCCTTCTAATCTCCAGCAAAATCTGGGAACCAGGAAGAAAGCATTCATAGGGGAAGTTAGGAAGAATTTATGAGTATTTTTGTTCTGGATAAGGGTCACTGCCCTGGGTGCTAGGTAGACTGAGCAGAACACTCTGGGTGGACTGGCGCAGTACCCGACTAAGAGCAGTATTAATCCCTCTGAGGAGACAGAGTTCAGCAGGACAGTGGCCATCTGGAAGGAAGCTCACTTAGTTTCATGGGAGCAACAGCACATATCAGAAGCCAGACTTGCTCTTCGGTCATGCACTTTGGGACCCAGGGTGAAAGGTGCAGCCCTGTAACAACAGCAGCAGAAGGAGCAGTCTTGCCCCAGCTACTCCACACTCTAAAGAAGGAGTTGAATCTGGTTCAGCATAGCACAAACCTTTAGGAAAATAACATCACTGATGCATAATCTAATAAAAATCTCCCTCTTTAGGGTGTGTATGTATGTGGGCACAGGTGTGCCCATTTCTGTGTATACGTCTACGTGCAACTCACTACCAACGGCCTCACTGTGCACTTGGTCTTACAGTGCTAGCTGAGAACTCTCACCAGGTTGGCGCCTGAATGCCTTACTCTCAGCGGTCAGAGGCTTGCTTGCTCTGTGCGGATTTTTAATTTTCTTTTGACCTTAGGCTGGTTTGGACCTCTGCAACTTCATTTTCACCATTAAATGTGGCCTTTTTCAGTATTTCTCTCCCTCTCCTTTATAAATTGCTAAAGCCACAAAGCACATTTCTGGGGATCATAGATGATTTGGGTTCCAGAACGGTATCTGTGTGATGGCTCCATTCACCATGGGATTTCCCTACTTGCTGTATTCTCAATTTCTTCTAATAAAAAAAACCAAATGGAATATGAGTTTTTTTCCGTGTGTTTTTTCCCCCTGCTTCACCTTCCCTTCCTTCAGCTTTCAGCACTTTTACCTTGAAGCCTTAAATATAGACACTGAAATTTTAATTTCTGAAATTTTCAGAAACCTTCCAGTCTATGAATGCGTAGGTCAAAATGCTTCTAATCAACTCCTTCTAAACTCTTCAGCATTTTCACCATAACTGTACCTCAGTTTGGAATGGAAAAGAGCAGTAGTGTTCAGGACTAATTATAAAATTATTTAAGTGTATAAAAATAATAACCCAATGAACACTTTATTTTATGCGACTGTTAGAAAAAACAAAAGCCTTCAGTATGCAGTTGTAATAATAACTGAGCTGATCAGTTCTGTTTTCACTGTCATCATATAGATGAGAAGATTGACGCTTAAAACGTTATATCTGACACCATTTCCATTACTCTAAATGAAGGAAAAACATTATTTTCTAGTTACTTCTGATCAAACCATTAATCTAAGTTCTATTGAGTAAGTTTTTTAGGTTCGCTTGTTAACCTGATCCCTTCTGTGCAATTTAAGAAAGGAGAGGAAATGTCAGCTCGCTCTCTCGCCTGTGGTACATTTAATTTTTGCAAAGGGAATTTCCACTTTTGGATGCTCTGTACAATTTTCATTCTCATTTTTAGGTAAAACATTTAGTATTTCTTTGCATGTTTTTCTGATATAGAGCACTGGGTTACATGCTGTTCTTAAAAATTTAAGCTTACAAAATCTCACTAATTTTTTTCTTAATAACTTACTGAAAGCTCTGTATACACTTGTTATCAGGAAAGGTCTTGATAAAAAATTTTAGAGGAAAATAATGACTTCAGTGAGTTTGGACGTTATAGAACATTAGGGCCGTGGGTGGCTTAGCAAGGCCACTTTACAATGTTTCATTAAAACTATACCCATGGCATCTGATCTCAGAAGTCACTGCCCCTGAGTTGATCCCAGCTCACAGCAGACCTCCAGTGGGCTTCCCAGGCTGTAAATCTTAGCAGGTGGAGGCTGCTCACCTTTCTTCCATGTCACTGCTGGTAGATTGGAACAGTGGACCTTTTGTCTATCAGCCTATATCTGTATTCTGCTACCAGCACTTTTTAGGTGACCTCTCTAGCCAGTAAGGTTTTCCCACGTCGTTAACCGTTTGATTCAGTGAAAAGAGTTACAGCTCTTGTAGCTGCTGCTTACAGTGGCATGGGGTGAAACGCATCATGGTGTGGGGAAAACCAAGGAAGCTGGGAACTTAACCAACACGTCCCTGAAAACCTTTGACCTGCCCGCCTGGCTTGGGCAGGGCCTCAGTATGACAACCTGAACGTGGAAACGTGAGTTCACATTCCAGTTCTGCCATTTGCCATGTAATGTTTCTAGTTGTCTTCCATGTTAAAAGATGCTGGTAGAACCTTGCCAGCCTGTGGCTCCGTTATCAACAATTCTCAAACTTCCCACAGTGATTGGCTAGTTTTTCTGCCAAACCCTTTCTCATCCTCCCTTTTTTGATCAGTGTTGTATTTTCTTTTTAGACCTTAAGATAGCTCCCTTCATCTTCCCTTGCCCCAAACCATAGCTTCACTTCAGATTGTGAATTTATTGGACCACTTGACTGCAGAGGACTTGTTTATACAGAATTACCAAATGGTAGCTAATGCCTGGTGCTTGGGAAGGAGAGTCTGAAAGCAACATTGAGTTCTTGGTTATTTCAAATGTGTGTAACATTTATAAAAAGACTTAAAAGTTCTGTCCCCTAGTTTATTAAATGTGAGAGAAAGATGGGCAGTGCAATTTCCAATACAATTTACAGATTTTGGAAAGCCACTCGGGAGTCAGCCCTGCATCAGTTCCAAATTGATGGCACCGAACATCAATTTACTTAAGGCAGCTCTGGTGGTGTAGTCTGTGGCAGTTTCCCTGCCAACCCAAAGGTGGTGCTCTCATGGTTTGACTCCACCAGTGGTTCCTCCCTTGTGATTTACAACCAAGGGAGAGTCAATTATGAATGAATTGGTTCCAACTTGAAGACAGTGAGTTTAGTTAAACAACTAAGGTGCCGACTCTATGACGCAAAGATGAAGGGGCTGGCTCTTTAGCTTGATTCAGGCTGCCACCTGGTGTCCTTTAGTGGTTCTGCTAAAAGTAGAAAATGGAATACTAGTTCTATGCTCCAGAGGCAAAATTTCCGAACATCCTGTGTTCCTCTAAGGTAGAAGAAACCAAGTCTTTTTTTGTCAGAAGTCATTTTCTTTCCATTGAGAATTCTGAACAGAAGATCCAAATCTTAAAGCCCACCTTTGGCAGTGCAGAAATGTGGACACTGGAGAGGCCGAGGCGACCAAAACCTGTACCTGAACTTGCCAAGCTTGATCCTTACTTATATGATCAAAATAGTTGCTACATGTATGTGAAAATACTTTTCCTGATTGAATGGAGAAGATGAACCTTCAGAAAGATACACTGACTTGTTAATAGTTGATAGTTGAGATTAAATGCTGTTGGAGCGCAGAGGATTTATTAATGCTACAATGAGGTATATATAAGTGGCTGTGACCAAAAGAGGAGTTTGAGCTAAAGTTGCTAACAGTTCATACTGCTGGGCCATCACAAGACCTTCATGACTTGAAGGGAACCTCTGAGCTGTGGCAGCCAAGAGAGCTGAAGAACACAGCCCGTGCTTGCTGCTGTCCTCCCTGGGTCAGATGGGCATCCAGGGATTTTTACTATTATTCCTGAAATACAAGCTAATTTCTTCATCCCTACATGCAATGGACAAATCTGTCTTGGAGCAGGTGCAGTTAGAGCACCCCTTGGAGACGGGGATGATGAGATTTCATCTCATACTGTGGGCATGTGGTCCAGCGGGACCAGTCGCTGGAAAAGGACATCATGCTTGGAAAAGCAGAAGGCCAGTGAAAGATGTGATGTGAGTGAAATGGACTGCAACAATGGACTTGAGCACAGAGATTGTGAGGACAGTGCAGGATTGGGCAGCAGTTCATTCATTGTACGCAGGGTTGCTAGGAGATGACAGTGACTCCACTGTACCTGACAGCAGCCACTGCCTGCATTCAGGAAAACAAGTCAGTATAGGAATAAGCAAATATTGCTTATATTATTTAAAAATATCTATAAATAATGATTAGAATATTACACATTATTTAATGAAATATTTAAAAACATAAAAATAAGCTGTCTTTATCAGACCATTTTATGAAGGTCTCTGAACTTTCCAATGGGGCCAATTTAAACTCAGTTTCGTATGTCTAATATTGCTCTGGTAGGTGCCATTCAATCATTGTGACTCCTAGTGACAAGAGAAGGAAATACTGCCCAGTGTTACAGGAAATTAGAATTGCTGCTATTTTCCAGGTTATTGTTACAGCCACTGTCTCACATCCGTCTTGTTGAGGGTCTTTCTCTTTTTCATGGACTCTCTACCAAGCAGGGAGTTCTGGTGGTGCTGTGAAACTAAAGGCATACAGTTCTAATCCACTCGCCGCTCCTCAGGAGAAGGATGAGCACTCTTCTCCCGTGTGGTTTACAGCTTCTAACAACCTGCTCAAGGGCCGACTATGAGTCTGTGCTGACTCAACAGCACGTAAAAACAGCTCTCCCATGCAAAGCCTTGGGTTGGGTTCTACCAAGGATGTTGTCCTCTAGAGACTGAGCTCTTAAAAACATGTCCAAGGGAGCTCTGGTGGCCTAGTGGCAAGAAGCTGCACTGCAGTCCCAGAGGTACATTGTGCAAATCCACCAGATGCTCTGCTGGAGAAGGAGGGGAAATCTCCTCCTGTACCAGTCAGATCCAATTTGATGGTACACACACACACACACACACACACACACACACACACACACAAATAATAAAATTACCCCCCCATCCCAAAACATGTCCAAAATACATGAGATGAAGTTTCGCCATTTTTGTGTTTAAAGAACATTCTGGTTGTACTTCTTCCAACACAGGTTTGTACATTTCTGTCAGTCCATGGTGCATTCACTATTCTCCACCAATACCATTGCTCAGACGCATCAATTCTTGACTTGCACTGGGGAAATCTGCAGATCCTTTTAAAGCAAAGAAGTCACCTTGAAAGCTAAGGTGTGCCAGATACAAATGCTGCCTTATCCATTACCTAAGATACAAGTGAAGGCTGGACAGTGACTAAGGAAGCTATCCATTTAGAACTCTAATAATAATATTTCCTTCAAAGGGTTGTTATAAAGATTCTTTGAGTTAGTTCAGGCATACATCATTTTCTCGTGCTTCACTTTAATGCATTCCACAGACAGTGAATTATTTTTACAAACAAATTTTGTAGCAGCCAGCCCTACATTGCAGAAGTCTTATCAGTGGCATTTTTCCAATAAGGAGCTCATTTTGTGTCTCTGTGGCACATTTTGGTAATTCTCAGAATATCTGAAACTTTTTGATAATGCTAACACACACTTAACAGACTGCATGACAGTGTAAACATAACTTTTCAATATACCAGGAAATGAAGTTCACATCACTCATTTTATTTCAGCGTTTACTTTATTACCATGGAGTGGAACTGAACCTTCAGTATCTCTGAGGTATGCCGTTTGCTTTATGTACCTGGTATACGTAAACAGTAGCTACTATTAGCATTATTATGCTACTAGCAGAAATAAATAAGTTCCTGATTTCTAAACCTCAGTTCCTTCAGCTGTAGCTGAGACCGTTAATTTTTACCTCACAAGGCTTAACTTGCGGTGAGTGTAATGTTTAATCGACAATGTAAGGCACCTTACAAATACATTGACTGTCTATAGTGTTGGCTACCTTAGGAAGTGGGCTTGTGTGCTGGTGGGAAACTTGAACAGCTTGCACTTTTGAACATGGAGGTCAAAGGGCAGTGGAGGATCGGGAAGGAGAGATTCCTGGGCTTCTACATCATTGGGGGGGGGGTTTTCCAGACTTCCCCATTGGAGGTTGGTTAAACTTAAAATCGGAGGTTACCCTATAATTTCAATATCATTCTACCCTAAGTTGCTCTCATATTGGAGTTGGCTGTCTCTGGGGAGCCTGGTCTCTCCCCACCATTCAGGGGAAGGAAAAGAGGAGTGTCTCGAGGTCATCTTCCCTCTGTTCCAGGGTCACCAGAGTGTCAGGATGGTGTGGGTAGGTAAGTATATGGGGTCTAGGGTGATGAGGCATCTCCTGGATTGGGCAGTTCCATGATACAGGCTTCTCAGTGGACTTTACAAATTGGCATCTCCCTAGAAGTTCCATCCCTAAGGGATAGTTAAATAATCCGTTTTGTAGATTGTTGTTGTTGATTGCCTTCAAGGCGATCACGACCCAGTGACCCATGAACAAAAGTCCTGACGCTCCTCTACAACTATTGACATTTATCAAAGTTCATTGAGTTTCCAGAAGCATGTTGTTTAGGAAGTGGATGCCACTCCTGCTTCCACTTTGTAGATTTAGTGGCCATGAAGTGTCAGGATGGGACCTGAATCTGTTGGGGGGGTGTCTGACTAAGCTGAGGCAGGACCTTAGGAGAGCCCCTTACCCTGTCACCATGAAGGGCTGCTTTTCACCCCTGGAACCACTGCACCTCCCCTGAACACACATCCAGTTTTTTATAAAGCATTGCATATATCAACCCTTTTGATACAAAGATTAACTTTTTCTTAGATCAATGCGAAAGTTCCTTTAAGTTAGGGCTTTGCAAAGAGGTTTTTGAAAGAACAATTTGTAGTCCTCATGTTTGGCCATGTTAATGCTTCCTAAAGGGAGTTCCTATCTTTTCCTGTCCTGCACCCTTTCCCATTATATGTACTTCCCTGCCCTCTTTCTTGCTCACAATAAGCTGTTCTCTACTATTCTACTATGAACCTCATTCTGCAGAAGTTACATCCTAGGTGGGAGGCATGTTTTTTGGGTCATCGACCTGTCAGTGGCCTCATCCTGTTTTCTTTTCTCAGCACTAGGAGGTCCTTGGATCCTTCTGAAGACCAGAAGTTGATTAGAAAGAGCTGGACTTCAGGAGCACAGGGGGAACGGAATTCTTCAGTGTTGGTCTGGGTTGAGTTCATGCCAGGCTCCTGAAGAAGAGGTAGGAAGGATGGGAGATGCCCGCTGAGACTTAGGCTAGTTGGTCCCAGGCCCCTGGGGCTCTGCACTTGGTTTCTGCACTGGCGGGGACCTTCAACTAAAGACAGATGGGTACTGACTTGGGGAGTGGGGGTTGATGACTCAGAGGAAGTGAGCTGGACCCCCCTACCCCCACCCCAGTTGCTGACTCTTTAGAAAGTATCTGGCAAGATCACCTTGCCAAGGCAGAGGGTCAGGCCCCGTGAGTGTCACCGCAGAAGCTGGAGCAGTGATGCCCAAGAGCACAGGAGCAGTAGAAGCAGGGAGAGCGAAGCTGAGACGGCCAAGGCGCCGCCGCAGTCCTGGGCGTTCTCCTGTGGACTCCAGAACAGAGGTGAGAGGCAAGTGTACTGACGGGACAGTCCTCTAGGCCGACAGGAAGGAGGGGCAGGGAGGAGGTCTTTGGGACAAATGGGGCCAAGAGCATGAGAGAACAGGGTTCCGGAAAGTGGAAAAGCACCGCCACCTTTCTAAACTAAGGGAGGAAGTACGGCTTCCTGGACTCAAGCTTTCCCTGCTTCACCACAGTCTCAGAATGGCTGTGGAGCGGCTTCTTAGGATGACTTTAGCAAAGTCACATCGACTCTGAGAGCATCTTTGGTATGACTTTGTAGCAGACATAACCAGCAAAGGGAGCTCTGCTGGCCCCGGGAGTCGTGCTGCTACCCCAAGGACAGCACTGTTCTGGCAGTCTGGATCTGCCTGCCACTCCTTGGTGGAAAGCAGGCAGTCTCCTCCAGTGCCACTTACTGCTCTAAAAACCTACTGGGACCTTGCTGTGAGTTGGTTTTGATTCCACAACAGTGGGAAAGGAGAGACGGATAACCAGCAAGAACTACAGTGTGTGTAGAGCACTGGCCCAGGGCCCAGTAGTGGAGGGTGGGCACTTGATGCAGGGCCTTAAGCATTACTGTACACAGTGGCCTCTCCCATGTGCTCAGAGCACTGGGAACTTGGGGTAGCAGGCATGAGGCAAACCTGCAAATGCCGTGTTTTAACTCAGGGCTCAAACCCAGAGAAATGTGATTCTCTTTGTAAATGGGCCCTTGGATTCTGATTGATGTGAAAGTGTTTCATGACATAGAGGCCTAAATGTGACTGCAGTGTGTGAACATACTTCACTGAGACGTGTTTGTCCATTTGAATTCACAGTGAACAGATATACTCATTTCTGCAAGTGCACAGGGAGTCACACAGCTTGGTAGACAGAGATTTAGGGGATGGAGCTCAGTCTCCCTCTTGTCCCGCCCCAGCCCTGTACCTCTGGATGGAAAGCGTGGCAGGTATCTGGTCGCTGGCGCAGCTTCTGGGAGCGCATCCTATCACATTTGACAGAGGTGTTATGTGCGGAATTCTCTGTCAAGGTCAATTGCTTACAGCAGGGCTGAGCAGCCTTTAGAGAAACCCGCTCTATCACTAGTGAGCTGCTGAGACCAATTGGCTTGCAAGCAGCTTCAGGCAGTGGGAGACACCCCCAGGGATGAGAAGGGCTTGGAGTACAAACAGTTATGATTTGGGAGATGATGATGAGAGGACAAAGGACCCTTAGAATCTGGGGGACTGGAAGGATATATTTCACTTCTGTAGCCTCTTGTAGGACTTGAGGGAAGATGCTACAATCACACGTGGAGTCTGTCACCAGGAGGAGAAGGTTACTGTTGGGGATCCTTTGCATCACAAAAATCCTGCAGCAAAAGAGAGATGTGAGAGCTTGGTTGGAACTTCATGGCAGGCTGGGCAGTTACGGACAGAGGCTCTGAGGAAAAGAACCTCTGGAGACTTCTTGCGCACGGTTGAGTGGTGAGTTAGGAAGCAGAATCATAGGACACTCAGATGAGGGGCACCTGCAAGAAAGTTTTTAGACAAAAGACAACAGTCATAAGGGCTTATATTAAGGGAGCTCTGGTGACCTGGGTAAGGAATTGTGCTGCCAACCCAAAGGTGGTAGTGGTTGTTACATGCCTGACCCTCCAGTGGTTTTCAGAGGCTGCAAATTGCCTGGGAGGAGACTGTCTTCCTCTAGCAAAACAGCTGGTGGGTTTGAACCATTTGCCTTTGGATTGGCAGTGTAACTACTTATCATGTGGCACCAAAGCTCCCTAATCTAAAGGTAAGTGGTTCAAAGCCACCAGCTGCTATGTGGGAGGAAGATGAGCAGTCTCCTTCTATGCAATTTACAGCCTCTGAAAACTTTCTGGAAGTCAGCTGTGAGTCAGTCCCGACTTGATGCCGTTGAGTTGGCGTTTTTGTGAAAAGCTTATTTGACTCATAAGCATTTGTAGTGACACTGCTCTTTTCCTTGCAGACTGGAGGATATGAGGAAGTTCAAACCCAGATACTTTTGATAGTGAAAGGCATTGTTATTAATATATTTAGGAGCAGTAGGCACAAATCAAGAGTATCCTAAGCAAATAGGGATTTGGGGTTATTGCTTTGGGTGGACAGTCCTTGTGAGGAGGATGCAATGCTCAGAGTTGGCCACAAGGTGGCACATTGCTCCTGCATACGGGCCAGTAATCCTGAGCGGAGGAAGGAACACTTCTAGAAAGCCTACTGTGCACAAGACCTGATGCATTATATAATACCTGCTACTTACTGACATTTCCTAAGGATTAGGGAATACACACATACACGCAGATAGGTAGATAGATATATTTATAAGTTGTTGTGTACCATAGAGTCGGAAGCAACCAATAAGGAATTGTTGGAGGCAGCTGATTAATTGCACGGGGAGTAGATCTCCCATCCTTCTCCCACGGAGCAGCTGGTGGCCTCGAACCATGTAAATACACACATAAATATTTAATTTTCACAATTCTATATGAGGTTATTCCCACATTGCAGATTAGAAAACTGAGGCTAAAAATTAAGAAATTTAAAAAAAATTAGCATGAAAAAATCTTAAGAAATTCAACTCAGTAAGAAAAAAAAAATTAAGAAACTTTTTTAAAGTTTTACAACTAGGAAGTAACAGAGCCTGTTTTTAAATTCAAATTAGCCCAACATGCTTACTTTCACTATGACTTAATTTAATTTCACAAATAATAATGTTTTTGTTGTTATGGGCCGTCAAGTTGCTTGCGACTCATAGCGACCCTATGTACAACAGCCCTAAACTCTGTACTGTGCCAATCGCACTGTCTCTGACACTCCCATTCCATTTATCCCAGTCACTGAATCAATCCACCTCATAGATGGCCTTCCCCTCCTGCACCGTCCCTCCACCCTCCCAAGCATGATGTCTTTCTCCAAGGACCGGTCTCTCCTCACAACATGTCCAAAGTAGTTAGACGGAGCCTCAGAATCCTTGCCTCCAAGGAGCCACCCGGTTTAACCCTTTCCAGGACAAATCTGTTTGTTTTCCTAGCAGTCCATGGTATTCTCAATACTCTTCTCCAGCACCACAGCTCAAAGGCATCAATTCTCCTTCTATCCTCCTTGGTCATTGTCCAACTCTCTGATGCATAACAAGTGATTGTGAAGACCATGGCTTGTATCAAACGCACCTTAGTCTCCAGAGAGACACCATTGCTCTTCAGTACTTTGGAGAGGTCCCTAACAGCAGCCTTTTCCATGGCAATGCGCCTTTTAATTTCCTGGCTACTGTTGCCAAGAGTGTTGACTGAGGAGCCAAGCAAACTAAAGCTGTGTACAATCTCAATCTCTTCACCATCCATCCTGATGCTGCCAGTTGGTCTAGTGGTGAGAATCTTTGTCTTCTTGACATTGAGCCTCAATCCATATTGGCAGCTGCAGTCCTTGACCCTCTGCAGCAGGTGCTTCAGGTCCTCTTCAGTTTCTGCAAGCAGGGTTGTGTCATCTGCATAACGCAGATTGTTGATAAATCGTCCACCAATCTTGACCCCACATTTCTCCTCATAGAGCCCAGCCTCCCGGATAATCTGTTCTGCATATAGGTTGAAAAGGTATGGAGATAGGATGTATCCCTGGCATACGCCCTTCCCAATTTTGAACCATGCAGTGCTAAAATCTTACCCAACATTACATGCTGGTAAGCGAGTGAATCTGGGGTCTGTTTGATAAAAAAATCTGAAGTATTACACTATATAAGAATTTGTTTGCAGGCTGGGAATAAAAGGGACATCCTGGGAAATCCCTGGTAAATGACAAGTCTATCTGAGAGGCTACTCCTTAGGGCATCTTTGTGTCTTGGTTCAGGACAGAAATTCTCTGGGTGAGGAGGTCCTCTCGTGGTTTGAGGGGGAGAGATCAGCAGGACGGAGCTTCCAGCCAGGCCTCCCTGCCCCCCTGGGTGAGCACTAGGAGAACCCACTGGACCTAGTGGCTTCTACCCAGAAGAAAGTCTGACTTGGGCCTCAGCCTGAGTCGAGGCTGCTCCCCCGAGCAGGAGCCAGGCCTGGAGTGAGATGCCCCTTATGACCTGGTAATGCTACAAAGGGAAACCTCAGGTCCTCTTCCAGTCTCACCCATCTGGAAGAATATCCTTAAGATTTTGTGTTTCTCTGTGCAGCTCAGAACTGGATTTATTTATATGGGAAATGTGGACTTGTTTCTACTCCGTTTCTATGCATCTTTATTTTTCTTCTCTTTTCCTTGTTCCAGCCAGGTAGTGACTAGTAGCTGTATCTTCAAAGGCCACTAATGAGCTTTTAAGACCCTAGTCGCTACTCAACAGAGTCAGATGTAAAACAGCATCTTTATGCCAATTGACCTTGATGTTCTCAGAGACCACCTCATTCCCTCAGGGGGTTTGGTTTTGACTAGGAAGTTTCAAGAACTGTGCCCCCTGTAGGCTCTGCTATATGTCACTTTATTATTGTCTTCAAATGTCCCCTCAGTGGAGTGGTAGCCTGCATGGTTTCTGACAGGGCTTGTGTATTACTGTGCTTCTGTGGGTGTTCACAGTTCCGTTCTTGAGCTTCTATCTCTGAGCTGGGAGTCTCCTGGTAAAAGGTTAACGAATGCCCTTGACTGCTAAACCCACTTGTTGGAGGTTCAGATCCACTCAGAGGCATTCACAAGTAAAGTCTGGTGAACTACTTCTGAAAACTCAGTCACTGAAAACCCTATGGAGCTCAGGTCTGCTGTGACACGCGAGGGCACATGGGTTGTTAATGACTCACTGGTAACTGTTGTTGTTTTTAACACATTCCTAAGCAAGAGTAAGGAGAGCTGGTGGCTTATCTTGAGGCGTTGTGCTGCCAACCCAAAGGCAGGCGCTTTGAATCCCCCAGAGTCAGAAGTATTCTCCCTTCTCCTTGATTTACAGCTTCTGAAAAACACTGGAGGGTCAGCTACGAGTTGGTTCTGACTCAATGGCTCATATTAACAGCAAAACAAAGGTAAAGGAGGCAAATGCTGAATCAAGAGTGATTGTGGAGTCGTCTGTGGTGCTCTGGGACCTGGGGGTGAAGGGAACTTGCTGACATGGTTCTCTGAACTGTCTTTCTTGGATTCCCTGTCTTGAGCACACCGAACTGTCCAATGCCCTCAACTGTCCTCACCTCATACCCTCTACCCTACGTTTCCTTCCCTGAGGACAGTGAATATGATAAACAAATGGTGTCCTCCCTAGAGACTTGGAAGCCTTGCCTATTTCTCCTACACCAACTCCTTGATGGTCACAGATCCCTACAAGACATCTGTTTTGCCATGAGAGAGAACTTACTTCTGACAGATCCCGCACTCAATAATCCCATTGGCCTCCTGGATGGCCGTTTGGTGCACAAACACGGGGTACTCTGTGTCACAGGGCTGCAGCATGTCCAGTTTCTTGTGTTTGTGGGCTGTGGGAAAACGGGCACAGATGTGAGGAAGAGCGTCACAGAGATGGGAGAGATCCGAGATATCACCCCCCACACACACACACACACCCCATCTCTGCTTGAACACTTTGAGATGAGAGGTTCGCTGCTGCCGCGAGTCCATTCTCTTCTACCACCGGGGAGCTCTGGTGGTCCCATTCCTAGGGAGTTGTACTACCAACCCCGGAGTGACGCATCTCTGGCTGTTAGAATCCACCAGAGGCTTCTCCAGAGAAGATGGACTGTCTCCTGTATGATTTACAGCCACAGAAACCCAGTGGAGGGTCAGTGGATGCTGCCTTGACCACAGTGAGCCTGAGGTGTTTTTCTTCCTAGTCTATTTGCACATTTGCTTATTTGAAAATTCCTGGGACAAGTAAAGGTGATGAGAGAGGAGGGAAGGGAAGAGGAACCAGGAACAAATGAAGCAGAGAGTTCTCCCAATGGACAGTGCAATCCACTGCCCTGTGGCCTTGGGCAGGCCACGTCCTCTCTTTGGAAGCCTGTATCCTCAATGTGTAGCATCCCACGGTGACACAAATGGACATGCCCTAGACTAGGCAGTGTGAACCCCCCCAGAAGTGTCTCAGCAGAGACCCAGTGGTCTGCCTCTGAAAAATGGTAGCCCTGGAAACCCTGCTGGAGCAGTGCTGCTCTGCACACACATATGGAAGTAGGTAGGCATGTGTGTGCACAGGAGTTCAGGGGAACCTCGTAGCAACTCTTACATCCTCACCGAAAGGTCGGCCTCAAGGAGGGAGGTCATATAAATGTGCCATTTAGGGGTCCCTTTCAGCCCTGAGATAGTGAGGATATCAATGAGTTGCACTAATGTTAACAGTTTCTGATACCCCACTACCATCAGACCAGCCAAGAATATCAATGACAAAAGAAGATGCAGCCTGTCCAGAGACTTTAGCCTACCTCCCATTCATGGTAAAAAGGAGACACTTCCGAGTTTAACTTAAGTGCTGCTTTAGCAAATACAGCTCTGAGGTCAGCCCTGGTCTGGCTCCTAGTCAGGCCCCAACTCTTCCTGTAGAACAGACACCCAGCAGGGCAGCAGGGATCTTGGCCACACCACCAGGCCAAAAGAGAGGGGACAGTGAGTACTAGTACGAAAAGCTGCCCAAGACCAGGGGACCCCTCATCCCAGCAGCACCTCAGGTTCCTAGGGTTGTCTGTGTGACACTTATATTAAGACAAGAACAAAAGATGAATCCAAAAGAGAAGCCTGCTCTTGAGGACAGGCATCATGCTGGGCTGGTCTGGAGGCGAAGGGAATCGCGATTGTTCCAGATAGCCGCAGTACTTTGTGTAGAAAGAACCCATTTCTTCAAAGCCCTTTCCAAGCCTTTCATTTGTTCTTCTGGCATGCCTGTGAAATAGGAGGACAGAGTAGCATTGTCCTTATTTTATAGGCCTGGAAATAGAGGCATAGATGTGACTTTATTTTGTAATGGTCCTAAAAGGCTATTAGGTAACATCACATCATCTCTGACGCTTAGAGACTATCAACAACAGCATGAACCACTGCCGGGCCCTGGGCCGTCGCACAGGTCACTTTGTGCTCGAGTGCATTCCTTCAGCCGCTGTGTGAATTCATCCTGTTTGAGGATCTTCCTCCTTGTGGCTCACCCTCTACTGATCCCCCAGCTAACATGCCCATCATACGTGAGACAAGTTTCACCAGTCCCACCTCCATGTAACATTCTGGCCATTCTTCTTTCGAGACAAAATTGTTGATTCTTTTGATAATTCACATTCTAATCGATATTCTTCCTCTTCATCACTACTCCAAAGGCATCAACTCTTCTGTTTTCCTCATTCCTCGTCCAGCTCTCACACATATGTGCGGTGATTGAAGGCATCACGGCTTAGGCCAGGTGCACTTAGTTTTCCCTGTCTTTGCCCTTTAGCACTTTGGAGAGGTTCTCAGCGGCACCTCTGCCCGCATTTTTACATTGTTTGATCTCAATGGTGAATCCCAGTAAAAAAATCCTCGATGCCAGTCTTTCCTCTGTTTGTCATAATGTTGCTTACTGGGCCAGTTTTGAGGATTTTAGTTTTCTTTATATGGAGGTTCATTTCTTAACAAAGTCTGTAGTCTCTGAGCTTCACTGGTAAGTGTCTCAAGTCATCTTTGCTTTCATCAAGACAGATTGTGTCATCGCTGGTGGCCTCCAATCTTGATGCCATCTCTTCATATAGTCCAGTCTCTTAGGTCACCTTAGCATAAAGATTGAGTAAGTTGATAGAATACAACCTTAATACACATCTTTTCTGATTTTAAAAATTTTGAAGTTTGCAAATGGCATTAGTTTTTAATTCAATGATTCATAGAATGCTTTATAACATTTATTATGATTGGTGCCTTTCCTGATTTAAAGCTGTCCAATATCCCTGTTTTCTGTTCAAATGACTACTACTTGGTCTATGTACAGGTTACACATGAGTACAATTAAGCATTGTGTTGGAAGAAGGACAGGGACTGACTGTAACAGAACATCAATCACTCATGTGCTAGTTCAAGTTGAAATGGAAGAGAATGAAAATAAGCCTATGAAAGTCAAAATATGACCTTGAGTCTGTCCCACCTGAAGCTAGGACTATCTCAGGAATGGATCAGATACCCTGAACACTGAGAACTGAAGATCAGACCAGTTGTGGGATACTGTCAAGGAGAGCATCTTCATATGTGAAGAAAACAAAAAGCAGGGGGAAAAAGAAAAGATACTCTGAAGCTTGCTTTAGAATATAAAAAGCTAAAAGGAATGGAAGAAATGACAATAACAGATTTCAAAGGGCCCTCTGAAAAGACAAAGAAAGCAAAACATTATCATGAAATATGCAAAATCCTGGCATTAGAACAACAAAGGCGCGAGGCACATTTGGCATTTCTCAGGGTGAAAGAATAAAAAACTATTCAAGTGTTGTTACAGGTCTTATTAATTTCCAGATTCAGAAGCTTCTTACCGGACCTTGAACCAAAAAGAAAGGCCAGTCTATGGCAGAAAACTCTTAATAGGAGAAACAGTCACAGCATCCACAACAGTTGTGATGTTGGGTCAGGTTCCCTTCCTGGCTCTGCTTATGGTCAGAGAACAGCAGCTCTGGCCGAGCCTGTACAAGTCTGCCCTCAGCTCCTCTCCTTGCAGACCCGTCCTGCTGGCTTCATGCGTGGGGGGAACTGCTGGGGGCTGGACCTGCCTCACTCTGTCACCTGAGCCAGTTTGCCTGGTAAGTTTATCTCAGTAGTACCCATTATAACAATCACAGCAATGCCATAAAACATGGCTTCCCAAGGTCACATAGCTGGCGTCGGAGGGGCAGGCAATGCCTATACTGGAACCCAGTCCTTGGCCTGCAAGCCCAGTTTCCTGAAGATGCTGAAGACTGACAGGACCAGGCCTGGACTGCTAGTCAGAGAGAGAAGACCCTCCAGGGATATACTCTGAAGTAGGGGAATTTTGAACAACAGATTGAGGAGAATCCTCTTACTTTTTACCAAAGAACTAAGATCATCTTCAAGCTGCAGCTGCTAGCAGAAAGAGAAGACAAGAGAAGCAGAGAGAGATGCTGTGTGCCCACCCTGCCTCACTGTGTGGTGAAACTCTTGTTTTCTATTTCTGTGCAGGGCTCAGCTTCTACATAGGCTTTGACACATGGTTCCTGGTTCCTGTCACAGACACCAAGTGACTGTGAACTGTCCCTCAGAGCTGTCCTGTGAACACTGTGGAGTGTGATTTCCAAAAGGAGTCTAGAAGTGTGGCATGGAATCAGCCAAGTGAGCTGAGGCCTGAGGACACCTGCAGGGCCAAAGCCTGGGCCCTGGCACGGAGCAGGGCAAGATCCGTGTGAAGAATGAGCCTGGGAGGGGCAGGGCTGAGGTGAGACGGGTGCAGCCCAGGCCGTGAGACTGTCCAGGGCTGCGAGGGAAAGTCCTGTTGTGCTGAAGGAGTTGAACGGAACTGTCCAACTGGAGACTGCCTTGTGGTTACAGGAGCTCCCGGGTGCCCCAGGAGTAGGTGTGTGCTTATTTCCTTTTATGTTTAAGTATGAGGTGGTCATCCCTCTCCTGAGGGTGTGGCTGAGTTCCCACTGGCTGAGGTTGAGGTTTTCTTTTGATTGATGGTTAAGGCTTTCCATTATGGGTGCTCTGCCCTCAAACAAGTTTGTTTCTTCTGTCCTGAGACCTTCCTGGGAACAAGGGCTCTGCTTTCCATCCCCTCTCACTTGAGGTGCTGCTGAGGGCTCACTACCCCCCTGGCTGGCGGGACCGGGTGGACTGCCACCTGCCCTTGGTTACAGGTGCTAGACCGTGTCACCCTGGAGTCTAAACTTCTCTTACCGTGGGAGATGGTGGGCATTTACAAATTTTCCTGGGGTGTGCTTATACATGTGAGATCTGAGCTAGCCCCTCGGCCCAGGAACAGTGCTGTCAGCTGGGAGAGGAGACTGGAATGATGTGGGGTGGAGGGGCTGCCCAGGTTTATCTCGGAGACACAGCCCTTGCAGCTCACTGTTCCCTTACCCCACCCTTGGGCAACCATGGTCTCCTGACTGGATGCTACTTACAGTGATGGAAAACGGTTTTGGCTGCACAGGAAATGAGACCCAGCATGAGCGAGCGGACAGGGCACAGGAAGGTCATGACGTCATGCGAGGTCAGGATGTCACAGGGTGATGATGTCACGAGGGATGAGTGATGGTTTGCGGATGAATGATGTCCCAGGATGATGAGGTATCACACAGAGAGGTGGGGAAAGCCAGGTGTGAGAGGAAGGTGATGAAAGCAGACAGGACAAGATATGACATGAACAAGGACCCCCCCCCCAGAGTACCCCATTGACCTGTCACCCACGCCATCACTTAAAAGTCTCAGTCCACCTGACTGAGGTGACACTGCTATTAAATCCATGCCATGATCCTCGAGGTGCACTCACCCTCAGCCCCGCTGTCTGCATGCCATGTGCCCCAGGCGCCCAACTCCAGCAGGAACCTGTAAGACACAGGACGGATCTGGGAGACCCACTTGCCCTCCCCACTTCTCAGAGAGGGTTGGAACAACATTGCTCCTGGAGGGCTCGGCCTGCCCTTCCTATATATTGTGTTTTATGCATGTACCTTGTGTTTTAGACACTCACTTGCATTATATTTCTTTCACATATATTGTGGGTTCCCCCTCTTACTTTCCCCTAGTCTTACTAATAACTACATTCATGAAAGTATATACACTAGTGACTTCATAAGGCTACCTTCTTCTTTATTTGAGGGCTCCGGGGGAAGAAGAGGTGCTTCTGGATACAGGGAGGAGGCGGGGGCCCTTACATATGAGTCACATCCACTCAGGGACCTTGGCATCCTTCCCCTGGGCTGGTACCAGGTGAGGCAACCTGGACCTCAGACCTTGTCATGAACAACACCTACAGCCCCATCCCTGTCTCCCCACACCCCTACTCACAGCAAGAGCTCATTCAGCAGCCACCTAGTAGCAGTCAGGAAGGCCCGGATTGGCTGGAAAGGAGAGGGCATGCTGTTACCACCTTGCCCAGAGGGAGAAGCAGCTGAGCAGAGCCAGGAAGGTCCACCTCCTCCCACTCCTTTCTCAGCAGTTACGTGGGCAATTCCTATTGTAGTTCAGGCAGCAGGGGTTTAGGCAGTGCCCCTGACCCCTGGCAGGCTCTGCATCTCCAGGAGATGCTTGTTGGTGTTTGGAGGGCGGCAGCTGCCAAGGATCCATGAAGATTTGTGTGACAGCACCAGCAGGTGAGGCTGAGTGCACAGCAACAGGGGGGGGCATGGCCTTTCTGTGCCCCAATCCTCTATTTCACTAGCTGCCAGAATTGTTCCCTTGAGGTCCCGGGTTTGGGGAGGGGGCAGGAGCAGGGGTGAAGATAGATGTGGAGAGGACGTTTTGGGTCAATAGTGTGGCCTGGGCCCAGGCTGCTTGTCGCGGGATGAAGACAGACCAGTGCGGTGGGCAGTCCTGGCTTTGATGACAAGCATCTCCCTCAGGCTGGGAAGAGCCTCAGACCTGCAGATGTGCAGAAGGAAGGGCTGGGTGGACACTCACACTGGTCAGGGACTGTGCTGCGCTGTGGTGGTGATTTGGGGGCTTGCACATGGCCTGGTAGTCGTACATGGTCACTCTGAAAACCAGAAACCAGATATGTGAGTCTAAGACTATCACCAATCTCCATGTCCCTGCTTCAGGGGAGGTTTGCTGGCAATGTATCCATTCACTACCACTTCTAACAATGCGGGAGTTAGGGCCGGGGCAGTCAGAAGAAGCACATGCTGAAAATTACGTTGCTGGACTTTTGGGTAGTTTAAGAAGATAAAGGGATAGCAGATGGCTTGCTCTTTGAGCTGGATGGTTTCCCCTTTAATGTCTGAATTGCTAGAAAGAAGATCCCCAGCAAAGATGCCCACATGAGCACCTGGCCCTTCCCACCTCATTGCTAGTCCCTGGCCTCAGAAAGCTTGCTTTTGGAACCCTTTCGGGCTTTCAATGTGAGTTTTTGAGGTCAGGACACTGTGTCTCTCTGGACAGTTTAGCATCATGTATTGCCTGGGCTGTGTCTTCAACTGAGGAAGTGTGTCCCACTTACTGGCTGAACACCCCCATGCTTAGCAGTTGGGTCATGAAAGCACCGTCCACCTCCCCCAGAAATCTTCCTGTCTGTGGAGGAGAAAGAGATCGAGAGACAGAGAGATGAAGTAAAACCTCCCACAAAGTCTACCATTCCACCTGTGCTGAACTCTCCCATTGCCAGCCCGGCCTTTCCCTATGGATGCCCACCAGCATAATCCGAGTTCATCCCACCCACAGCCCACTCCTTCAGCCTGCTCCTCCTGACCCATTCTCTATCTGAGTACCTAGTTGGAATCCATTAGTCGACTATGAAATAGCCCTGGTCACACAATTAAATTCATCAGCGACTTCACTACAAGGTTGGAGGTTTAAACCCACGCAAAGGCTCTGTGGGAGGAAGTTCTGGTAATTTGTTCCTGTACAGGCTGCAGCCCAGGCAATCCTGTGGGGTAGCTTTACTCAGTCAATGGCATTACTGTGGTTTGAAAATGGACTGTTGTTGTTGAGTCATCGAAATGAAACACTCATAGTTGACCCTCCAGCAGGTTGTGAGAGGCTGTAAATTGCCCATCTTTCTCCCATGGAGCTGCTGGTGGTTTTGAACTGCCTGTCTTTGTGTTGGCAGTGCAACTCCTTACACTCTAAGCTGCCAGAGCTCAGAAAATGGACTGACAACACCTAACGACCTAACGACAGTAGCCTATGAAATCAATCTAGGGGTTGCAATCAGAATTTTGTTTTCAAATGATCTGGAATTCCTTCAACAATTCTGTGTGAACTGTTTGCAATAAGGCTAACTCACTGGAGCTGTTCTATATGCAGTATGTGTGCCTGTGTGTGTTGTACTAGATAAGGTATTGCTGTGATGTATCTCCATGGGATCATAGTCAAAAAGGACTCAAGAAGAGTGCTCTGTCTGCATACAGAGCACTGTTTTTACCAGTGAACAAAACAGGTCTGAGATCTCAGGAGTCACTTTTGGTTTCTCCCTCACCTCCCACTTCCTGTCACCCCCCCATGGAATGCATCAGTATGGCCTATATGTCAATCACCACCTTTCCAACTCCCTTTACAATGTCTTACCTAGTGCTTTGTCCTCTCAGTAGCCACATCACGCTCTTAAACAGCTCTCGCTCTCTGTACTGACTGCTGTCAGAATATTCTTGGACTATTCTCAAACATTGCTTATGGGGAAGGGATCTGGGAGCCCAAGTCAATAGCATGGTGGGCTCCCTTGTAGGGACTGGGGACGCTTCTCCACCTGGGCTCCAGGGCTTGACCCTAGTTACCTTCCTAGGTCCTTGGTGAAGGGAACATGCCAAGCACACTACAGGTTAGATTAGGGGTGAGGGGAAACCAGTGGGGAGGGAAAGAGTGAGGAGAAGCATGAGGGACCTTGTGAGGGCAGGGCCATGCGCAGAATCTCTGCCTCTGTGTGGTTTTTTTCCATGGAAACTGTGGTAGGTGCCACGAGTTGGCTTTGACGAGTGGTAACCCTGCGTACGATAGAAGGAGCCCCTGCCCAATGTGCACTGTCCTCAATGTCTGCCATGCTCACACCATTGATGTGGTCCTGTGTCAGACCGTGAGGGTTCAAGGTCTTCCTCTTCTACACGGACCCTCTACTTTTTCCAAGCATGATGTCCTTCTCCAGGAGCTGGTCCCTCCTGAGTCTATAAAATGCCTAAAACCATGAAATGTGTTGTAACAGAAAAGAAGTGTGTCCTTGGTGCAGGAGTCCCATTTCAAGGAAGCTGATGGTTGTCAGAAGCCTGCCGTGAGAAGCTGAATGGACTTGTGATCCTTTTTAAAGAAGTAGACAGTCCAGAGAGAGGTCTGTCAGGATACAAGATTCCCGGGCACTTGGTCAACAATCAGAGGAATGCTAAAAATAATAAATAATACCAATAATAAAGAGATGATGATAACATATTGAAGTGATAGCCCCAGTAATCCTCACATAATTTATAATTCAATACTCAGATTTATAGGTTTAGAATATGTAAAATAAGAGAAATCAGAATCCCAGAACACTTAAGTGTGTCAATGCAAAAACTATACCTAGACCAAAAAGCTGTAGTCCAAACACAGCAAAAGAACCTGCATGGCTTAAGATCAAGACACTGCATGGTTTAAAATAAAAGAAAGGTATATATCAAGGCTGTATCCTTCCTCCACACTTATTCAGTCTGTGTGCTGAGCAAGTAACTTGAGAAGCTGGACTGTATGAAAAAGAATGTGGCATCAAAATTGGAGGAACATTATACTCAGGTTATGCAGATGACACAGTCTTGTTTGTTGAAAGTGAAGAGGACTTGAAACACTTGCTGCAGATGGGCAAGGGCTACAGCTTTTAATATGGATTTCATGTCAACATTAAGAAAGCAAAATTTCTCACCACTGGACCAATAGTCAATATCATTATAAATGGACAAAAGATTCAACACCCAGGGTAACAATAGTAAAAAAATTTAAAGATATGTTACATTGGGAAAATCTGCTATCAAGGACCTTTTCAAAGTCCTAAAGAATAAGGATGTCAGTTTGGAGACTAAGGGCACCTGATCCAAGTCTTGATCTTCTGCATTTCTTCCTGTGTATCTGAACTTGGATAATAAGTAAGGAATATCAAATAAGAATTTATGCCTTTGAGTTGCAGTGTTGGAAAAGAGGCCTAAATACCTCATGGACTGCCTAAAGAAAAAACAAGTCTTTCTTAGAGAAAGTGCAACCAGGGCGCTCCTGAGAGGCAAGAATGGTGAAACTTCGTTTCACATACTTTGGCCATGTTGTTAGAAGAGGCCAGTCCTTGGGAAAAGACATTATGCTTGGAAAGGTGGGGGGTCCTAGAAAGAGAGGAAGACTCGTACAAAATGGATTGACACCACGACTGTAACAATGGGCTCAAGTATATCAGAGATGGTGAGGATGGCACGGGACAGGCCAGGGCTCAGACCTGTTCATAGGGTGCCGTGAGTCTTAATTGACTCGGTGACACTTAACTACAACACTATATAGAAGACAAGGGTGTGGGCCACCCAAATCTGTCCCAGTGAGCGAAGGTTTGTAGGGAATATCTGTAGGCTTGGCTAGGGCTCTGGGGAGGAGCTTATGTTTATTCAGAACTTTTAGGAGGAAACGTACTCATTGGTTTTGAGTTGAAACCAACATATAGCTGACCTCCAGTGGGTTTCTAAGGCTGACAGTCACACGGGATTGCCCATTTTTTTCTCTCTGAGGTGCTGGTGGACTCAAACCAACCAGGAAACATGGGTAGGCAGCACCACTCTACAGACTTGTGCCACTGAAGTTCCCTCTACCTTTAGAACCGAATCCAGTTTACATGTAGCACATCATATGTACTTCCACATTTCACTGCACACGTCTCCAAGCCCCTACTTAAAGGGGTCTTCCTTTTGCCTCACATCTGTCAGATACCGTTATTATGTACCATACAGTCCTGACGGACTCATGTTGTTGTGTATTATAGAGTTGGAACCAACCAAAAGCTAACCTTCTGGTGGGTTTTCGGAAGCAGTTAATCGGATGGGAGGAGATTGCCCATCCTTCTCCCGTGGAGCAGCTGGTGGCCTCGAACCATGTGCCTTTCAGATTGCAGCACAACTTCTTGCCACTAAGCCACCAGAGCTCAGCAATAAAGAGGAAGACCCTCAACAAGGTGGACTGACACAGTGACCGTTGCAGTGGGCTCAAGCATAACTGGCACAGTGAGGATGGTGCAGGAGAGGGCAGGGTTCACAGCCGTTGTTCATAGGGTCACTAGGAGTCAGAGCTGACTGGGCAACAACTCACAGCAATGCATAAACAGTGGTCCACAGGCCTCCAGATGGGCCCCACCCTGGAACCAGGGATGAAGTCAGGCAATGTCACTTTCCAAGTAGGAGCTTACTAAGAATAAAATCCTCACATCCTATAGTATACTTTGGAAAGAGCTCACTTGTAAAATTAAAATATCTGGGTGCAACCACCATAAAATGTATGACAAAAATTGTAATCTCAGAAACTGACAGGTTAATGACAAAAGCAAACAGAATAAAAAAAGAGATTTGGAGACAAAGAACCATTCAGACTTGGCCAAGTCTCTGCTAGCTCTTTGCCTGGAATGCCCTGATTCCGGAGAACTATTTTCTGTTAACCCCAAGCCCACTGCTGCAGAGTCAGTTTTAACTCCTAGTGACCTTCCATTGGATTCCCAAGGCTGTGAATCTTTATGGGAAGAGATTACTCCCATCATCATTCTTCTGAGGAGCAGTTGGTGGATTTGAACTGCTGACTCTTTGGTTAGTAGCCCAACATGTTACACACTGCAAGATGCTCACTGGCTAGGAGAGTGTGATTCCAAATTAATGAGATGGTCATTGGCTTCCCAGCCAGTTTGGACAGACTTGCAGGAGCACATGAAGCATGAAATGGGACAGAATATTTTACTATCACCTCCATTACAGGCATAGACAAGTGGGGGACCCATTTGCTCTGCTTGAAAGCAAGGAAAGGCTCCCATGAAGAGGGCATGGACAGAAGGAAGAGGAATCAGAGAGAAGCCAAAGTTTCTAAGGGAGAAACTAGGAGGTGGGGAATGAAGAGGCCTCAAAGTCCTGCCTGATTTTAAAGGTGCTGTCCTAAAGCACTTATTCCTCGATGGTATCACTCATTCCCCCACTTTCCTGATCCCTGTCAGCTGGCATCACCTTCTGCTACTGCAGGTGGCACATGTGCCCTTCTCTGTTACCAGACAGTAAGATCCTAGAGCGCCTTATCATCCCTTATCACCACGTGTTTCATTCGTTGCTAAGATTCAAGGCGTATTTGAGGGACAGCTGCCTGAGTGGTGGGAGAATGAATGAATGAATGACCCGAGTGCTCTGCTCCCTAGAAGGCCCGGTGGAGCACTCGCGGTCTTCTGATCAGCTGGGTCTGTTCACTTTGCTAGTTACAGGCTCCTTCCTATGTAACCCTCTTGTTCAGTCACTTGATTCTGAGAATGGAGACTCCTGAGAGTAAGACAAGCACACCCTGGACACTAGAAAAATATATCCTTCTCTGTAAGTGACTGTGCAGGATCTGTCACTCTGGCAAACATTCTTCCCTTCTTTAGTACAGGAACCCTACTCTGAAATAGGTAGCATGTGCTTGGAGTCCCTGGGGTGGAAATGGTTAATGGGCATGGCTGCAACCAGAAGACTAGAGGTTTGCATTTATCCAGAAATGCACTGGAAGAAAGGCCTGGTGGTCTCCATTTGAAAAGCCAGCCTCTGAAAAGCCTGTGGAACACAGTTCTAGTCTGGCACATGCGTGGTGCACTTAGAGTTACAACAGCAGCTACTTGGTTAGCCCGGGCTCTGCTGGTGGGCTATGTTTCCCAGACTCGGTTACAGCTAGTTCCAGGCATCTCTTTAAAGGAGGTGACTGCTAAAAAGAGCCCTGTGGCTCCCTTCCCTTCTTGCCTGGAAAGTGAATAAGGAGGAAAGAGCTCTCACAGCTATGCCAAGATATGAGAACATCCGGTGACTCTGGAAGCCATACCAGGCCAGGACTGCCTACCCAACTTTCTCTCTCTCCCTTCTCCTCACTCCTCTCTCCCCTCTCTTTCTCTCTCTCCTCTTTCTCTTCCCCCTCTCTCTTCTCTCTCTCTTTTATTTTTCTCCCCAAATATGCTTTATTTAAAATGTGTGCTTTGGTGAAATCAGACTGAACCTCAATTGGTACCAATTTCTCTCTCATGAGAGAATAACCCCCTGACTTATTTAAGCCACTCGAGTAAGGGTTCTGTATTCTGGAGGTGGGGCAAAATTCTTAAACTGATGAAGTTTCATTTGCAACTGAGGGACTCAGTATCCCTATCCCAAACCTGGGAAACTGATTGTGTTTCTAGACCTGTAAAGCAAAACAAGGCTCAACCCTTCAAACTCGAGTTCCGTGTCAATTCAGTTCTTCTAGACTGAAGCTGGCTTGACAAGGCAGCTGGCCATATGTCTTCACAGTCCAACCATTCAAGCAAACAGCCAAAGATGATGCCTGTTCATACCCACACGACTGGTTAAAGAGGTTGTGAGGTCTCCAGGCTTCTGTGTCTACATTGTGCTCTCTGTCTTGGTTTGTTTGGACCTAACCAAACTGCCCACCAGCTGCTCTTTCAGTGGGGATGTTGTTAGCTGTTGTCAAGTCTTCCTTCAACTCACAGAGAGCCACGCAAAACAGAGCCAAACATGCCTGGTCCTGCTCTCTGCTCATGATCAGTTGAGGATCAGACACATGTAATCCGTAGGGTTTATGTGGGCTGACTTTCAGATGGACGTCTTTTGGCCTCCTTAGTCTGAAAATGCCACTGAATTCTGCTAAGCATCAGAGGACCGTGAGACATGAGTTGCATGCAGTGTCCTGGCTGTGAATCAAGCAGATATCCTGTCAGAAGGTAAGAATCCCACTACTGAACCCCCAGTGTCCTTTTTCACTGGGACAGTCACAAATGAATAGTGGCCCGTTGGCTGTCTTGGCTCTGGGGCTGCACCAGAAGGGCCTGGGGTTCTGCGAGGGTCAGGCTGATAATAAATTGATGGGGGAGGCCACAAGTGAGGAGAGAGCTGAGGTACCACCAAGCAGGAAGCCAATGGAGCAGGCTGACAGGCAGGCATCACAGAGAGTGCAGAACGTATTAACATCCTTGCTGGCTGGCAGTAGCCCCTGGGCATGACTAATTTGTATGCCTGTGTAAAGCTGCTGTTGCTAACATCTCTGGTCTCCCTAGGGAAGAGGGACCAAGCAGAGCCTGGCACAGAATGGAGCAAATGCCACCTGACCTCCTTACAGCAGGACAGCCCCAGTTTCTCTTCTGAAAACAAAATGATCCAACCTCTGAAGGGTTGTGAGAAGGAAAGGATTACCAAATACACAGTCACAATGCATGTTTCCTGGTCTGGGTAGGTGCCATCAAGTTAATTGTTTATCACAGTGAAACACTGTTACTGAGTAGAACTTCCCTGTCATGTTTTCTAGGCTGCTGTCTTTATAGGAGAGAGTTCTAGATTTTTCTCTCAAGGAATAAGTGCCTGGTGAGTTCAAACCACCAACGTTTTGGTTAGCAGCTGCGTTCTTAACCATTACCACACCTGGACTCTTGGAATGGCTCCTACAGGCAGTACCCATTGTCCAGTGGGTCCCGACTCATTTCAGTCCATTAGGGCGGGATCGAACTGCCCCACAGGGGCTTCCAAGGGGGAACAGGGTTTCTTTAAGGGACCAGACTGTGTTTCTCCAGAGTGGCTTTTAAACCAAAAGCAACCCCTCTGCCATCAAGTTAATTCTGGCGCGTTGGCCCTCCGCGAGGTTGTAAATCTTTACAGGAAGAGACCTTTCTCCCCCAGGGCAGCTGGTACATTTGAAATGTGGACCTTTAGGTTAGCCGCCCGACCCTGTGCCACCACAGCTGCTTATTGGGACAGGCCCCCTTCAGCTCTTTTTTATTTGGCTCTCCTGAGCTGTGGTTCTCTGGTAAATCACTTTGTCCCTGCAGCGGTGGCCGGGAAGGGTGTGGAGCTGTGCCACCCTAAGAGCCAGCCTTGCCAACTCCTCACAAGCAGAGGATGAGGGCTGGGTTCAGGTGACACGCTGAATTTTGCTCAGTGGGGCAGGGTCCTTTGAGGACCTCTAGCTGCTGAACCGAGGCTTCCTCAGCCCGAGGAATGCACGAAACTGCTCCAGCAAGATGACATCTGGGAAGATGTCAGCCAAGGTTGGGAGAAGAAGGGGGCGTGGAGGGCTGGGAGGTGGGGAGCGTGTGCGAAAGTTTCTCCCCACACAGGGCAGGCACCAGGAGTGACTTGAAGATAGCTCGCATGGTGAGTGGGAGGAAAGACAAAGGGTTTGGGATGGGTGAGAATGCAGGTGGCAGGGAAGGAGGAGAGGGGAACGGAGAACACAGAAATGAAGGCCCAAGACAGGGCCACTGACGGGACAGAACGTATTGCCCGAGTGCTCCCTGGGCTAGGCCAGGGAGGGGGTGGGTGCTGTGATCAAGAGGACAGGCTGGGATGCAGCTCTGCTTTCCTGGGCCTCGATGCCCCTTTGAGGGACATTCTGATACTTCTGCATTTGGGTACTGCCCTCAGGCAAACAGCACGACTCAGAGTTCCCAAATGCAGGGTGGTAGGGCCCCTTGTACACATGACACAGGCCTGCGGAGCTGTTGCCACTTTCCTGGGCACAGCTGTCGG
This sequence comes from Elephantulus edwardii, assembly GCF_000299155.1. Classification (NCBI taxonomy): domain Eukaryota; kingdom Metazoa; phylum Chordata; class Mammalia; order Macroscelidea; family Macroscelididae; genus Elephantulus; species Elephantulus edwardii. The sequence goes on along the minus strand of NW_006399846.1, from coordinate 9,136,538 downwards.
CGTCCCTTTCTAGGCCTCAAATAGAGGCTGTAATCCTGTCATTTGTGGTTCTTTATTATAACGTTCAAGGAAGCAGCAGCTAAGAAATCAAATGACATATTGCATTGGGCAAATCTGCGGCAAAAGACCTCTTTAAATACCTCTTTAAAAAGCAACAATGGCACTTTGAGGGTGAGGAGGAGAATTCTAAAAACCAAGGCACTTAGCGTGGCTGAGACTTCTAACTCAAGTCTAGGCCAAATGCCTCCTTGTCCTGACTGACTCCATTTTGTACTTTTTGGTCAAAGTGCAGCCAGTCACTTCTATAAACATCCTCTGCATCTTTGACCTCGATCTAAGACTTTCAGAGGAAAATGCAGTTTTATTCACTGTATTCAATTCATGTAGAGATGTTAAAGAGAACAAATTGAGGTTAACCTTCAGAGAGCTGTACTTAGAGTTTATATAAATCTATGTTTAACAAGTAAGGGAACTCTAGTGGCGTAGTCCACAGTGAGTTTTACTTCTGGTCCAGAGGCTGCATGTCTATGACGGTTCAAATCCACCAGTGACTCCAGGGGACAAACGTGGGCGGTCTCTACCAGTAAAGACTTACAGCCTTGGAAATTTTACATCAGACACCCAGTGGAGGATCAGTGGAGGTCAGAACTAACTCTAAAGCAGCATGTGAATATATGTTGTTGTTGTTGTGTGTCGTTAAGTCAGAACTGACCAATAGCTGACCCTCCAGCGGGTTTTCAGAGGCGGTAAATCACACGCTAGGAGATCGCCCTTCCCCTTGGAGAACAGCTGGTAGATTTGAACTGCGTGCTTTGGGACTGCGGTGCAGCTTCTTCTCAGTGGACCACTAGAGCACCCCATGTTGAATGTTCAATAGAGGTATGCTTAGAGATTTTTCTTTATTAAAGTATATTTTCTCTCCTTAAGGAGCCTTGGTGACATACGTATAACATGCTAGACCTCTCACTGGAAGGACAGTACTTGTCGACTCTGTAGGAGAAAGAGGAATAATCGCCTGCCCTTAAGATGTGCAACCTTGGAAGTTTGATTCAACTATGAGTTGAACTTGACTCGATGGCACTGGATAGTAATAGATGGAGTTCTCTTCTGAACCATAGGAATGCTTAGCATTGTAAATGCTGACCATTTTATTCTTTCAACAAATTCTTTGCTTTACTATTTTAACAGAGTCCACAGATCTCTTGAGAGATACAGATCTAATTCTGTTCTTTATGCCTTAGAGCCCACAGTGCTTATAATTACTGAGCGCCAGGTGAGCTGTGTAATGACATCCAAGACGACATATATGATGAAAGCAAAAGGTCACTGGAAAGGCAAGAAAGAAGAAAAGACCAGAATGGATGTCAAAAAAGACTTGATCTAGGATGTAAAGAACCTGCAGTGAATGGAAGAGATGGTGACATATGAAAGCTGAACAGAAAGTTTCATCAAGAGCAGCTTGAGAGACAAAGTAAAATATTATAATGAAATGTGCAAAGATCCAGAGTTAGAGTACCAAACCAGAAGAATACAGTCAGCATTTCTCAGACTGACAGAATGGAAGAAAAGAATTCAAGTTTTGAGTTGCAATACTGAATGAAGGATTGTATGGGAGAAAGATGGGCAGTCACTTCTTGGGCAATTTATAGCCTTGGGAATCCAGTGGGGTGTGAGCTATGAGTTGCTTCTGACTTGATGACAATGAGTGAGTGAGTATAAAACTACTCAAAATAATAAAAAAGATACTAAATAATCCATAGACATGCCAAGCTTGGAACAGAACTTCTCTCATGGATTAGCTTTTAGCTAAATAACAGGCAGACTTTTAAGGGAAACACCACCTCTAGGGAGGCACACACTCTTTAGAATAACCAACTATATGAGACCCAAAGTGCAGTAGGTATAAAATTCAGAAGGCAGGACGGGATTCAGAAAACAGGTGGAATGGAAATGGGAAACATAGGGAAGAGGTAGGACGAGTGCTGCTACACTGTGGGGATTTTGAGAAATGTCCCAAAACATACACGAACGAACTGCTGAATGGAAATCCAATTTGCTCTGTAAACTTTCACCAATATTAAAGTAAAAAGAAAACAAAAGATAATAAAGGGCACTCTGATAGTGTGGATGTATTGAATGACACGGCAACTCAACGTGGCTGCACACCTCAGGCAGCTCAAATCCACCAGCAGCTCCACAGGAGAAGGATGGGCAGCCTCCTTCCAGTGCAAATTACCACCCCTGAAATCTAAATTAGGTTATGACTTGCAACTGACTTTAAAAAGTAAGGTAATAGTTGAAGAAATATTTAAAAATTATGTGAATCAACAAACACTTTAAATACAACACACACATAAACACACATAGAAGGTCTCTGGGTAGCATACATGGTAGCATACATGGTATTGCTTGGCTGATAGGTTGAAGATTTGAGTCCACCTAGAGGTGCCTTGAAAAAAGGTCTGGTAGTTTGCTTCTGACAAATCAGTCATTTAAAAAAAAAAAATCTGAACTAGGTAACACAGTTGGACTGTGACATGCACGGGGTCACTGTGAGTGACCAGGTACAGTAACTGGCCTTTGACCACATTTTAGCCAAGGTTGTTTAATGTCATCTGAGGTGTGCCTGATTCAGACCATGGTATTTTCAATCACATGCTATGCATCTGAGAGCTGGACAATGAATAAGGATGACAGAAGAAAAACTGATGCCTTTGAACCAGGGTGTTGGAGAAGAGTATTGAACATCCCATGGATGTCAAAAGAACAAACAGATGGGTTTTGGAGAAGGTGAAGGCAGAGTGCTCCTTGGAGAAAAGGATGGCAAAGATTCATCTTGCATATTTTGGGCATGTTGCTACAAGAGGTTGTTCCTTGGAGAGGGACATCATGCTTGGAAAGATAGAGGGATGGTGAAGAGAAGACGACCCTCAACCAGGTTGATTTGACACAATGACTGCAGCAGTGGGCTTGAGCGTATCAGAGATTGTGAGGTTGGCACAGGATAGCACAGGGTCCAGATCTGTTGTTCTTATGGTGTGAGTTGTACCGGACTTGATAGTATGTAACAACAAGAGCAACAATGTAAGCATCTGTGATCTTGGTAGGTTAGTGACCCAATGGCTTATCCTTCCTTAGAGGGGTGGGGGTTCCTATCTTTCAGATGCACCTGCCCCTACCAGCATCTCTTCAAGTGGCCTTGCCCTAGGGTGGGCTTCCCTTCTGGAGCCTGTTCCCTAAGAGGTTGTTTTGCCTGTATCTAAGGTCCAGATTGGCCAGCCATGCATGGCACATGGACCAAATCCAGCTCATTGCCAGTGTTTGTTGTTCCTTAAACTAAGAATAGCGTTTATATGTTCTAAAGGCTGAAAATAGAATCGAAGAATAATAGCTTTTTGTGGTGTGTGGAAATGATAGGCAATTCAAATTTCAGTGGCCACAAATAAAGTTTGGTCAGAACAAGGCCAATCTCATTCATTTCCAGATTGTTTTTGATTGCTTTCACAACACCATGGCAAAGCTGAGTAGATGTGGCAGAGATCATTTGGCCTGAGAAGTCTAAAATATGCAGTACCTAGTCTTTCATTGGAAAAACCCCAAAACTAGCAGCCCCTGCTCCAGAGCACTTTCTCATGGTTTTGACTTTTTCTCCCAATGTCCTCCTGCCCCAATGGCCAGGCTTCCGTGCGTAACTCCTTAGTCCTGTCCCTTGCCTCCTGGAAGCCAACACCACAGGACACTTGGAGACACAGCCAAGCTCAGTTACTCAGGGCGGCAGGAGTCAGTGCATGAATGACTGAGAGTATCAACCCCAAAGCTTCATTCCTACCACTTTAAACTTCACCACCAACTGTCACCACTGACTCTTCCTCTCTTAGACAGTCCTATGTTCTAAAGTGGACTAGTAGCCTGTCCATTTCAGAAATACTAAATGGAAGGAAATCCTGAATCTGTGTGTGTGTGGGGGGGGAGGGAGGTAGCAAGGAGGAAAGGAGCAAAGCAGAGGCCTCCAGGTGGTCATGAGTGACTAGCAGTCGTCATTGGGCTGGCTCCTGACTCACGAGGATGCTCTAACAACAGGATTAGTGTTTTCTGCTTCAGGCTTTGCATTGGCTGGACTATTTTTTTTTTTACATCACCAGGACATTCTTCTAAGTCTAAGTCAAAAAGTTCTGTGGAAACCTGCTGTTCAGCCTCACAACAACAAGCAGGGATCCACGGACAGAGGGGTGGTGGCTGTGTATTGATCAGGAATCAAACCTGGGATGTCCACAGGGAAGGTGATAACCCACAGGCATCTGGTTTGAATCCACTCCGTGCCACATGGGAGTAAGATGGGCAATCCTTCCCATGCGATTTACTGAGTCAGCCTTGCTTTCTCTGACTGAAGTTGCTGCTGAACATCTTGACCCCTCTCTCCCTAATTCTACTTCCCCCGGAACTTACCTCTTGAGGCCGCTCTGAGATCAGGATGAAGCCATTGTTGTCGACCACAAAGCAGTCCAGATCCTGGGAAAAGACCCCAAAGTGAGGCAGCAGGCGGCCAGCTGATGATGCCCACTTCCTCCCACCCACTCTGACTGTTTTGGAAGGCAGGCTTGGAGGTCAAATCAAAAGATACTGTCTTTCAGCCCAGCAGCACTGGGAAGAGGGGTCTGGGCAAGGAGCGGGGCTAGCTCTTTGAGAGCACAAGGACAGAGGGGCCCACGGTTCCCATCTCCCCGTGGCACAGGGGAGGAACTTACACTGTCCTGGCAGCTTGTTGGGCATGGCTCATCCTCACCACTGCACTGGAAGGAAGAGGAGAAATGGTGTACTCATGTGATGTGTGTGCATGGAACACGTGTGGTCTGTGCACAGGGAGATGTGTGATGTGCATGTAATGTGTATATACTATATGGCTGTGTGTGTGTGTGTGTGTGTGTGTGTGTGGTGTGCTATGAATGCATTTGCAGGAACCACCAAATGAAGAAGGCAGGGGCTAGAAGTAAGCTTTGACCCAGGAGTTATCAGAGAACAGGAAAGGCTGAGGAGGCGAAGATGCAGGAGGGCACCCACTGGTGGCTGCTGAGAGGTTCAGGAGGCTCCCAGGGAGGGCTGCAGGAACCAGCTTCTTCTCACTGCAAAAGCAGGTGAGTCTTCTGGCCCCACCCTGGCCCCAGCTCTCAAACCTACCTTTTGTGTCGCTGCCCATAATTTGCGTTGGAGGAAGTCCAGCTTTATCTGGATGCCCACCGCTTACCCGGAGACAGGAAGGGAGAGGTCATGACCACGAGTGTGTATTTTGGGGAGGGGAGACAGTGGGAGGAAAGAGAGAGTGAGAAGGAAAAAAAAATAGATTCACGTTAAAAAGAGGAGGTGCATCAGCAGGATCTGAGGGAGAGCTAGCACTGGGTTGAGAGCGGATGGGGAGAGTGAGTCAGACAGCAGAGTGAGAAACTGAGGTTCCTGGTTGGGGTGGGGGTGGGGGGAAGAATAGACAGACATGCCTTCTGCTTCCCCCAGCTGAACAACAATGACAGAGACGCCCTGACAGGAAGCAGTGGCTCAGATAGCACAGAACAACTGAGGGCAGTATTTGCCTTCCCTTTTCCAGGAACTGAAGGCAGGCCATCTCCCTTCCTACCACAGAAGCCCAGGGCGAGGGAGCCATTTGTTCAAGGTCAAACAACCAAAGGTGGCAAACCAGACTGGAAAGGGGGTGCTGGTCACTTAGCGATAAGGAGCTTCACTGCAAACCCCAAGTATGCGGTTTGAATCTACCAGCTACTCAGTGGGAGAAAGATAGGCCATCTCCTTCCAGACGATTTTCAGCCCTGGGAGGTGAGCTATGAGTCGCTTCTGACTTGATGGCATATAACAAACAGAAGACTGAAAAGCAGGCCATTGCAAACTGGGCCTTCCTGGATTTCCAGTCTGCCACAGCAACCTCTTTTATAGTCAACCCTTTAGCAGGATTCCATTAACTTTGTAAGAAGGTGCTTGTTTTGCTGAAAGCTGTGGATGAATTTACCCTGGTTTGCAGGCAGGTTCCAGGAAGCAATAATCTCTTGCAACCTCAAACATGCCTCCACTAATGGCTGTACCTACAAGGGCCACTTCACTTCTGAAATAGATTTGGAGAACCTGTGCTGGTGCTCACACCAAGAGAAATCTGGGACAGAGAGCTCCAGGAAAACCTGGGGACAAAGGCTCGAAAGAAAAGGCAGGTTATACTAAAGAGAGGGGGGGAAAAAACCAAACAAAAATCTAGGCCAACTTCCCAACATCTGGTATAAGAATTTGGAAAATGTGCTGGGCGCTTCTGATGTGCCAGGTCCCTTGAACACCCATGAGCTAATCTGATTCCTTCAGTGGACAGGTGCTCTTATTATTTGGACTGTGCAGCTGAGGAAATGGAAGCTGACGGGGTTACAGGCTTAACCAAGTCACCCAGCACTGAGCAGGGCCTGTGTGACTTTAATACCTGTCTTCGTTAACTAGTGCTGTGATAACACAGATATTATAAGTGGGTGGCCTGAAAGAACAGAGTTCTTTCAATCCCTATCCAAATCAGGGATTAAGCTTTGTCAAATCTTTCTTCATCTGTAGTCTCAGGCCTTCTTTGGTTCTTGATACCTTTGTTTTTGTTGTTAAGTGCCACTGATTTGACTACTGACTACAACTCCTGAACAATGGGCCTGCACCCCGTCCTGTTCTATTGGCTCTGCACCCTGTCCTGTGCCATCAACATCATCTCCGCCATGCTTGAGCTCATTGGTACAGTCACTGTGTGAATCCATCTCTCTGAATGTCTTCTGTTTTGCTGACCCTCCACCTTTCCAAGCATAATGTCTTTTCCCAAGAATTGGCCCCTCTTAACAACATGCCCAAAGTGAGTGAGAAAATGTTTCCTTGCTTCTAAGGAGCTCTCTCATATATTTGTTTCTTTTAGCAGTCCATGCCCATAATATCTGTCTTCCCTCAATGTGCTTAACCATAACTTATGTCTAAATTGCTCTTTCCCCCCTTTTAAAAAATTTATTTTTATTTTATATTGGTTTGCATATAAAATTCATATATATTTATTTCACACATTTCTTCATTCATACCATGTTTCATATGATCATTTGTATATATGTCTTATAAAAGTAATCACCATTGATCTATTCCCACTATTACCCTGTGTTTTCAGGTCCCCACTGGATCTTTCTTGATTCCTTCCCTCCCTCCCTCTACCCACCAAACTCTGCAACCCCATGATTTCTCCCCCTGCCCCATCAGCCTCCTTTCTCCCCTCGCTTCCACCTCTGGACTCTTATACTTATTCTGCTAGCCATCCTTCTATTTTTACAATAATGGTCTTATGCAGTGTTTATCCTTATGAGACTGAATTAGTTTACTCAGCATAATGCTCTCCAGTCTCTCCCATCCTATAGAATTTTAAAAAATTGTTGCTCCTGAGTGCTGCATAGCATTCTATAGTGTGAGTGTACCATAATGTCTCAATCCATTCATTTCTTGAAGCACATTTGGGCTCTTTTCCATTTTCCTGATATTGTGAATAGCACTACTATGAACACTGGTGTACAAACCTTCATTTGTGCCTCAGTTCTGTTTTCCTTGGGGTATATCCTAGCCCTCTGAACCTGCAGAGAGGATGAAAGACACCCAAGCATTGAGGACTCTCTTTCATAGGGTCGCTATGAGTCTCCTGTGACTCGACGCATGGCGCTTAACAACAACAAACATCCTAGCAGTGGAATAGCTGGGTCATATGGAGTTTCTATGTTCAGCTTTTTGAAGAAATTCCAGATTGCCTTTCCGAGTAGTTGTACCATTTTACAATCCCACCAACAGTGCAGCAGTGCTGCCCTATAGAACTTTGCCACTGCTAAATCACTCTTTCTGTAAATTAGAAGATATTGGATTTAGGACATACCCTACACTGAGATGACCTAACAAAAGAATCCTCTGTTTACAAACTGGATTAGATCCACAGGTTTGTTGGTATGTGCCTTGGAGTCAATTCCGATTCAGTGACCCTGCAGGACCCTATAGGACAGAGAACTGCCCCATTGGGTTTCCTAGGCTGCAGTCTTTCTGGGAAAAAGATGGCGGTGTAGTGTGGAATGTGCTGGGCTGCTAACCAAAAGATTCGCAATTAAATCTGCCAGCTGCTCTGTGGGAGGAAGGTGAGGAACCTCTTGTAAAGATTCACGGCCTCGGAAAACCAACGGAGGGGTCTCTATGAGCTGGAACTGCCGTGATGGCAGTGAGGAGACGAAGCTTCATGAAAGCAGATGTCCAGCTATTTCTCCTGATGAACTGCTGGGGGATTTGACCTGTCAGTCTTTCAGTTATCAGTCAAGTGTTTAACCATTCAACCAACAGGCTCCTTATTTACAGGTATGAGCATTAGGATCCCAGCATGGACTTGGGGCAGGACTGGGACACAGTTAAATCCATAATAAGGCCCATTTTCAGCCTCTTTCCTCTCTGTCCCTGATTTTGTCCTGCCATGTGGAGCATCGGCAAGCTGGTCTCACTCTATGGGCTTGGAATCCTCATCTGTAAAATGGGAATGAGCGAGAAGAAGTGGCTTCTCTCAGACACTTTCTGTTAAGAACACTAGGCACTGTGCTAGGTGTAGGGAAAATGGATGAGTAGGAGTGGACTTTGTCCTTCAGCAGGGTACAATGCGGTAGAGAGGCAGACATTGGGAGTTCAGGGATGATAGCCCACAAAGGCATGCATAAGTTGAGGTGGAGATGGCTTCACAGAGGATGTGATATTTTAGTCAATTCCTAGAGAGGTGGGGAGATACCTGCACTTTTTTTTCACATAAAATGCTTTATTTTTTAATTTTATTTGTTTTGATACCTGCCCTTTTATATCTCTCTCGAAGCAGAGAAAGGACTATCTGCAGGCTGACACCAGCAGCTGGACCATCATCCTGCTCTGGGAAGGTGGTCCCCTCCTGTTTCTTCATTCCTGGAAGATGCAGTAGTCTGGAATACTCTTTCTTCAAAGGAGAATGGTAGTGTGCCCTCAAGGCTCCATGATCTTGAACAAACAGAGGTGGATGGGCACCTGACTACAGGTGAGCTCAAATGGCCAGAGGTGGTCCTGTGTTCGAACTAGAGAGATGCAGCATTCTGCTTCCACCTCTGCCGTCTGTCAGTGTGTTGGACGGCAGTGGCCTGCATGCTGCTATGATGCTGGATGCTATGTCGGTATATCAGATACCAACAGGGTCACCCACACGAGACAGGTTTCAGTGGAGCTTCCTGACTAAAAGAGACTAGGAAGAAAGGCCTGGAGCCTTATTTCCCAACATTAGCCAGTGAAAAAGCCTATGGACCACAGGGGAAGATCATCCACTATATTGCAGGAAGATGAGCCCCCTAGCTTGGAAAGCACTCACAATACATGAGGTCAACCATGGACTCAAGCATACCGATGGTCATGAAAGATGATGCTGGGCCTGGCGTAGTTTTTACTTTGTTATACATAAGGTTGCCATGAGTCAGAGCGGATTCAATGGCAACTGCAAAGCAAGAACAGGTCCTCCTTACCCAAGGACTTAATTGGATTTTGTATAAAGCTGTGTAGCAAACGAAGGCTCATAGGCCCTTTCAACAATGACCAAAGATGAGACTAAGGAGAGGTCAAAAGCTAGAGTTCTAACCATAGCTAGAATCTGTTTCCTTAGTTGACAATTGGATCATAATTATACTTACCCTCGAAAGGCAAAATGAATCTAAGTTTGCTGAGGCTCAAATGGGATAATGTGTGGGAACGGTACTCTATGAGCCTGAAACCTTAGTGTGCAGTACAGCTACCTGGAAAGTTTGTTAACTCCAGAATTTCTTATTTAGCAAGTCTGGGTGTGGTCTAGGGATTTGTATTCCTAAAAATATCCCTAAGTGATGCCAATGCTACTAGACCATATTTTAGGAACTTCTATTCTAAAACATCACTGTCCTTAAAATAAAACTTCCTGAGATGGTCCCATATCTATATTGCCCCACACTGTAGCCATTAGCCACATGAGCACTTGAAATATGCCTAGTGCCATTGAGGACCTGAATTTCTAAATTTTTATTAGCTGGAATTTAGATTTAAACAGCCAAATCTGGCTGGTGGCCACCATATTGGATAGTACTGTTCTGCTGTGACTCTGCATTTATAGATAAAGAAATCAAGACTCTCTGAGGTCCCTCTTCTGACTGTAATTACATGGCAATTCTGTAAGTGCTAGAATGGTCAGCCTCTCAGCTCTACACTGTGGGAACACTGGGGTTCTCTGGGGATTTCTTTGATGTGTCCAGGTCTAAGTGATAGAGCAGAGTGAATGGGAGGAGTGTAGGTGGTAGTGTTGTTGTTAGGTACTTTTGAGCAGACTATGACTCATAGTGGCCCTTTCTGAGTCATGTTCCAATAATGATTTATTCATCCAATAATGATCCAGGATTTCAACTGCGCTCTGTCCTGTGTCACCATTACAATCTCTGCTATGCTTGAGTCCATTGTTAACGGTCACCGCGTCAGTCCATTTTGCTGAGGGTTTCCCTCTTTCCCTTACCCTCTCCCTTTCCCTTTTCTAAGGCCTGGCCCCTCCTGACAGCATGCCCGAAGGATAGGAGATGACGAGATGACATCTCAGCATACTTGCCTCTAAGGAGCACCCTGGCTTCAATAAGTGACTGAGAAAAGTGCATGGGAACAACATGAGCAGACACACTTATTGGTTCGTGAGGATGAGAATGTTTATGGTATTAAGGGTTTATTATTCAAAATCGTTTCCCTAGCCATTGATAGGCTTTGCCATGTGGATGGGTGGGAATAGGGTGTGTTAGCCTATCCACAAAGAGATTGGCTATTTCTTGGGGGCAGGGGGAGGGGAAGATGACCTAACTTTTAATGGAACAGCCCAAAGCCCCAGCAAAGCAGCAGGACAGGAAGCTGTGCAAAGCGTCTGGGAGGCTCACAGAGGGACAAACAACTCCAGGAGATCGCACTTGTACCTTCCCACCCCCCAAGCTTATGACCAGGCTCGGTGCCCAGGAACTCTGGGCCAGCCCAGCCCTGCTTCCAAACCCTCAAAACACACAGAGGAGACCGGGCCAAACATTTGCTTCCAGAGTTTGTGAATGCAGAAGCAGCAAGAACTGGGTAGCCGTTTTAACATTCGAATACAAAAACCATGGGACTTAAAACTCCTGCTTGGAGAGACGTGAAGACTTGTATCCTTTAGCAGCTTGTGGCTAGACAGAAAGCCCAGGACTTTGTCCTCATTTCTTCCCTATTCTGGGTGCCCCAGGCCTTACAGCGAGGTCTTTGGGGTCAAACTTCCAGGGCCTGGCAAGGGTGCCATGGCAGATCTCACCCTCAGCCAGGGAAGGGAAATGGATCATGAGCAGCAAATGGTGAGGGGACAGCAACAGTGGCCATAGCAGCAGCACAAAGGGCAGGCAGCAGAAGCTTAGCACATACAGAGGTGACACGCAGCGGTGCAAGGAGACTGTTTATGTGGAAGGGATTTTGCAATAAACACAGTGAATGGACTCCAGGCAGCTGCTATTCTTCCTCCTCCTCCTCATTCTCATAGGAGCCGATGCCCACTTCCTCGTAATCCTTCACCAGCCATATCCTCTCGGGCTTCAGAAAACTCACCCTCTTCCCTTCCTTCACCCACACACTAGTGCACAAATGCCCTCTTGGCATCCATCAAGTCGAACGTGTGGTCCAGGCGGGCCCAGGCCTCAGCGATGGCGGTTGTGATGCTGAGTACGCACACAGCTCTCTGCACTTTTGCCAGGTTCCCCCCTCTCCCGGGCAGCACAGTGGCTGTTAGTTGATCCCAACCTTGAATCCTGTCGGGCACCAGTCCACAAACTGAATACTGCACTTGGTCTTGAGGGCAGCAATGGTGGCGTTGACATCCTTGGGCAGCACACCTCCGTGGTACAGCAGGCAGTTAGGCCATGTACCTGCCGTGACCGGGTCACACTTCACCCTCTGGTTGGCTGGTTCAAAGCAGGCATTCGTGATCTCTGCCACCAATAGCTGCTCATGGTGCACTTTCTCTGCAGAGATGACTGGTGCATAGGTGGTCAGGGGGAAGTGGACACGAGGGTAGGGCACCAGGTTGGTCTGGAACGCTGTCAGATCCACGTTCAGGGCTCTACCAAAGCACAGGGAAGCAGTGATGGAGGAGACGATTTGACTGATGAGTCAGTGGAGGTTGTTGTAGGTTGGACACTTGATGTCCAGGTTGTGGTGGCAGACGTCATAGGTGGCCTGGTTGTCCACCATGAAGGCACAGTCTGAGTGCTCCAGGGTGGTGTGGGTGGTCAGGACAGAGTTGTAGGGCTCCACTACTGCTGTGCACACCCGAGGGGCTGGATAGATGAACTCCAGGTTAGCCTTCTTGACATAGTCCACAGAGAGCTGCTCCATGAGGAGTGAGGTGAAGCCGGAGCCAGTGCCCCCTCCAAAGCTGTGGAACACCAGGAAGCCCTAAAGGCCTGTGCGCTGGTCGGACAGCTCGTGGATGCGCTCCAGCACCGGGTCAGTGATCTCCTTGCCGATGGTATAGTGACCATGCGCATAGCTGTTAGCAGCGTCCTCTTTCCCAGTTATGAGCTGCTCTGGATGGAAGAGCTGTCGATACGGGCCATTTCGGATCTCATCAAGTACAGTGGGCTCCAAATCCACAAAAAACAACCCAGGGTGTGTGTTTTCCAGCACCAGTTTCACAGAAAAAGGTAATGAAGGAGTCGTCCCCTCCACCAATGGTTTTGTCACTGGGCATCTGCCCATCAGGCTGAATCCCATGTTCCAGACAGTAGCGTTCAGCAGGCATTGCCCATCTGGACACCTGCCTGCCCCACATGGATCGAGATGCATTCACACATGATGAGTCTGGATAGTGTGTCTCATGTAGAGTTGGGGTGATGGGTCTCGGTGAGGACTGCCGAGATTGGCTAATTTTGCCTAGCCTCAAGAGGATTGGCCAGTCTTGCCATTAAATTGAGGAGATCCAGTAGCAGAATTGGAGAAATCTTACCACTAGCAAAGATGCAGCAGGAGAATGCAACACATCATCTGGGGCCAGAGATTCTTGCAACAGCCAGACTAGGGCTATGGGAGCAGCAGCTGTAGAAGCTGCAGCAGAAAACCAGAGACCTGGCATGAGAAGGAGCAGACCTTGGGACTGCTACCTGCCATGGTACCAGAAATTGGAGCCTTTGCCCAAGTTTGTTGGAGGGCTAAGGACCAGGGGTGGGTGGAGAACCATAATCGGCAGCACTGAGAGCTTTGTAACACTGTCCTAAATCTGTAAGGCTCAAGGCTGAGGCACCTACAGGCATATTTTGGAAGCTGTCCTGACTGTATTTTGGTATTAACCTGAATTATAGCCCTTTGCTTTCTTAAAATGGTTTAGCATGGTCTGTGAGCTACCACGTCAGATTTTGGACCCAGTAAATCAGCAAGATTGGTGTTAGGATGAGTAGAAAGAGGTGTGGGACCCTGGGGGACATGTTCCCTCATGGGAACTGGTTTTGTGTTGTTGATGGGGTAGGTAGAAGTCAGATATGGCCTTCCCAATGTGGCGATTGCTTTTTTACAGACACAGACTCAGGACACAGCAGGTGAGGTGTGTGCTGCGGGGACAAGCTCATTTCTCTCTGTGGGAGTAGGTGGTCCCTTCGTCTCTTCTTTTTTATTTTTAAGATCATCCTTGATATTCATTTTAGAAAGATTTTTTTGATCTGTAGAGGAAAGGGTAAGTGAAGGAGGAGGACCCTTCAAAATTTTTATGGGAAGGAATCACAGTTATGCTTAGAATTATCAAATCTTTGTAGCTTAAGAAAGTATTTAATTCAATCATTGGTCTCAGTGCTTAAAAAGGTCTTAGATCCTTTCTAGAAGGAGACACTGCTTTTTTGCCCAGACTTCCCAGTGAGCTTTCTAAACCCAAGAAGCTCTAGGATTCTAATAGAGTTTTGAGAGGGTAGGAGGTGAATTATTCCTAATGGAATTCAGATATTTGAGGCTCTTTGAATAGACATGGGGAAAGGGGTCAAAGAGATGACTTTCCCACTGGTTTTCATCTCAACGGGTGGACCATAAGCTTCTACAAAACAAGATCTATATTCTTTTTATGTGCCCTTTGCAGAATTTAGGACATTCCTTCCTTGACATTTCCACTTGGGCCCACCAGATGTGAAACTTAACATGCTAAAAACCAAACTCTGCCTTTACATCCCTCAACCTGACTTTCCTTGAGTCTCTCCTATTGCAGGGTAATTTAGCTTCCTAATTGCAATAATTTTCCTTACATTATCCAAAATCCACATACCTCAGTTCTCAGATTAATGAAACTATCCATTTTCCCCACCTCTACTGCTATAGATCAAATTATCATCCTCTTTCATTTAGATTGATTGATTCTGTGGACTCCTAGTGGCATCGTCTTGGAGAGCAACAGAGCTAGCTAAAAGGCCATGTCTCTCCAGTGGTTTCAATTCACCAGCTGTTCCAAAGAAGAAATATGAACAATCCCTGCCCATGCAATGTACAGCCTCCAAAAAACTCACTGGAAGGTCAGCTGTGAGTCAATTCTGCCTTAAGAGGTCTTTCTGCTTTCTACCCTGATTTTCTGTGATCTCCACACAGCTACCTGTGGTGACCTTTCCGAAGCTTAATGTGCTGTTCTTGTGCTTTAAACTCCTTAATGGATTCTCTTATGGATTAAATTGTACCCCACTCCTTGCCCAAAGTATGTGTCAGCCTGGCTAGGCCATGATTGTGTGGTTGTACTTCATTTTGTTATTGACCATTTTATGTGTTGTAAATATTAACTTTTATATGGAGCTCTGGTGGCCTAGTGACAAGAAGCTGGGCTGCAATCTTGAAGGCACATGATTCAAATCTACCAGCTGCAAAACAACTATGAGATATCATCTCACCCCAGTAAGAAGAGCAAAATTTAACAGAACAGCAAACAACAAATGCTGGCGAGGTTGTGGAGAAACTGGAAGCCTTATTCACTGTTGGTGGGAGTGTAAAATGGTGCAATCACTATGGAAGGCAGTATGGTGCTTTCTCAAAAAGTTGCAAATAGAAATACTATTTGACCCAGCAATTCCACTACTTGAAGTGCCCATCAACAAACAAATGGATAGAGAAGCTGTGGTATATTCACATAATGGAATACTATGCTGTGTTGAAAAATAAGGAACTAATGAAATATTATTCAAAATGGATGAACCTGGAGGACATTATGCTGAGTGAAATATCTGTCACAAAAGGACAAATACTGCATAGTGCCACTGTTGTAAAACAAGAGTGACCTCGGAGTTGGGGGGAGACTGAGAAAGATGGGATAAATTATGTGTACTGAATTGAAAGAGATGAGAGAGAGAACGGTTTAAAAGGTATATATGATTAGGTATTATTGTCATGACATAAGTCCAGAATGAAGGACTTGGGGGGGGGAGGGATTGTATAACAATGAAAGAATTTTTCTTTTACTTTTCCAAGAGAAGAATGAACTGGAGGGGAGGGGTGGGTAGGGAGAAAAGTGCAACAATGAATGAATGGAAATCCAAAGTCTCTGTATATTTTCATTAAAATTAATAATAATACTAAAAAAACCCAAGTAAAAAAATCTACCAGCTGCTCCATGGGAGAAGGATGGGCAAACTCCTCCCATGCAATTAACTGCCTCTAAAAACCCACTGGAGGGTCAGCTATCGCTTGGTTCTGATTTGATGGTACACACAAAGAACAACATGATGAAGAAGGGAGCTCAGGTTGGCCTAGTGGTAAAGAATTACACTACCAGCCAAAAGGCAGGTAGTTCGAATCCACCAGCTGCTCTGAGGGAGAAAGATGGACAATCTCCTCCCATGTGATTTACAGCCTCTGAAATTTACATTTACAGCAATGAGTTGTCTCTGATTTGATGGCATATAACAACAACAACAACATATGTTGTTGGAAGCAGGATTAGTGTGGGTGTAGAGGACACGAGTTGAATCCCGCCTAGTCAAATCTCACACCTTACTGAAGTCACCCCTTTACACATCAGTCATACCCTTACTCAAATTACACCTTTGTTACAAGAGATGAGAGAAAGCAAGCAGAGAAGAGAAGAGGGGACTCAGTACCATCAACCAAAAGGAGGCAGGAACAGGGTGTTTCTTTGGGACCCAGGTTCCCTGTGCTGGGAATGTCCTAGACCCAAGAGAATATTGATGTCAATGTACATGAAGATGCCCAAGGGAGACTAGGACTATCCCCGAACCAACAGCAGACAGCCTTACTCAGAGCTACAACCCTGAGTGAGAATTCTAGTCTTCTAAAAGAAGGAGAGAATCAATCTCTTTGTTAAAATAATCTGCTCATACAATTTCCATTATAGAAGCACTAAATAACCAAGACAGTTTCCTGTTGCCATTACCCTACCTGAGCTGGCTTTGCCATTCTCTCTGATTTTCAACTTTAATTACTTTCTCCCTTAAACATGCCAGGCTCAGTCTCACCTGAAGGCATTTGTACCAACTGGTTTCTTTTCCTGGAATGCTCTTCTTCTACAACTTCACACGGCTGGCTCCTTCTCTTCACCAGGTCTCAGCTCAAGCATCACTTCCGAGAGAAACCTTCCCTGACCTCCCCAGCAATCCTTTCTCCTACCAGTCATTCTCAGTATCATCACTACTTTCTTTAGAGCATTCGTCACCAATCAACATGATTGTCTTCAAATATTTTATTGCTCATTTATTGTCTGTCTTGCTCCATCCGAATAGAGGCTGTTACAGGCATGAGAAATGAGCTCAAGTAATTCTTGGCATATTACACACACACACACACACACACACACACACACACACACACACACACTACAGAATGCCCACCCATTGCTCTTGATTCTGACTTGTGGCAATCTCTATGTTGCTATAAATTTTTACAGGAAGTGACTGTCCCTCTTTCTCCTGTAGAGTCACTGGCTGGTGGATTCGAAGTGTTGACCCTCAATTAGCAATCTAACATGTAATGTACTACATAACCAGGGCTCCTTCATGACAACATGTTGTTATGCACCTTTGAGTCACTTGAGACTCATAGAAAACCTATGTACAACAGCCCTAAACCCTACTGTATCCTGTGCCAACCTTGTTGTCTCAGACAACCCCCCCTCAGTATCCAATCACTGAGTCAATCTATTTCATTCAGGGTTTTCCTCTCTTGGCGCCGTCCCTCCATCCTCCCAAGCATGATGTCCCTCTCCAAGCACTGGTTCCTCTTTATAATATGCCCAAAGGATGTCAGGGGAAGCTTCAGAATCCTTACCTTCAAGGAACAGCCTGTTTTCACCATCTTTAGCACAAACCTGTTTTTTCTCCTAACCGTCCATGGTATATTCAATACTCTTCTCCAGCACCACAGCTCAAAGGCATCAATTATTATTCTATCATCTGAAGTCATTGTCCAGCTTTCTGACGCATAGCAATACTTGCAAAGACTATGGCCTGGATCAGGTGCATCTTAATCTTTAGACTGACATTATTGGTCTTCAATACTTTTGAGATGTCCCTGACAAGAGACTTTCCCAGTGCAATTAATTTTTTAATTTTCTGGCTCCTGGTACCGAAAGTGTTGATTGTGGAGCTGTTAACAACTTCAGTCTCTTCTCCATGTATCATGATGCTGCCAATTGGCCCAGTTATGGAAATCTTTGTTTTCTTGATGTTGAGCTTCAATCCGTATTGAAAGCTGCAGTCCTAACCTACAGCAAGCTCTTTAGGTTCTCAGTTTCAGCAAGCAGGGTTGTGTCATCTGCATAACATAGATTGTTGATGAGTCTTCCTCCAATCCTGATTTCCCCTCATAGAACCCAGCCTCTGTTGTGCATACAGATTGAAAAGGCATGGAGCTAGGACACATCCCTGGTGTATACCCTTCCCAATTTTGAGCCATGCAGTGTTTCCTTTCTCTGTTGTGACAATTGCCTTCTAGTCCAGTTATAGGTTTTGCATAAATACTAACAGGTCTTCTGGGATTCCCAAAGTGACACTCAGTATTTTTGTTGAACTGAACACACACACATACACACACATGCACACACACGTGAATTCAGTTGAGCCAGTCAGTTAATTGGAAGAAAATTTTTTAAAGATCTCACTGCTCCTTGCTTCTAGAGAGTCAAAGCCTTCTGCAGGCTCACCCTCCTAATCTCAGCCCCGCTCTCCACCCACCCCAGATGCTAGATTTGTGATCCTGAGACTCAGCTGTGCTCTGACTGCTTTGCAACTCAGTAGGAGGGAATCTACTAAGAAATGGGGAATTTAAGTCAGTACTGACAAACAGAATTGGTATGGAGTAGAAGAGATATCGAGGAGCATGGAAAGAGCTGTACAAACACGTCAATTTTGTGTTCTGCTATGCCTACACTTGCACGCTGATAATTTCACATTTTTCTGTTCGACTCCCATCTCACAGCCCAAGTCTTGCTTTTCCACTGCGAACTGGGTGACTGCTCAGCCATTTACTCTCTGAGGCCTGCCAGCAGGAGCCATACCTAAATGGGCCCGGGCTCCTGGTTCTGCTCCAGTGGTCAGCTGCTGTCACAGAAGCTACCACCCGGGAGGAACAGGAGGCTGGCCACCCTCCCTCCCATCACCTCCTGTGTGCAGAAGATAATGCATTATTTTATTATGCTCACAGACAGGCTAATAACTCTTGATAAAGAGAAATACAGGCAAAGTGGCCGAGGGGAGTGAACGTGAGACACTGAGTGTCTGATTGCTTCCCTCTGGGTTCTGTGACGTCTGTCTCTCCCTCATGCCTGTGCATGGAGGAGGGTCCTTGTTTTAGACAGTGACCTTAGGTCCTGGGGAACATACCATAACCCAATAAAGAGGACAGATCTCAGGCCCCCTTCTTCCAATCTCAGCTGGCCTCTCTCCCTTCTCTGTCCCTCCTGGCCTCTTCTCTGTTCTGTTCTCTGCCTCTCCACAACAATCTCGAGCATGCCTTCCTCCAAAACGGATTCTTTTGTGGTCTCCTGCAGTGAGCAGACAGCCTAACAAAGAGTCTCAATAAGGCCACAGGCGGCAGACGGCTTATCAAGATGAACCTCTTTGCTTGCCATCCTGGCTGTCACCTCAGAGCTGCTTTGTCATCATAGACTGGAAAACAAAACAGCCACTCTCTACGTACACACAGGAATGAGCTCTGTGGGCACCCACACTGCACCCCAGACTCAGAAACTCTGTCATTCACTTCCCAGCTCTCCTATTTGCCTCTTCCCTCCCCTGCCTCTTCTGTTAGAAAAGCCCAGCCTATGGCATTGGGGTGGGGGTAAGACTGAGAAAAACTGGATGAAATATGTTTACGGCATTGAAGTCTATGGGGGAGAGAATAGTCTAAAAGTATTATA
>NW_006399846.1:9091955-9116903 GCF_000299155.1 Elephantulus edwardii | reverse complement strand
GCGGGGAGAAGGGTGCAACAATGAATGAATGGAATCCCAAAATCTCTGTAGATGTTCATTGAAATGAAAAATAAACAACCTAAATTTAAAAAAAAGAAAAGCCCAGCCTAAAGGCTGTAAAGTTTACCTAGACTGAGACCTGGGGGTTGTGAAGGAGGCATCACCCCTCTGTCCTCAGCTGGGAACCCAATAGGAATGCAGTGACCAGTTAAATCACAGAATACCAGTGCAGGAAGGGGGCCCAGGATGCTCCTTCAGGTCCTGCTTTCACAGGGCAGGAGCTGAGTCCTAAGGATGGTGCATGTCCAATAGGCAGGCAGCTGTGAGAGAAAAGTCTAGGTTCCGGCTCTCCTCATGCCTGTTCTTGGCTCTTCCCTCTTCACTGCTCCTCACTCAGAGAAGAAGGCACTAGGGCATGGGGGGCATAAGATCAGGCAGGGCAGGCTGTCTCTTGTTGAACAGCTCACCATGTTGGAAAGGAGACTGAAGCCGCTACACAACGTTCTTTATGATAAGAACCACCGGTGATCAGTGGAGACAGTCAAGTCCTTTGGAGCCGAGTAGTTAGAGGGAGACTTTGCATGGATGAAGAACACATTTTAGGTTCTTGAAAGAACATGCATTTTCATGGAAGTGGGAGGGTGTTTAAAGAAAGGGGGAGACTTTGTTTTCTTGAAGGTTAGGATTTGTGTGTCACCTGTGCAAGGGAGAACCTACTTGGAAGGATCAGAGGTTTGGTGGTGTTATGTGCTAGTGAGTCAGTTGTTATGAACCGACTCTTTGCTGACCCTCCAGTGGGTTTCCAGAGGCAGTAAAGCTCATGAGAGTTGACTTCCCGTCTTTCTCCCATGGAACCACTGATGGATTCAATCTGCCTGCCTTTGGATTGGCAGTGTAGCTCCTTACCACCTGCTATTGTTGTTGGCCAAGTGGATTCCTAAGAGTTAAAGCTATTCTGTCTGTCTCAGGTAGAAGACTGTGGCAGTGCCACAGGAGAAAGGAGCGGTAAGAATGGGTGTCACCAGCAGAGCAGGCAGAAAGGGATGTCCTGAGTCATGGGTGCTTCTAAACTCCCATCCTGACTGTAACTCTCCTGAGAAAGTCAGAGAGGCACTGAGACCCCCAGGCACATTGTCTTTACACAGCAGACTAGTGGCAGTGGGCTTTGAGAGAGGCTCAGGAGGGATACGGAGGGTAGGTGTTCAGAGCCAGAAGGTGGACCTCCTGGCTTCCTTGGACGTTAGAGGAGACTCTATCTCTCTCTTGGAATATCACTTTCTCCAACTAATAACAACCATCTTTCTCCTTGGCCAGTCCGCCCATCATCGATAAGAGTAAGGAGCCTGGAGAAGTCACACCTGCTTAGAGGCCTGGCTGAGTTTGGCCCAGGCTCCCCCAAGAGCTTCTGTTGCCACAAATAGTCATTGGCCCAGTGCTGAACCCTGGATGGTTAGACCCTAAGCTGCATAGCTTTGTGTGGCTCAGCCCATCACCCTTTGAGGGAAGAAATAGTTGGGCTCCCCTTCTGGAGGACAATGGAGATGCTCCCTACAAATCTCAGAAACAGGAGACAGCCTGGCCTCCCAGCAGCCTCAGTGGGGACAATCCCCCAGCTGGCTTTTTGTCTAAGTCTTGCCTTTCTGTCCCCAAAGGGAAAGAGATGAAAAAGGGCCAGAGGGGGAGGTCTGGAGAAGGAGGGGGCGCCCAGGAGGTGTCTGGAGTATCCCAGTCAAGTGCACCGGAGCTCCACATAAAACAGCTCTTCTCCTCCCTGGAGTTGGAAGTGGTTAATCCATAGGCGCTTTTTCCACTGAAATGTGAGCATTTCCAGGGCAGCACTGCCCGCCCTGGCCGCGAGCCGCTTGGTGTGTGCGCGCCTGTGTGCGCCTTCGCCTGCGTGTGCGGCTGTCGCTGTCATCACAGATGTACCCCCAGCTGTCACTCCACGGCTCTGTCTCTTTGCTCGCGAGCACACGCACGCTCTCTCCTCTCTCTCTCCTCTCTCTCTCCCTCTGTCCCTCCCTTTCCCCTTCTCAGTTTGTTATTGACCTGGCGCCCCGCGTCCCCTGGCAGCCGCTGAACCGCCCGCCGTCTGCGGCAGGCATTCCGTCCCAGTGAGCTCTGTGCCCGCCCCAGCTCCGGTGAATTGGGGTGACTCGCTCGGGCATCTGCGCTCACTGCTCTCTGCCTGGCTGTGGTGTCTGGATTTCTCCCGGAATCCCTGGAGGGGTTCGTTGGAATGTGCAGAGCTCTCTGATTTCAGGGGCTCACCGCAGGGGTGAAGAAAGGTGAGTGGTAGATGACTGGTGGGAAGGAACAGCAGGTTAGTGGGTGCTTGGAGTGGCCTGGGCATGGGAGCCGGGGACCATCTTTGCTGAGTCTCTTCCCAGAAAGAAGGTAGCTGGGTGGTTGCTGTTGCCTCTTTCCTGGAGCCGGGGTTCTGAAGGCACAGGACACAGAGGACTTGGACCCCACTGAGCTGGGACACAAGTTCTGTGCATTCTGCTGGGGGTGGGTGGGTTTTCCTAGGCTAGGGGGTGGGGAAGGGCAGTGCTGGTACCAGCTGACAGCCCTGGGTGGCATAGAAACGGGTCCCTGCAGCATGGGGAGAGCCAGCCAAAAACCTTGTGCTATCTGCATGCAGGGCTCAGCACAGACAGCCGCGAGGGACTTGGGTGCTGTGGGAAGGGAGTGGTGGGATGCCAGCCAGGGTGTTGGTGACAGGGCTGGTACAGAGAAGGGCAGGGGTGACAGGGAGGAAGGACAACCTGAGACTTGGCAGCAGCCTGTGGATGTCGGGCCATTTTACAGGTTGTCCCTGGGGTGGGTGGCTGGCCTTTAGGTGGCTGTCCTTGGACAAGGGTGGAGGAGCTTTCTCCCAGTTGAACACTGGTCCATGTAGCCATGGGAGAAAGCTCCCTGGTGGGGGTGTGGCTGGGACTACTCTAGGAGAGGAACCTGCGTCCCTGGCCCTAATCTGCGCCCACCTGCTTGAGGCCAAGGTGCAGAATGTAGGCTTGTGGGAAGGCCCACAAGCTCTGCACGGTTACTTCCCTGGCCCCTCAATCTGGCTCTGTGGCCTCAGCTGAGGGAGTGGGACACAGCCAAGCCATCCCACCCTGTGAGGCCCCGTCCCCTTGGTTGCTCCCCATCCCCTCTGAGGTCCAGTGCTGACAGTGCAGAGTGGTGGGCAGTCAGATCAGGAGTCAGCCTTGCAAATCTCCACACCTCCCAGAAGGCCTTGGACTTGGTCCTCTGCCCTGAGCTGTCTTCTGAGGGTGGTGGTGGTGGTGGTGGTGGTGGCACCTGGCTGTCAGGCTTGCTGGGCATTGTCTTGAGTGACTCAGATTGACACCCTTGCTGTTTAGATAACTACAGGGGGAGGGGAGGAGCAGAGCACATGGTGATGGGGTGGGGGAAGTCCAGCTGGTAGGGAACCCCAACGATGCCAGGAAGAGTCCATCTCCTCCCACCCCCACTGCTCACTGGCAGAAGTCTCTGGCATCACCAGAAAAGGGAGACCAGGAAGACCAGTGATGGGGGTGGCAGGAGGAAGGAGAGGAGGGTTCTCAAGCAACCTATCTGACTTCTTTGGGGTTTGACTGAAAGCTGTGTCTAGGGTGCACAAACCCTGTTCTCATCTCTCAGACTTGAGAGTCAAAGGGCCACCTCTGTTAGGGCTGCGTTGGTCTGAGTGTGCAGGGCGGAAGGTGGCATGAGAAGGCATTTGTGTATAATGACTGGGGGTGTCTGGGGTGCTCTGGGGATGGGAAAAGGAAGGAGGAAGCAAGTTCCCCTTCACAGCTGTCCTCCCTCTTTCCACCCCAGATCTGGTCTCCCCTGCCCATCAGCCCTCCATAGCTTTGCCGGAAAGGGGGCCACTGCAGGCCCCAATGGACACTCTTAGCTCATTCTAAGAGACTGAAGGTGATGCCACAAACATGGACTCAAGGGCCTTTCCCTCCCACTTCCCAGAGAGTCCATTTGAAATTAGGATGATGTGTCAGGGAAATGAGGGCACCTAAGAGTGAGAAAGGGGCATGCAAAGATTTAAATATGAACTAAGAAAGTATCTATTCCAAATACGGATAACTGTTATTGTTGTTGTGTACCATTGAGTCAGAACCGACCCACAGTTGACCCTCCAGTGGGTTTTCAGGGGCAGTACATTGGGATGAGATTGCCTGTCCTCCCATAGTATAAATGTACAGACATTTAAAAACCTGCTTCCTTGCAGCCTGTGCTGTGTGTACTGTGGGCATGACAGGCTGGGGAGAGACCTAGAATGTTTCCTAGAAGGGCTAGATAGCCCCGCTTTGGCAGCAGGTGGAGAGCCCAGCCTCCCTGGGAGTCTTGATGACATAAGCTTCCTGCAGCCCCTTTCCTGACAAGGCACAGGCCCCCTCTCCTCCTTCCTTCCCGGGGTGGGGAGGGTGCCGCCCTTTGCAGGACTTGTCCTGGCTTTGCCTCTCAGTGACCTTCACCTCTGCAAAAGCAATGTTATATGCACGCATGTGCACATGAGTGTGTGTGTGTGCCGACATGCACATCTATCTCTCTCTCCAGGTGCCCTAGAAGACTGTTTTGCTCCCAAATGTCTGACTTTTAGATGCTGGGAATGTATGGAGCCTAGAGCCTAGGGCAGGTGCTGGGGAGGGAGAGCTCAGAAGCTCTCAGGTTCAGGTGCTGTGAGCATTAACTGTTTGCGAGGCTTAAACATTTGACATTCTCTCCAAGGGCTCAGGTCCTCATCTGTGCACTGTGGCATTGCTGAGATCCACAGTTCTTGCTAATCCTTCAGGAGAGGGTTAGGGCCTCCAGGGCTGGGGACTCAACACGACAAACAAGCATCAGAGGGAGGGTGTGATGCTAAGCCACTTGTTCCAACTGGAATTTGAGAGGGTCTCCTTCAAGGATTAAGCTAGGCATCAGGAGAAGTGGACAGAGCTGGAGCATGGAGCAGTCCAGGGTTGCACTGTCCTAACCCTAACACCCGGCCATAGATGAGAGCACCCAGGGACTACATGCTGTCCCCAGGCTGAACCTGTGTGCCGGTCCCCAGGCCGAGGCAGGCAGGAGAGATGCTGCTCCCTCCCTGAGGCCCCTGGGGCCTTTGCAGCCCACTCAGCTCCCTGAGGGAGCACATGGAACCCTCTATTCCTTCTTGCTGGCTCCCTGTGCCATCATTTCCTTCCCCTCTCCCCCATGTTTCCCTGCAGCTCCCAGCCTACCTCCTCTCACCCCAGCACAAAACCCCTTTCATCTCCCTCTGCCCCCAGATAAGATCTTGGCCTTCCAGGACTTTTCATCACCACATCTGTGATGTTACTGGAAAGGGGGGTGGGTGGTTACTGGAAGGGAAGATAGCATAGCAGTCACTAAGCTTTAGACTCCACATTAGAAAGCTAAGAGGATAAGAACACCTGTTCCCTCGGCTCCGGCTCGGCTCCGTTGGTAGGATGGATGTGAAATGCCAGGTAAACAGTAAAGTGCTACCTGAGTGAAAGGTTGCATTTCCTTGTTTCTGTCTCTGCCTTCCTGTACCAGGGCCTCCACACGCAGCAGAACAAACTAAGAACCCTGTACAGGCATCCTTGACAACAGACCGCCTGGGCTCTGGCTACATTCATCCACTTACCTAACCTCAGGCAAGTGACTTAACATCCTAGGCCTCAGTTTCTCCCATTTGAAAAATGGGGTTTATAATAGAACACACTCACTTGTTCCCCCACTCATTGCCATCAATTTGGGACCAACTCATAGCTGACTCTCAATGAGTTTCAGAAGCTGTAAAGCACACAGGAGGAGATTGCACATCTTTTCCTCCTGGATCTGCTGGTGGTTTTGAACCACTAGGTTGCATTAGCAGCACAAGTGCTGATGAACTACACCACCAGAGCTCGCTTTATAATACTAATGTTGTTTGCTGTTGTGTACTGTGGAGTCATATCTAACTCTCTGGTGGTTTTCAGAGGCAGTTAATCACATGGGAGGAGATTATTCATCCTTCTCCCATGGATCAGCTGGTGGCCTTGAACTGCACGCCTTTGGGACTGCAGCACAGCTTCGTCACTAGGCTACCAGAGCTCCCTAGCCTCAGAGACTTGATATGGCGATTAAGAATTTACACACACACACACACACACACACACACACACACACACACACACACACGCTTGTCATGATGGTAGTTGCTTCTCCCCAACACACCGGGAGGCCTGATATCTCTTTGGTGCTCGTTGGCTGTGCGGTGGGCCCTAGCCTGGCTCAGGTCCAGGCCCTCATCTTGTTGGTGTCTGCCTCAGGAGTCTATCCATTTGTCCCTATCTGGGAGGTACCAGTGTCTGCTGGGACTTGAGAAGAGCCCAGAGCTTCACAAACTCAAAGATGGAGACAAATCACTCAATTATCTGAGCAGCGCTGCTAAAATGCAGATTCTGATTAGGTTGATCTGGGTGGGGCCCAAGATTCTGCATTTCCAACAAGCTCTCAGCTGAAGCCAATGCCCCTAGACTGTGGACCTTTGAGTAGCCAGGAGTCAGAGCTCACAGTCCTGTGTTTCTGGCTTTGAGTTCCTCCCCCATGCTCTGTTGTCCAGTCCTGGTTCTCTCTGCAGTCTAGGGAAGGAGACTCTGGGTGCTGGCCCCTTCCCTCTGGTCACTGGAACTTGGGAAAAACCAGATAAATGAAAAACAGACGGGACTGAGGAGCAGGCCCAGCATTGTTGAGACGGGAGATTTTCCCAGCAGGACCCCTACCCTGAGTGTGCCCCTCAGTTTCCACCTGAGCAGGGAGTTCCCTCCCAGACTGTGTTAATTTATTTCAGCAGCCAGCCAGCGCCTGCTGCAGCAGCTGCTCTTCAAGCTTCCCAATGTAGGTCACCCCCTTTCCTAATGAGGCTGGATTCTACTGGGGCTAGAAGGGTCCTTTGGTGAGGTGTTATGGACTATAGGTGGGTGGAGGACTGTGGACTTCGAAGTTCTGGGTCTGGCCCCACATCTCCCTGATGGTCACTTCTGTGGTACCACCTCCTCTAAGATTCCTGTCTCTGCTGGGCTTGCCCTCCCTCCCTTCCTTCCTGCCATGAGACAGGCTCTGACACCCTGCAGGAAGCCCCAGAAGCTCCCCACAGAGTTCAAGGTATCTCCCATTCTGTCTCTAGGGGATATTAGGAACAGTAGGGTGGTGCCACTTCTGAAGCCCAGACCTGTGCATTGTGGGGACATGCGCAGGGAACATCTTGTTAAGAGACTGGGCATGGGTTAGGGTTAGGACCTGCCTTCTAGCCATCTACTTCACTGATTAGCTGCTTGCTGCGCAACTCTTGGCCCTTTACTGGGGCTGACACTAAGGAACAGAGATGAGTGGGGTGAGGTGGGAAAGAGGACGCCTTTTCAGCGGAAGACAGGAGCCTCAGGTGGAAAAAGGACCTGCGCTTGGGTGGGAGGGGTTCTCCACCAGCTGTCTCCCTGGAGGCACCCGAGCGGAGTGTGGGAGCAGAAGCCCGGCTGTGTCTGCAGCTTTCCTGTGGTTCTGAGCTCAGGAAAGCTCTGGGTTTAGAGACTGCCCGGGAGGGCTTTACTCTAGCCCTTCCTCCTAGGCTGGGAGCATCTCTGTACATCTGTGTCCTGGGGCCATTAGGGAATGAGAAGGCACTGGCTGTGCCACCTGAGCTTTGCCATCTGAGTATGAGTGCTGGAAGGTGGGCATGTGTGTGTGTGTGTTTGCACATGTGTGCACCTGCATATAAATGACCATATGACTGTGTGTGCGCACATATGTGTTCACACACATGTGTGCGTGTGTGTCAGCACTTGCTTAACTGCACAGCTCTCTGTGGGAGTGTGTTTGCATCACGTGCCATGTACGGAGCTCCCAGCACGTGCACCCTGCTCTGCGCACATAGTTTCTTCTTACCGGGGCCATTGCTGGGTGGCAATCTTGGGCGGTCTTCACCTACATAGCGTCGCACAGGTGCTGTGAGCCCTTGGTATGAGGGTTCTCTCTGTGGTAAGGGAGATTACTCTAAGGTCAGGATCAGAGGCTAGGAAGAGGGTAGGACTGCTGTCCCTGATGGCCACCTGTTAAGACATGTGTGAGGGGGTAGAAATATACCCTCTACAGTGAGGAAGTAATAGAATATCTTCTCACATAGTCCACAGCCTGGCCCAGGCTCAGATGTCAGGGCATCGGGAGAAAGAAACCTGTATGTGAGTTTGATGGGGCTGGGATAAGGGGGGCTTCATAGCCCTCCTGGAGACTGCCCAGGGCCCCTCCCCTCGGAGGAAACTTGCTGCTGCTTGTTCACATTGTCTGTGTGCTAGAGTCCAGGCCAGGCACCTTCACCTATACGACCTCTCAAGAGAATGTGCATTAAGTATAGTAAATGCCCATTTTCTTCCTTTAATTAAATTGCTCCTCACAGCAGTTCTGCCAAGTAAGTGTTGTGGTCATCACTTGCAGAGTAAGAAGGCTGAGAGGCAGAGTTTAAGCAGTCAGTGGATCCCTGGACAGGAATTCAGCCTGGTTCCCTCTTTGCTCTGTGAATTAGTCTGCGTGGCCCTGGGAGAGCTGCTGGATCAATAGGCTCTGCTGCTCTCAGCTCTCCTGCATGGTGTACCGCCATAGGTGGTGCAGGAGGAGAGGCCGTTGGATGCTCCCACCTCCATGTCTGTGCCGGTCTAGAGGGAGCTGTGATTTTTGTGATCCCTGTACCAGCTCCGCTAGCCTCTTCACAAACAGGCTCCTGAAGCTGGCCAGGTATGTAGAGACAAAGGGACGAGAGAGACTGGGTCCAGAGAGCAGACCCAGAGCTGCCTCACTGCAAACAGGATACCTTCACTGGGAGCAAAGCTGATCACAGACCTAGCAGCCTGTAGGGGTTACATGCTAATCTGAGCCAGCCAGAGACCGCTCCATTAATATCTCTAACATCTGTAACCTTGAAGTGGGTGTGGGTGAGGGGGGGGGAGGGAGGGAGGGAGAAGAGAAAGGGGAGAGAAGAGAGGTGACAGGAGCTACAACAGGACCCTAATGCCTGAGGGAAAACCAGCTTCTCAGGAAGCTGTTTCTGAGCTGAACACTCAAGCTTCCCGGCAGCTCCATCCACCTCCTCAGCTGTCAGCTTAACTCTGCCATTGGCTCCTACAGCTCCCAGAATTAAACAGGCCCACGGGAGGGGGGAGTGGGGAGTAGGGAGGCTGCAACCAGGAATTACCAGGGGACAAATTTGGCAGCCAAGGAAGGTCAAACTCTGGGAGCCAGCCAGGAGCAGTAAGGGGAGAAGGTGTGGGTTCAGCATACTCCTATGCTCTTTGGAAAGCTGGGGGGAGGGGGCAGATCTGGGGGTGTCAGCACAGTCCTCTCTATCTCATCTCCTACCCCAATCAAGCCAGATGCAGACTCGATGCAGCAGCATTCCTCCACTCAGCGATGGGAGCTGGGTAGGGAGTGGAGGCTCTGGTTCCCAGCTCATTGCTCTCCATGGGGTGCCTAGAGAAGGGCCTGTTTCCCACTTACAGATGATCACTGATGGGGCTTCGGCAGGGCACTTCCTGAGAGCTTAGGAAGGCTGAGTTCCCCCCTTTCTCCCCTCATTCTACAAGAAGCCTTCCTTCCCCTCCTCTCTGGCCCGCCCTCCTGCTCTTCGCTCTCAACTGCTCCTCCGTGTGTCTGTCTCTCTGGTGTATGCAGCTGCTGCAGCATGAACCCCCAAAGCTGATGAGTCTTATTATAGACCTGCTGGTAGAAGACAGAGCGCCAGGACTCACCTCTGAGGCTACGCTGGAGGGGGTGCCAGGGGGCCACCTGGCAGCCGACCTGCAGACCCTGAGAAGGGCCCAGCCACCGCTTCCTCAGGGCCCATGGTAAGAGGAGCTGGGGGCTGGAACCGTGTGAGGGCGCAGGTGCTAGCTGGTGCCACCTAAGGAGGAGAGCTGCCCTCCCATTTCCCACCTGTGACACCAGAGAGGCTGTTCAGGAGCCAACGTTTGGGACCTGCAGCCAGGGCAGCGCCACAGGCTTGTTGGAGTGCCTTGCCCCTTGACTCCCTGTCCAATCACCTGAGAAAGGCAGAAGGTTTTTTTGCTGAATCAAAACAGTGTAGAACAGGAGAGGGAACTACAGGAGTGTAAAAAGACACCTGGGCCCTCTCGCTAAACTCTGCGCTCAAACAGACCTCCGCTGCCTGCTTCTTTCTCTCAGGATTGACAGGCCACGCGTACCAGGGTCTCCTCTCTCCCTGGAGGTGCAGGGCAGTGAGAGCCGTGGGACTCAGCACCATGCTGGCGACGGGCAGTGGCCCCGAGCAGAGGACAAGGCTTGCCCTGCACTGGAGGCAGATCTCCTGTGAGTACACTCGGACCTGGTGGGTGGTGTGTTGTGGATGCTGAAGGACCGTGCTAAAGTAGTTAGTTCTGGAATGCCCAAGGCCATGCTCTCAGAAACCACTCTGTCCACCCCACAATATTGAGATCCACAGCAACCAAAGCGAGAGTTACTTTTGAGAGCTTTAGTGGTTAGACCAGGAGTAGAAAGTAATGGGAGATGGTTCTGTCTGTTTGGTAAGCCTGCTAATTCCTTCCTGATGCTTTCTGAATTTTAAAACTCTGGTGGCTCAGTGATAAGAAGTTACACTACCAAACCAAAGGCGCATAGTTCGAATCCACCAGCTACTCTGCTGGTAAAAGATGGCAAATCTTCTCCCATGTGATTTACTGCCTCTGAAAACCTGCTGGAGGGTCAGCTATGCGTTGGTTCCCACTTTACACAGTACAAGATGAAGGAAGTCTACAAGCTTGTCCACAATGTATATAACAGCTTGGTGGGAGCAGAGAGAGGCTGTCTGTACCTGAACTCACTAGTGGTTCCAGCTCATGCTGAAACTTTGGGGAGCTGTGTCCTTGTCTTGCCTCAGCCATCAGCTGGGAGTTCCTTCTCGACTTTTTTATATCTATCTCAATCTTCCTGACTTGAAAATGGAAGTGGACCCTTGGAATATGGTACTGGAAGGACATTCAGGACCTAGTCCAGCTCCCCATTCTGTGCCTGGGGAAACTGAGATCCTAAATGTCTCTTAAAAAGGAAAAGATGTTAATGAAAGCAAAACTTCTGAGTTGTTGGGAATGGACACTTCCTGAGAATTCTCTTTACCTGAGGTAAAGGAAGAGGTCAGTGTGCGCTTGTTTGCTCAAGGTTACATAATATGAGGTAAGAAACAGTCTGGAGGGACTGCATTCAGCCTGAGTTCTGCCCTCTCTTCAGCCAGGTCTCTGATCCAGCTGTCCCACTACATAGACCAACTGAATTATTCACCACCTGGGCATGGCTGGCTGATCCCTGAGCACCTCGGATCCCCTTTCAACCTCATTCTAGGATCATTCAACACCTCACAATAACATTAGGCTTTACTGTCATCAGCATTTTGGTCACCTGGATTTCCAGAGGAGGAAGACTGGGAGCTAACTATTTTGAAAATGCTTTCTCTTTCCCCTGATGCCAGTTCATTCTGGGGGTGGAGAGGAGAGGAGGCTGGGAGACAGAAGCATCTAGTTATGTTGATCCTTTCAGAGGGAAGGTGGAGAGGTTGAATTTCTTTCTGAGGAAATGAAACACTGAAGAATGTTATCTTTCAACTGGTATAAGCTGGCTTGGTCAGGTGGGCTCAGAGAGGTTAGAGGGTGAGAGGTAGCTGCAGATGACCCCACATGGCCAGGGAGGATCTCCAATTTGCCTCTGTTACCATGACTGTGCTCATTTCCCATCAAGAACAAACGGGTCTCAGGTGTCAGCCTTACAGTGTGTCTCTCAACTGTCATCAATCCCCTTGTACTTTCAAACCCTGCCCTTTGGGACACAAGACACCTTCCAGAGAAAAGTATCAGAACAGTACCTTCCAGGTACCCAGGTCAGCTTAGCCACTGGCTTTCTGGGTGGAACCAGCTGGACAGTGATCTGGGGTCTGAATCTCTCTAATACCCCTCCAGTTGATGTCTCCTGTAAGCTTAGTGGAGTTGAACTTGGTTGGCTGACCTGCTGGGGCTGAGCAATCTCGAGTTCATTCCTTTTCCTGCTCTCAGCAAGCAGGCTTCTCTGGTGCTCAAGAGAACTGTTAAAGAGAGGCATGAGACCCCTCTGAGAAAGAGCTTCTCAACAGAGGAATGAGCTGCTCTGTGGTGGTTATTCTCTGAGGGTCACGTCTCCAGTCTTTCCGTCAAATAGAGCCCATATTTGCCAGCCAGAGGAGTCTTGCAAAAGATGGAACCAGTTAGGAAATGCTGTTAATGGCTCCACTGTGCAGAAATGTTATTCTGGAGCTGTCAGAATTGGACGCTAAGGGCTTGGATGGTTTTAAGATGAGAAAAAGTATGATACTTAACCTGGTCCCTGTGATTTCCAGTGGCCCCGGGACCTGGTTGTTCTTCAGTGTTGAAATGAAACTGTGTATCCTATCCTTGTCATTCTCACATTGCTCTCCTGAGTGGGACTCCCTAGGGGGGCTTGGATGCCTTATCCTCATACCAAATTACTGGCCTCATTTTGGATCTGGGGTCCATGCAAACTTTATGGCAGGTGAGAGGTTTTAGGGGGAGTGTTGGTGGCGTCTTATGCTCTCTCCTTTGCATGCAGAGCTTGGCTTAGTGCAGTGAAGCTGGGAGTTGGAGCGTCTGGTGGAGGGGAATAGAATTAGCATGGCCATTGTCTTTTAGAGAGAGAGGATCTTTTTCCTGGCACTGACCCTGGAGGAGAAGAGTGGGAGCCTGTTTCGGACATCTTTATTTCCTTATTTCTGTTACTATCTATAGAGTCAGTAGGATCCAGGCCCCAGAAGAGATCTACTGTGGGGTGTCATAAGCAGAGGTGTCCCTGTGGGTCCTGCATAGCTTCTCCTTGGGGCTTAAGCCTGGGAATCTACAGGAGCACATTCCACTAAAGGATTTCTTTGCCAGATGAGCTGCAAAGTCAGGAGTTCTGCTGACACCATGTGGTGTCCATTAATAAAGGAGTGGCTTGGAATTGCTGATGACCTTTTTACGTGGTCGACAGATATCTGTACATTGATTTTGACTTGTGTCAGAAGAAAGTAAAGCCAAGAGCCATCATGCTATGAGCCAGAATAAAAGGAAGTGGGATGGGGAGGTGGTAACCCGGGGCCTGTTGCTTTCTTTCCACCTGTCTGTGCCCCTCCCACAGGGATCACCTGCTGGATCACCCTGTATGCTGTGGAGGCCCTGCCTCCCTGCCCGTTCTCCTGTAAGTGTGACAGCCGCATCCTGGAGGTGGACTGCAGTGGCCTAGGACTCACCACGGTGCCCCCAGACTTGCCTGCTGCCACCCGAACCCTGTTGCTCTTGAACAACAAGCTGACTGTCCTGCCGAGCTGGGCTTTTGCCAACCTGTCCAGCCTGCAGCGGCTGGATTTGTCCAACAACTTCCTGGACCAGCTGCCCAGCTCCATTTTCAGGGACCTGACGAATCTGACAGAGCTGCAGCTGCGCAATAACAGCATCAGGACCCTGGACAGGGACCTGCTGCAGCACTCGCCACTCCTCCGCCACCTGGACCTGTCCATCAACGGCCTGGCCCAGCTGCCCCCTGGCCTTTTTGATGGACTCCCGGCCCTGCGCTCCCTCTCACTTCGATCCAACCTCTTGCACAACCTGGACCGGCTGACGTTCGAACCCCTGGTGAGCCTGCAGCTGTTGCAGGTGGGGGAAAACCTCTGGGAATGTGACTGTAACCTGCGTGAGTTCAAGCACTGGATGGAGTGGTTCTCCTACCGAGGTGAGTGAATAGAGCTCACCCCACATGGGGGAGGAGATTGGGAGAACCAGCCCTCGGGAGAAAAGGTGGCTGCCCTGTTCCTCTACCAGCAGGGCCAGGAGAGTCACGTGCTTCACCTCCAAATGAGGAGCTAGTAACCTTATTATTAGCAAGGCAGAGAGTCTGGGTGCTGGTCTGCCTCCTCTTTCTTCTCTGTCACTTCCAGCCTCCTTTTTTTTCTCTTTCTTATGAAGACTGATTCACTGTAACCTGATCTCACTTATGTAGGTTTAATGAAGAGACCTTAAAGACAGTATAATTTTTCTGAACAGTCGTCCACCAGATAGGCCTCTGAGCGAAGAGAAAGAGAAGTCAGCATATCTAAAAGTGCCAGCTCTGAGTTTGAATCTTGGCCTTGTCTCCTATTGTTTGTGTAATCTTAAGAAAGTTGACCAACTTCTATCTATGACAGCAACCTCACCAGTAAAACGGGAGAAGAACAAAGCATCTCTCATAGGAGTATAGTGAGGCTTAACTGAGGTAATATATGCAAAATGTCTTGGAAAGTGCCCAGCAGAAAGTAAGTCCTCAATAAAAGATACTCATCGTCAGTAGTAATCACTGTTAATATAAAATGCAGTTTGGTGCCCTGTACAGTAACTAGATGTCCAATAAATAGTTCATGAGTTAATGATTCAATATTAAGGTGATATGAAAAGATAATATTTTTCTTCAGTTTTACTATTTTCCTGTCATATCAAGTCACTCAATTATTTGCATGATAATCTTGAATGTCAGTTATTTGAAATAACTTTATAATCAATATAAAGTTCCATGGAAATGTTGTCTGCCAAATTACTTTATCTCATTTTGTGAGTTGGGAAATAACATTGTATAGTTTCCAGTTTAAAATCTATTTTTCTGCAATTATTTGTTTTAATCCTTATTGCAACTAATTGAGATAGGCCTTATTATTTTATATCTAAGCCAACTGGTACTCATAAATAACTAAATAAGTTAGAGAAACTGTACAAGGTAGATAGCCAGGATTTAATTTCAGGTTTTCTGATCAGGAAAATGGGGTCTACTCTTCTCAGCACCCATTACTGTGCCTTCCTCAAGGTGCCCCTGGATGTGTGTTTACTGGATGGCAGATTTAATGGGTCACCAGGAAGCCAGCAGCTCTAAGGAAGCAGAGGTCAAGTTCCTTAGCAAACATCCTCACCCTTGCATGCAATCATCAGGAACTGCATTCCCAGCACAAAGGGGCATGGAATGGTCATGTGGGTCCAAATACATGTGGTGGCCTACTGGCAAGAATCTCATTCTCAAATCTGCATTCTCAAAGGCACACAGTTCGGGGCCACCAGTTTCTCCATGGGAGAATGATAGGCAATCTCCTCCCATGTGACTAACTACACAGCAACATGTATTTTCAGACCTTTAAAGTAATAGAGATGTTTTCAACCTTGTGTTCCTTCTGAAAAAAATAAAATAAAATAAAAGTCCTGGGATATTTCATCAGCTTCCTGGGGAAAGACTGATGGCTACTGTGTGAGGTTTGTGGCAGCTGGGCTGGGAGAGGAAGTCAGTGATGGAGAGGCTGGAGCCCGAGGCCATTTGGCAGGTGGTCCATTGCCTGGATCTAGATTTCCTGGGAAGCTGAAAGATGGCAAACCAGTTCTATCGTTTCTTTCTTACAGGATGTCTAGGTAGTCTTTTTTCCCTTCTTTCCCATTTCTCCCTGCTCAGCATCTGTACCTCCCTGTGGTCATGCCTGCCTTTACGGTCCCACAAGGGTATTAGGGAGCACTCACCTATCTGTCCATTGCTGTCTACCCTTCACTGTCCACACCTCCTCTTTGGCACTAGCTGCTTCTCCTTTGTTCCTCATATGTCTCCAGGGTTCCTCTCAAGTTGCCTTTGCTCTTGGAGTTGTTTTGGCATGGCACTGATAGAGCCAGTGGGTCACCCTTATGGAGGAGAAAGTCTTGTCTAGCCCTTATTTTTCTCCTTACTCCAAGGAGGTTCTCTTAGGTCACCAAAGGCTTTGCATGGAAGATCAGTGAGAATGGCAGTAGCTTTTGGTTTCTGGCCTTTTCACACACACACACACACACACACACACACACACACACACACACACACACACACGAATAATTCTGGAGGACAAGATCTTATGTGGAGGAGGGTGCCCTGGGCTTACAGACAGGCAATGAACAGCCAGATTCTGGACAAGGGGCAGAACAGGGGGAAGGACTGCTGGCTCTCTCTTTGCCCTGACCACATCCTGTGAGCCAGCCTGAATCTGGAGAGGGCAGCCTTGACTGAAATGGCTGTGCTTGCCTAGAACAGGAATAATGATGATTTCCATTTACATGGCTTTTGCAAGGGTTAAAGAATGTGAACTGTGTAATTACATACCACTGTATGTGACTCAGTAAATATGAGTTTCCTTTCTCCTTTCATCTGCTAGAGATGGTGATTCCGATCTTGATCATATTGCTGATAGAAACTGTGCCATCTGGGCTTTCCATTTTGGGGGCCTGGGAATGAGGAGAGGGACTCTGGTTCTAAAGGCCTGACCCTCCTTCCTTTTTTCCTTCCGTGGATATAGGAGGACGCCTGGACCAGCTTGCTTGCACCCTACCCAAGGAACTGAAGGGCAAGGACATGCGCAACGTCCCCATGGAGATGTTCAACTACTGCTCCCAGTTGGAGGACCAGAATAGCTCTGGGCTGGATATTCCTGGGCCGCCCTGCACCAAGGCCAGCCTAGAACCTATTAAGCCCAAGCCAGGGGCTGAGCCAGAGCCGGAGTCCAGCACAGCCTGCCCCCAGAAGCAGAGGTACCGGCCAGTGAGCGTGCGGCGAGCCATTGGCACAGTGATCATTGCGGGGGTTGTCTGCGGCATCGTCTGCATCATGATGGTCGTAGCTGCCGCCTATGGCTGCATCTATGCCTCCCTCATGGCCAAGTACCATCGGGAGCTCAAGAAGCGCCAGCCCTTGATGGGGGACCCAGAGGGCGAGCATGAAGACCAGAAGCAGATCTCCTCTGTGGCATGAGATCCCACCCAAACCTGGCCCAGGTAGGAAGGACAGGGAGAGTGCACTCGGGATTGATCTAGTAAGGGCTGTCCCTTCCCTCCATCACGGTCCCGGCCTCAGCCTGACTCTGGCCACTGCTCATTCTACTCTCTCCCCAGCCTGCTAGCAAACAAGCCACAGTGTGCTGTCTCCTTGAACCGAGTGCTCCTCCAAGGCCCCCTGGAAGCTACCCTTGTGCTGAAGGCTCCTGTTGCTTCTCCTCAGTGGGCTGCCATTTTTTTTTAACATTGGAGGCATCTCTCAAAGCTTCAGGTTCTGGAGAAGGGATGCTATGTGTGTAAGAGGAGGCCTCTGGACCGAGCATTCCCCTGCCACCCTCCCCGCCCTGGGTATAGGCACAGCTAGGTAACTCTCCCTACCTCTCACTCATCCCTACCTCATCTACATTTAAGGGGTAGGAGAGAAAGTGATAGGGGGCCAGGAGATTTCCATGACTCTTTTCTATCAGGAAGATATGCTCAATCCCCTTATGAAAGGACCAGCTTTCAATTGCTGATACTAAGTACAAACACACCAACCTTGTTCTCTGGACCCAGCACTTAGAAACAATGCTGTGATTATAACGTACTCCACTGGCTGGTGCCACTCTGACCTTCTCTCTGCTAGACTACACTGCTCCTGGATTCACTAAGTCACTCTTATGCCAGCCCATAGCATCACCAGCACAACTATGTAGATGAACAAATACACACACACACACGCACACGCACATGCACACGCACACTCGGGTCCAGAGGCCATGCGTATGTGCAGTAGTGGAAGGGCATTTCCCCCTTGGATCTCTAGCTCTTAGATCACAGAACCACTTGCTCCTGCAACATTCTCGAGTCAACAGGAGGGAAACCCACACCAATAACACAAGGATTCCTTTGAGATGCTCTAAAGTGGGCCAGAGTGGTGCTGCTGGAGAGACTGCCTGTCACCATGGTAACCCACTCACACCTAGCCTGCTGGGTTTTCCGGGGACACCGGCCCAGAGGCCTCGAAGCTGCGGCATACGTGGACAGCAACCTCCCTCCTGTGAGCCCAACCACATCCACTGGGTGTTTCTTCAGTGCTGCCCAAGTATACAGCCACTGCCAGGCCCCGTGGGACACCTACCAATCCCTGTCCTATAGCCTGCAGCCTGAGACTCACTATTCTGTCTCTTTTACTCCCTCCATCTTCAGCATCTTTAGACCAGTGACCTAGGGCAGAAGGGGAGGAGGACTGTGGGCTTAGACCACGGTCTGTGGTTGGTAGCACCCTTTTAGAAAACCCATTGATAGGCAGAGAGTAGGGAGCCCTGGATGAGGCTCACTGCCAGCCCAAAGATCCCAAACAGACTCTAGGAATAGGCAGATGGCTACATTTTGATTGGAGGCTTAAAATATGGGATTTCTTTTCCCAGGTACCAAAACCATGGATGAGTGTGTTAAGGATAAAGCTTCTATCTGCTTAGTCTGTCTTCCAAAGCTTTGAACTATACCTGGACAGGGGACCAAGCCAGGGAGTGGGCAGGGGTCCTGTACTTCCCTTGCCACCCATTCACAAAGCACAGAGGGGAGGCAGGGGGCCGAGAAGTCAGCCAGACAGGGCTTTTAGTCAACAGGTCACCAGGAATTGGAATTGAGTCAGTGGCAACTGAGTTGGTGGGGTGTTTTTGTTTTTCTATTTCTTTCTTTTTGGTGAGTGGTTAACTTGCTGGAGGGCTATCTGAGAGGTTGAAGGCACCTCAGAAGAAAACCTGGCAAGCTGCTTCTGAAAGGTGACAGCTTTGAGGGCTGTGGAGCAGACCTACGCTGCCCACATGGAGGTCACCCTGAGTCAGAATCCACTCAGCGATGGGTGGATCTCCCTTCCTAGGTTGGCTCCCTCTTCCCAGTGAGTCGAATGTGGGGTGAGTACCCAGGTCTATGCTCTGCTGGAGACCAGTGTCTCTGAGACTCACAGAGGGGTGGGAGGACTCAGATGAGGCTGGTTTCTGGCTCTTGGAGGTGATGCAGGAAGAAGTTATCCAGAACACTGAAGGGCTGAGGAAAGCATCAGGACTGGCCCAGCTCCCTCTTCACCCTCCCTCCTTCCTCCCACTCACTCTCCTGGAGGGATGTGGGGGTGAGGTGGGCTGGGGGAGAGGGAGGGTGCCTGGGAGAAGAGCTTTCTCCACCCCTCTGGGACAGAGGAAGCCTCAGGCACTTGCTACTTATCAGGGTACCCTGCCTCCTTTGGCGGGGGCACAGTCTTCCTTCTTTCAGCTGATAGGCGTTCTGGGCATTTTCTAAAGGGACTGCGGGGTGGGGAGGGCATTGTCAATGGAGGCATCTTCAACCTGAGACAGATTTTTAAAGGCAAAATTATATTTCTGGTTTGTTGTTTCAGAAGAACAATAAAGACTGTATTTTCCTATGTATTTCCTGGTGTCATTGGGTGAAAAGGGGATGTCAGTGCTGGGAGAATTCCTCCGGGCCCTTCACCTCCCCCAGACAGCTGGACACAGTGCAGCAGACACTGCCCTGATATCCAGCACTCCAGAAGGCAGATGGGTAACTCCCACCTGGGGCCTCCCTTTGAGGTGCAGCTTGGAGAGAAGTGAGGGACTTGGCCCTGGATTAAAATAAGGTTCTTTAGCTATGCAGCCCAGGTTTGTGGTATGGCAGAGCCGGGAGGGCTATTTTAAATCCACCCACGCGCCAGCCTGGCAGTACAGATGCCTGGGGCTCAGGAGGTTCACTGGGGAGAGGAGAGGCTGTGGAGTGAAGAAGATGAGGCTGGGGACCCTGTAAACACCATGCGCCCTCGGGGTGCTCAACCACCATGCCTTGACGTGAATGCGCCCTGGCAGCGAGGCCAGATGGACCCATGTGGTCGGTCAGAGGCATGCGCTTGTCAGGGGCTCCCGCTGTGTGAAGGGTGTGGGGGAGGGCTCCCTGACAGCAGTAGACATCTCTGCTGACTGGGTTTGATTAGCCTTCATGAGGTTGATGGTGTTTGTTGATGTGGAAGATCTCTGTGAGCTCATGACCAGCTTGCACTTCCAACACTGACTGGAGGGACAGACAGACCATGCTCTGGGTTTATAGCTGCTGCACCTCCATGGACGCAGCAAACAGGGAATCAGAACGGTGTGGACAGGAGGGCCG
Source organism: Elephantulus edwardii (assembly GCF_000299155.1). NCBI lineage: Eukaryota > Metazoa > Chordata > Mammalia > Macroscelidea > Macroscelididae > Elephantulus > Elephantulus edwardii. The sequence continues at coordinate 9,096,912 of NW_006399846.1, read as the reverse complement.
AGGTGGAGACTGAGAGAGATGAGTGAGACAGAAAGGTCTCTAGGACCTGCTAGCCCACCCCTACTCTGAGTGCAGAGCAAATCTCACTGTCCGAGGTGGGAGGGTGATAGTCCTCCAGGGTTGGACTGGCCTCTGACTGGCAGGGCCTGAGCTACACAGGACATTCATTTTTCAGAATCCAAAACAGAGTTTTCTCCTGTGGTTCTGATTTCTCTACCCAGGAACCTCTCTTCCTCTCCTCCAATGACAATCCAGCAAAGCAACTGTAAGCCTCAGCTAGAGGTGACCCTTCTTTGTTGTCAAATCAGGACTGACTCACAGATGGCCCACTGGTAGGTTTTCAGAGGCAGTAAAAGGAGTTGATTCAGAGGAGTTGATTGCTCTTCCTTCTCCCCTGGAGAAGGCAAACTTAAACCCCCTTTGGATTGACAGCGCAGTTCCTTACCGCTAGGTCATCAGAGTTTTTACATATGTATGTGTGTAAGTAATGTATCTATGTATGCATATATTACTATATGAGGGACGTCATGCTTGGGAGGGTGGAGGGACAGCACAAGAGAGGAAAACACTCGATGAGATGGATTGATCAGTGACTGGGGTAATGGGGGTAAGTGTGTCAGAGACAGTGAGACTGGCTCAGGATAGAGCAGAGTTCAGAGCTGTTGTACATAGGGTTATTATGACTCAACAGCACATAACAAAAATTTATACACACACACACACACACACACACACACACATATAATTTAGAATTCAAGTTCCTGGAAGCATGCATAGGAACACTAGCAATGCAGTGGTTAAAGTTCTAGACTTCAAATCAAAAAGTTAGCAGTTCAAAACCACTAGCTACTCTGACGGAGAAAAATGTGGCAATATGTTTCCACAAAGATGTACAGCATTGGAAACCCTAGGGCTCATTATCCTCTGTCCTATAAAGTTGCTGTCAGAATTGACTTGATAGCACTGGGTATGACTTTTAGGTTTTGGGTCATTCATACTCAATGTGAACAAAGAGCACATACCGAGGTTTGAAGTGTGGTCCGTGAATAGGACAGAACTCCAGGGTGGAGAGACTTCAGGCTGTTTCAGCTAGCAGGCCTGAGCACAAAGATCTCTGTGTGCATTGGAGGACATGCCTGAGGCCCACAGGCTAGAGGTCCAGCCTATACGGTGGCATCCACTTCCTAAACAACATGCTTCTAGAAACTCTATGAATGATGATAAATGTTGATAGTTATAAAAAGGCTTCAGGCCTTTTGTTCGAAGGGTCGCTATGAGTCATGCTCAACTCGATGGCAATCAACAACAACACATATACTACATATAATGGCAACGATCTGCGTTATACAGATGATACAACCCAGCTTGCAAAAACTGAGGAGGACTTGAAGCACTTGCAGAAGTGACTTTCAGAAAGTCAAGGACTGCAGCCTTAAATATGGATTGAAGCTCAACATCAAGGGGGAAAAAAGATTTCCTATTTAATCATATTCACATAGTTGGAGATTAAAAAAGAAAAATAAATATTCTGTAGACAGTCGAAAAAAACAAAACCAAAAACAAACCAACAACAAAAACCCAAAGATTCCCACCACTGGGCTGATTGGCAGCATCATGATAGATGATGAAGAGATTCAGATTATTAACAGCTTTAGTTTGCTTGGCTCCACAATCAACACTCTTGGTATCAGCAGCCAGGAAATTAAAAGACATATTACATTGGGAAGATCTGCTGTCAGAGACTTCTCCAAAGTACTGAAAAGCAATGATGTCAGTATGGAGACTAAGGTGTGCCTGATCCAGGCCATAGTCTTTGCAATTGCTTGTTATGCATCAGAGAGCTGGACAATGTATAGGGATGATAGAAAGAGAATTGATGCCTTTGAGTTGTGGTGCTGGAGAAGAGTATTGAATATACTGTGGACTGCTAAGAGAACAAAACAGGTTTGTGCCAGAGAGGATGAAACCAGGCTGTTCCTTGGAGGCAAGGATTCTGAGCTTTGTCTGAACTACTCTGGACATATTGCAAGGAGAGACTAATCCTTGGAGAGGGACTTTGTGCTTGGGAGGATGAGGGACAGTGCAAGAGAGGAAGACCCTTAATGAAATGAATTGATTCAGTGACTAGGGTACAGAGAGTAGGTGTGTCAGAGACAATAAGATTGGCACAGGATAGAACAGGATTTAGAACTGTTGTACGTAGGGTTACTATGAGTCGCAGGTGTCTTGACAGCACATAACAACAACAATATATAATGGCAGCACCATGATTAGGGTTGGCCAGATTCCTAACTAAGGTCATGTTGTTGTTACGTGCTTCTCCAGTACTGAAACTCAAAGGCATCAATTCTTCTTCTGTCATCCTGAGTCATTATCCAGCTCTCTGATGCATACATAGCAAGTAATTGCAAAGACCACGACTGGATCAGATGCACCTTAATCTCTAGATTGACATTGTTGCTTCTGAGTACTCTGGAAAGGTCCCCAACAGCAGAAAATAACTAAGGCCATGGAGAAATGAAAATGAATCCTGATCAATAAACTAGATTTCTAGAAACTTTGTACAAGCTATTGCTTAAGATAGAAATAATTTGTTTAGGGATTAATATTGACCTTACTCAATTATCTGATCTTTCCTATGAACCCCTGGCTTTACACACACCTCTGAGTGGTAGAAAGCAAGCTCATCAGTAGAACTGACCCGAGTACATTCTTCTTCCTTCTTTTCCTGAAGCATAGTAATGACACATGCAGTTTGCCCATCACAGACACCATACTTCCTCTGCCCTGGTGCTCATCCTGGTACCACCAGGGATGACATTGCCAGGACAATAGATAAGCCACCAATTCTTCTCTGAGCCATAGGTCCCAGGTGGCCCCAGGCTCAGATATTCTAAGCAGCAGACTAGGGAGAGGGAAAGACAACAAAAGACGAAATAAGATAAAATCATTGAAGTCAGAGGTCTCCAGTACTGCATCTTTTCCTTGTCATATCTATGCACCCCAGAGCGTAAGAGCAATTGTCTGCAGTGAGTTAAACCCGAGGCACCAAGAACACAGTTTCTATGGCAACCCTGCACGGCTTTAATTCAGCTCTGAGTTAAAAATGATATCAAATAATTGGAGAGTGCTGGAGCACACAGCCAGCAGCTGGCCCTGTGGCCCCTTCTTCCTCAGCCCAGGGCTCTTTCCCTTCAGATGCACAGGAACTAAGAAGGGTTAAGTCAAGGATGGAGCAAGGCATGCACAAACTCAGCTGGGAGCACACAATAGTCTTCTGGGAGATAAGTTTGGGGCCAAATTTTGTTCTGGAAATGGTCTGCATTTAGCATCCCATGACTGTGTAAAGAAAGGTGGCCTGGATGGCACTGGAAGGATTCCTTCCACAAGCTGCAGCCAAGTGTGGACTGGAAAAGATCAGTGGAGGGGAGGAATCTCAAGAGAGACTAGGCAGATGCATTACTCAGACCTTCTACAATAACTTAAGAAACTAAGGGAAATGGAAATTGGTTTGAATGACAATCCTGGAACCCAGAGCTTCAATGGGGGTGGGGAGTGGGGAGAAGCAAATTAAACACCAGTAAGAAAAGACTGAAAACTGCAAACACAATTGTAATGATGATCTTCCAACTAGCACAGACTGGTTGTTTTGAACTTTTAAAGCAGTTATCTGATTGGAGCAGGAACTGAGCAACAGGACTGTAGCAACAGCCACACTAGTTACTGGCAATCAGACCAGTATTCCCTATTCATTTCTCTTACTTTTTACTTTTCCTCTTACTCTCTTCTGCGCTTTCTCCAGCATACAGAAGTCTGGTACTCCACCACTGGGGAAATACCACCTCTTGCTCCAGTACCACTATATCTCTAGACAGACAGTAGTGAACACTTGAAAACCTGCCCTCAGCTTTTCTGCTGATATAAAATATATAAACAACAGCTAAAAACACCACCACAATATCTTAGGGGTAACACACGCCATATTAAAAAAAGTCACTTCAAATTATTTCAATGAACACAAAAGGACTAGAAAACCTGGAGGAAGAAATGTTAATGGAACTTCCAGAGAAGGAACTCAGGATCTGTATACTTGGACTTTTTAAACAATTTAAGAAAGAGATAACCATAGACAAAATAAAACACAGACAAAACTAGAAGAATTTAGAAAAATAACACAAGGGGGAAAATGGTAAACTAAGTGGAAAATTAGAAACCATACAAAAAAAATCCAGCAAATAGAAACCCAAAAGGTTAATAAATAGACAATGTACTGGAAAAGAGGTAGATTTGAATCAATGGAGGACAGAATGAACAAAATTGAAAGTGAATATTTTAGCATTATGTTATAGAAACTAGCAGAAAAAGAATGAAAAAATTAAAACTAATAATTTTGTGACATATTATCCAGAAAAACAACTTATATGTGAAAAGTCAAAGAAAACAAACAAGTATACCAAGAACAAAAACACTGAGAAAACTGTTGGATGTTTGTTGAAAGAAAACAAACCCCCAGTAAGATAGAACCCAAAAGAAAATCATCATGACATATCTTAAAAATTAAACTTTCCAAAACAAAAGACAAAGAAGAATCCAGAAAGCAACTTGGGGAAACAAGTAACCTGCAAAGAAACTCTGCAATTAAACTCTGATTTCTTAGCAGAGACCATGCAGTCAAGAACCCAATAGAATGACACATATAAAAACACCCTGAGAGGAAAAAAAAATTGCTAATGAATAATCATATATACCGGAAAATTGTCCATCAATTTTTGTTGTTGTTATGTGCCGTCAAGTTGTTTGCGACTCATAGCGACCCTATGTACAACAGCCCTAAACCCTGCTCTATCCTGTGCCAGTCGCATTGCCTGTGACACACCCATCCTGGTTATCCCAGTCACTGAATCAATCCACCTCATAGAGGGCCTTCCCCTCCTGCGCTGTCCCTCTACCCTTCCCA